>NC_058083.1:248095523-248695523 GCF_014858855.1 Bufo gargarizans | reverse complement strand
AAATTTGAGGCCTAGTATTTAGGCGCTGGGTGACAGGTATGGGTTTACTGACAGAATTAGACTTGGAAATGCACAGTAGCGGGTGTGTGAAGTTATTCTGAATGTCCCTATGTGCACCTTCAATATGATCTACCCTTTTAGGGATAGATTTCAAATAGCTCTGATACAGCAGAAACCACTAAATTTTGAAATTGCTAAATTGGGAATTGTATTTCAACCCAGAACAAGAAATGGGCTTGAACGGACACTAAATAACTCGCCCAGCTACAGCAGTAACAACAGATTTAGCTGGAAATAAATTTGAGGCCTAGTATTTAGGCGCTGGGTGACAGGTATGGGTTTACTGACAGAATTAGACTTGGAAATGCACAGTAGCGGGTGTGTGAAGTTATTCTGAATGTCCCTATGTGCACCTTCAATATGATCAACCCTTTTAGGGATAGATTTCAAATAGCTCTGATACAGCAGAAACCACTAAATTTTTAAATTGCTAAATTGGGAATTGTATTTCAACCCAGAACAAGAAATGTGCTTGAACGGACACTGAATAACTCGCCCAGCTACAGCAGTAACCACAGATTTAGCTGGATATAAATTTGAGGCCGAGTATTTAGGCGCTGGGTGACAGGTATGGGTTTACTGACAGAATTAGACTTGGAAATGCACAGTAGCGGGTGTGTGAAGTTATTCTGAATGTCCCTATGTGCACCTTCAATATGATCTACCCTTTTAGGGATAGATTTCATATAGCTCTGATACAGCAGAAACCACTCAATTTTTAAATTGCTAAATTGGGAATTGTATTTCAACCCAGAACAAGAAATGTGCTTGAACGGACACTAAATAACTCGCCCAGCTACAGCAGTAACAACAGATTTAGCTGGATATAAATTTGAGGCCTAGTATTTAGGCGCTGGGTGACAGGTATGGGTTTACTGACAGAATTAGACTTGGAAATGCACAGTAGCGGGTGTGTGAAGTTATTCTGAATGTCCCTATGTACACCTTCAATATGATCTACCCTTTTAGGGATAGATTTCAAATAGCTCTGATACAGCAGAAACCACTAAATTTTTAAATTGCTAAATTGGGAATTGTATTTCAACCCAGAACAAGAAATGTGCTTGAACGGACACTAAATAACTCGCCCAGCTACAGCAGTAACAACAGATTTAGCTGGAAATAAATTTGAGGCCTAGTATTTAGGCGCTGGGTGACAGGTATGGGTTTACTGACAGAATTAGACTTGGAAATGCACAGTAGCGGGTGTGTGAAGTTATTCTGAATGTCCCTATGTGCACCTTCAATATGATCTACCCTTTTAGGGATAGATTTCAAATAGCTCTGATACAGCAGAAACCACTAAATTTTGAAATTGCTAAATTGGGAATTGTATTTCAACCCAGAACAAGAAATGTGCTTGAACGGACACTAAATAACTCGCCCAGCTACAGCACTAACGACAGATTTAGCTGGATATAAATTTGAGGCCGAGTATTTAGGCGCTGGGTGACAGGTATGGGTTTACTGACAGAATTAGACTTGGAAATGCACAGTAGCAGGTGTGTGAAGTTATTCTGAATGTCCCTATGTGCACCTTCAATATGATCTACCCTTTTAGGGATAGATTTCAAATAGCTCTGATACAGCAGAAACCACTAAATTTTGAAATTGCTAAATTGGGAATTGTATTTCAACCCAGAACAAGAAATGTGCTTGAACGGACACTAAATAACTCGCCCAGCTACAGCACTAACGACAGATTTAGCTGGATATAAATTTGAGGCCTAGTATTTAGGCGCTGGGTGACAGGTATGGGTTTACTGACAGAATTAGACTTGGAAATGCACAGTAGCGGGTGTGTGAAGTTATTCTGAATGTCCCTATGTGCACCTTCAATATGATCTACCCTTTTAGGGATAGATTTCAAATAGCTCTGATACAGCAGAAACCACTAAATTTTGAAATTGCTAAATTGGGAATTGTATTTCAACCCAGAACAAGAAATGTGCTTGAACGGACACTAACTAACTCGCCCAGCTACAGCAGTAACGACAGATTTAGCTGGATATGAATTTGAGGCCTAGTATTTAGGCGCTGGGTGACAGGTATAGGTTTACTGACAGAATTAGACTGGGATATGGCCAAAAAATAACCACACTATTGATGGTTAAATGCACTTGGTGTGACAGCTTGACAAACCACACTACTGAGGGTTAAATGCACTTGGTGACAGGCGCAGCTTGCCCCTGATGTAGTATATGGCTAAAAAATAAACAGACTATTGCTGGTTAAATGCACTTGGTGTGACAGCTTCACCCTGATGTAGGATTTAGCCAAAAAACAACCACACCATTGAGGGTTAAATGCACTTGGTGACAGCTTACCCCTGATGTAGTATATGGCCAAAAAATAAACAGACTATTGCTGGTTAAATGCACTTGGTATGACAGCTTCACCCTGATGTAGGATTTAGCCAAAAAACAACCACACCATTGAGGGTTAAATGCACTTGGTGACAGGCGCAGCTTGCCCCTGATGTAGTATATGGCCAAAAAATAACCAGACTATTGCTGGTAAAATGCACTTTGTGTGACAGCTTCACCCTGATGTAGGAATTAGCCAAAAAACAACCACACCATTGAGGGTTAAATGCACTAGGTCGCAGCTTGTGCTAGCACACCACAAGACAAAAACAGTGAGCAATTGAATTTCAGCAGCTCAATGATGCACAGCTGCAGATCGATCGATTAATCAAGTCCTTTGGAGGAGTTAATCTGCCTAATCTCGCCCTACTGTCGCAGCCGTAACCTCTCCCTATGCTAATCAGAGCAGAGTGACGGGCGGCGCTATGTGACTCCAGCTTAAATAGAGGCTGGGTCACATGGTGCTCTGGCCAATCACAGCCATGCCAATAGTAGGCATGGCTGTGATGGCCTCTTGGGGCAAGTAGTATGACGCTTGTTGATTGGCTGCTTTGCAGCCTTTCAAAAAGCTCCAAGAAAGCGACGAACACCGAACCCTGACTTTTACGAACTATACAGTCCGGGTTCGCTCATCCCTAGTTAGGAGGCCAGAAGAAGCGTAACATATGCGAAACGGCTGTTGCCTCATAGTGTCTGTGCGCACCACGTATTGATTGCCTGCTCCGCATGCCTTTTTACCTGAATAAAGTAAAGTTTGGATCTTCTTGGTGAGTGCCATCTCGTATTTTCTTATTGTGTGAGAGCAGGGGTATATAGCAGCCAAAAATGTGTAAATTTCCCCCACAATGTAACTTGTAATTAGTGAAAATTTTTAACCTGTCCACTAGGTAGAGTAGGGGTACATAGAAGCCAAAAATTAGGGGTATGTAACCCAACAATTTATTAGACAAATGAGTGAAATGACTTAAAATAAAATACGTAAAAATTAACCAAATATAATCTTGATGTATGAGGTGGAGGTCCATATGGAGTAGGAGGTTGAGGAGGCGGTGGACGTAACGGTGTAGGTGGAAGCGGTGGTGGAGGATGATGAGGTAGCCAACACTGGTTTTTGGTTTTAATTACATTTTTATATTTTTTTTATTTTTTTTTTAGATTAGGGTACACCCCAAAAGGTTGGGAAATATCAAAAATACAACAATAATCAATTGCGCTGCAGTATAACAATAGCTGGGTAAGGCCGGTATACATGTATATTCTGCACAAGCTACAGACAAGTACTGTGGGATCCATGCCTGGTTTATTTTAATGAACGTGAGCTTGTCCACATTGGCTGTGGAAGGACGGCTGCGCTTGTCTGTGATAACGTCCCCTGCCGTGCTAAACACACATTTGACAATTCACTGGCTGCAGGGCAGGCTAGCGCCTCCAAGGCGTAAAGGGAAAGCTCAGGCCATGTGCCTAATTTGGAGACCCAGAAGTTGAAGGGGGCAGACCCGTCATTCAGTACGTGTAGGCGTGTGCACACATACTGCTCCACCATGTTGCTGAAATGCTGCCTCCTGCTTCATACGTTCCATATAAGCTGGTGGTACTGGTTTTTGTGGTGTGCTGACAAAGCTTTTCCACATTTCAGCCATGCTAACCCTGCCTTCTGAGGTACTGGTGGTGCCCCAGCTGCGTTGGCGACCTCTTCCTCCCCCTCTGCCTTCGCCTTGTGCTCCCACTGTGCCCCCTGCCGTCAGGTGGGAATGCCACCAGCAGCGCGTCTACCAGCGTGCGCTTGTACTCGCGCATCTTACGATCATGCTCCAGTGATGGAATTAAGGATGGCATGTTGTCCTTGTAATGGGGCTCCAGCAGCGTGGTTATCCAGTAATCAGCTCAAGTTAGAATGTGGGCAACTCGGCGGTCATTGCGGAGACACTGCAGCATGTAATTGCTCATGTGTGCCAGGCTACCCAGAGGCAACGAAAAGCTGTCCTCTGTGGGAGGGGTATCGTCTGTGCCCTCTGTATCCCCCCAGCCACGCATCAGTGATGGCCATGAGCTGGGCTGGGTGCCACCCTGCTGTGAACACGGTTCCTCCTCCTCCACCTCATCATCCTCCAGAACTGTGCCCACGCTAATTGTGTACCTGGCGTTTGTGGTGCAGGAACACACCACGGAGCCACTTGTGAATGACTTGCATGAAACCCTATGAAATGATCCCTCTTCCTCCTCCTGTGCCACAGCCTCTTCCATCATCGCCCGAAGCATTTTTTCAAGAAGGCATAGAAGTGGGATAGTAACGCTGAGAACGGCATCATCGGCACTGGCCATGTTGGTGGAGTACTCGAAACAGCGCAACAAGGCACACAGGTCTCGGATGGAAGCCCACTCATTGGTGGTGAAGTGGTGCTTTTCCACAGAGCGACTAACTCGTGCGTGCTGCAGCTGAAACTCCACTATCAACTGCTGCTGCTCGCACAGTCTGGCCAGCACGTGCAAGGTGGAGTTCCACTTAGTGGGCACGTCGCATATGAGGCGGTGAGCGGGAAGGCTGAAGTTACGCTGCAGCGCTGACAGGCGAGCAGCAGCAAGGGTGAGAATGCCGAAAGCGCGCACAGATGGCTTGCATTTTCTGCAGCAGCTCTGACATATCTGGGCAATTTTTAAAGAACCTCTGCACCACCAAATTCAGCACATGCGCCAGGCAAGGGATGTGCATCAAACCGGCTAGTCCCAGAGCTGCTACCAGATTTCGCCCATTATCGCACACCACCAGGCCGGGCTTGAGGCTCACTGGCACCAACCACTCATCGGTCTGTTGTTCCATGCCCGTCCACAGCTCCTGCGCGGTTTGGGGTTTGTCCCCCAAACAGATAAGTTTTAAAACTGCCTGCTGTCATTTACCCCTGGCTGTGCTGAAGTTGGTGGTGAAGGTGTTATGCTGACTGGATGAGGAGGCGGTAGAGGATGAGGAAGCGGAGTAAGAGGAGGAAGAAACAGGAGGCAAACTGAAGCACCTTGCAATCCTCGGTTGTTGAAGGACATGCGCCATACTGCTATCCACCTCAGCCCCAGCTGCCACTGCATTTACCCAGTGTGCTGTTGGGGCGATATAACGTATCTTGACGCTTCCATGGGATATTGTGGAGATGTTTGGTGACCCAGGTGGTGGTGTTGCTAGCAAATCCTCTGTTTGCACTGTTAGCAGGAGGAGCCAAAGACCTTTCTTGGCTTTTGAGGTGTCTACTCCACTGCAGCTCGTGCTTTAAACTTAGATGCCTGGTCATGCAGGTTGTGCTCAGGTTGAGAACGTTTATGCCTCGCTTCAGGCTCTAATTGCACAGCGTGCAAACCACTTGTGTCTTGTCGTCAGCACATTGTCTGAAGAACTGCCACACCAGGGAACTCCTTGGAGCTGGATTTGGTGTGCTCGGTCCCTTGCTGCGGTGGGCAGTAGCAGGCGTACGGTCCAGGGGACAGCCGCTCTGCTTTTGCACCCTGCTCCCTCTTCGGCTGTGCTGGCGGCTCTGTGTGACCACCGCCTCTTCCTCCGAATTACACAGCTCACTCACATGACCTTGATTCCATGTGGGGTCGAGGACCTCATCGTCTTCCACATCATCTTCCACCCAGTCTTCACCCCTGCCCTCCTTGTTGGTCTGCACACTTTCGAAAGTCCCAGCAGTTGGCACCTGTGTTTCGTCAACATCCAAAATTTTTATCATCCACATGGCTTTTTATCATCCACATGACTATGTCTGGTACTGCAACTCAACTCTATTAAATGGCTCCCTTACCAGACTGGACTTGGAGACAGAACCTATATTCATCAGAGATTTATGGCATATGCATAGGTTATGCTATAAGTGTCTGAGTTGATAATATACCTTTAGGAGGGCTTCTGCAGCAAGCCCTTGATGAGCTGGAGTGGAGGATGGGAGTGGTAGTAGCTCTGACTATAGGATGTGTCACAGTGGTTTCTCTCAGGCCCTTGCTCCAAGTGGACGGTGCAGTAAGAGGAGAGTGCACCCTTTCTGTGCTCGGGGCACTCCCTGTTGTTAGGGCTCCTTCCTGATAGTAATTTGGGATGACCTTGATGGTGGTTGTATGGGTGCCTGGTAGGAGGTGTAGTAGAGCAATGGCCAGCTTATGGAGTGGTAAGAGTCAGGAAACCATGCCAGATTTAGAAGAATAAATGTCTCTTTTTACTTTAATGCAAAATTGAAGTTTTAGTACATCCAACAATAATCTGTACACAGTGCAAATTCTATCCCCATATGATGAGGTATGGAAGCTGGCAAAGTGTCAAGAATGCTATCTCTCTTGGGCTAGCAACTTAAATCTGGTGACTATGACTTCAGTGTCCACTGCAGAATTCACTTCCTGGTTTGAGGCTTCTAAAGCTGGGCGGACTTAGGCAGCTAGAGGCTGGCCACACCTCCTTATGACATCACACTGAGAACTCAGTCCTTGCGTGCTAGTTCATGTGAAGAGTATGACTCATCAGTCTGGCAGCCTGCAGTGTCTGTGAAGCCCCTCTCCCTGCTGGAGAATCATCAGAGAGCCATGTGAAGTGAGCTCAGTGTACAGTAACACATGGCTCTTCTGCACAGTTTTACACACAAAATCTGTCTGATCTTATACAGCTCTGCTACATCAGTCTATTCCCTTCCCCATTAGTACTATGGCTAAACAGCAGCATATTCAGCACTGCTACATCCACCAGCCCCCATATGCCTCCATCAACCCCCCATATGCCTCCATCAACCCCCCTGGTGCCTCCACCAGCCCTCCATGTGCCTCCATCAGCCCCCATATGCCTCCATCAGCCCCATATGCCTCCATCAACCACCCATGTGCCTCCATCAGCCCCCATGTGCCTCCATCAGCCCCCATGTGTCTCCATCAGCCCCCATGTGCCTTCATCAGCCCCCATGTGCCTCCATCATTCTCATGTGCCTCCATCATTCCCCCATATGCCTCCATCAGCTCCCAAGTGCCTCCATCAGCCCACATGTGCCTTCATCAGCTCCCAAGTACCTCCATCAGCCTAAGTGCCTCCATGTGCCTCCATCAGCCCCCCAAGTGCCTCCATCAGCCCCAAGTGCCTCCATCAGCCCCCACATGCCTCCATTAACCCCCCATGTGCCTCCATCAGCCCCCCATTGTCACGGATGGTGTTGCAGAAAATTAGAAGACACAAATGAAGATCCGACTGACTTGATCCAAAACTAAGGAACAAGAGGGTAAGCCCTGTAACAGCCCTAGCACTCTTCCTTACTGCTCAGCCTATGCAAAAATCTCTATGGTAGATAATTGCATACCCTCGTTCCTCGACTGTATGACGCCTGAACACCCTATAATAGTGAGGGGACACGACCACTGGCTCCCTACACTAAATACGCAGGGAGTCAGGGTCACCTAGGATCAAGACCACAGGAAAACAGAAATAAAGGAACAGACTTATCTTGTGGATGCAGCAGTAGCAGCTTCTATCATCAGCACAGTCCAGGAAGTTGTATAAACCGCAAGGTGAGGCAGTATGGGGAGGAGATATATAGGGAGGCAATCACTGCTAATAGATGACAGCTGGGAGAGGGAGGAGAGATGTCAAAACGAAAGCAAAACAAAAGAAGATCATGTAGGAAGTACTGAAGAACGTCTATCAGAACTTCTCAAAGATCTGGTGGTGACACCCATGTGCCTCCATCAGCCCCCCAGGTGCCTTCATCAGCCCCCATGTGCCTCATTAGCCCCTATTTGCCTCCATAAGCCCCCATGTGCCTCCATAAGCCCCCAAGTGCCTCCATCAGCCCACCATATGCCTCCATCAGCCCCCAAGTGCCTTCATCAGCCCCCATATGCATCCATCAGCCCCCCATGTGCCTCCACAAGCCCCCATGTGCCTCTATCAGCCGCCCATTTGCCTCCATCAGCCCCCCAAGTGCCTCCATCAGCCCCCCAAGTGCATCCATCAGCCCTCATGTGCCTCCATCAGCCCCCCAAATGTCTCCATCACTCCCCCAAGTGTCTCCATCAGCCACCCAAGTGCCTCCATCAGCCCCCAAGTGCCTCCATCAGCCCCCATATGCCTCCATCAGCCCCCAAGTGCCTCCATCAGCCCCCCATATACCTCCATCAGACCCCAAGTGCCTCCATCAGTCTAGGTATTAAAATTATTGGTGGGCTGTGTGCCCCCCCTCCCCTGTATTAAAATCATTGGTGGGCAGTCGGCCCTCCCCCCTGTATTAAAATCATTGATGGGCAGTGCACCCTCCCCCCCATCATTGGTGGCAGCGGCAGTTCCGATCGGAGTCCCAGCAGTGTAATGCTGGGGCTCTGATCGGTTACCATGGCAGCCAGGACGCTACTGAAGTCCTTGCTGCCATGTTCAGTTACTCTGCGGCATTATACTTACATACGCTGTGGCCGCCCGACGCTCCTTCTTCTTGTAACTCACCAGTCTGTGCGGTGCATTGCTTATGCTTATAGCAATGCGCTGCACACACCTGTGACAAGTTACAAGAAGAAGGACCGTCGGACGGCCACAGCGCATGTAAGTATATTGCTGCAGAGTAACTGACCATGGCAGCCAGGACTTCAGTAGCATCCTGGCTGCCATGGTAAACGATCAGAGTCCCAGCATTACACTGCTGGGACTCCGATCGGAACTACCACTGCCACCAATGATGGGGGGAAGGGGAGGGCTCACTGCCCACCAATGATTTTATTTTTAATCAATACTCGACCATCCTGAAATTGAAGGGGGGAGGCCGGCACAGTTATACACAGCAGCGCAGCCCCGATCTCTTCTCTATTCACTGAGGAGACCAGGGCTGCGCTGCTGAGCGTTGAAAGCCCAGACAGCTCCCCTCCTCCTCCGCTGATAGGACACCATTCCCTCCCTACGCCTTCTCCTTCTGGCGACATGCACACTCACAGTTAGAATGAGAGACCGGACACTGGATCGCCAGGGAAACATCTGCGCAAGCACGGCCCAACGATGCAGCAGGCGAGCGGTGCCCGTATCCATGGGCAGCGAATATAAACAATGGAGTAGGAGAATTGAATTTTATAGGGAACAGTAGCTTTTTTTTAAATGCAATATATTTAGTCAAATGTTCACTGGGGGGGGGTATATAATTAAATAAAATATGGTCATGAAGATGGGAATACCCCTTTAAATCTAAAGGGTATCTTAACTGTAGTCCTTCACAAGCAGAAATGTCTATACAGCTGTAATGGGAGGGTACCTTGCTGACTCCTATGCTTTAGCTATGCAGATTCCACGTTCTCTTCCTCTTTCTGTAGCAGAAGTAGTAACTCTTGCAGAGATTTATAGAGGCATATGGGGCAGGAGCAGATGTACTTGCATTCTTCCTCTTCACTCTCTAGATTAGGCTACTTTCACACTAGCATTTTTGCTGGATCCGGCAGGGTTCAGCAAAAACCCTTCCATTACTGATAATACAGCCATCTGCATTCGTTAGGAATGGATCAGGTTGTATTATCTTTAACATACCCAAGACGGATCCATCATGAACTCCATTGAAAGTCAATGGGGGATGGATCTGTTTTCTATGGTGTGAGATTGTATTAGAGAAAATCTATCAGTCCCCATTGACTTGCATTGTGGGTCACGACGGATCAGTCTTGCTCCGCATCCCAGGACGGAAAGAAAACTTCGATATGAGAATGGAACGGAATACATTTTGGAGCATTCCATTCTGTTCAATTACGTTTTTTCCCCATTGACAATGAATGGGGACAAAACTGAAGCATTTGTTTCCATTATTGAGACCCTATGACGGATCTCTTACCGGAAAATATTAATGCTAGTGTGAAAGTAGCCTTAGACTTCCCTCACATTTAGACAAGAAGTTGGTCCAGCCCACTCCTGCCACGAGGGGAGGAACAGGGTGATTAACCCTGTCCCTGCCAACCACATACAAGGTCATGCTAGGTGTACATAATATAGCATAATAATAGAAAGAAAAAAAACATTTGCAGATATCCCCTGTACTGGGGTTCTGCACTTCTATCTATAGTTCTGATTCTTATTACTACTTTATTAATTTAATGTGACTTCAGTGTCATTGTAACATGTGTGGTCTATTCACCATCATACGCAGTAATAATGAACTGTGAAATATTAACCACTTTACATAGAGGGAAACACTTTTGCCTTATTCTTTTGTGAACTATATATCAAAAAGCAACATGAATCCTGTGACCTTCTAGTAACTCTGGCAAGTATAAAAAATATGAGACTGGCAAGATAATCTACCAAAGTCATAAACATGACAACAAAATATATTGTCATCCAATATTTTTAGGACTAGAGCGGAGACATATGAAATGAATAATAAAATGCAGCTTCAAAGTACGTCGCTGTAAGGCTTATGCGTTTATTGCCATCAACGTAGCTAATGTTATATAATAGCCATCTAATAGACCAAATCTGCTGCATATATAACTGTAACCTGCCAGTAGAGATGGCCTTGCGTTTCACCCGGCGGTCGTTTTGCAGCGAACTTTGAACATTTGCGATTCGCTGAACATGCAAACATATAGTGATGTCCAAAAAAATTTGATTAAGCCATCTATCCACATTACACTAGAACCTTCCTATGGGAAGTCTTGTTTCTGGCACGAAAAGCCATAGCAATGAGGTGGATGGGAGATAAAAGTCCCACCATGAACCAGTGGAAGATATTGGCAAATACTATACCAGCTCACAAGAAGTTAATTACATCCAATTTAGTCCCAACCTATAAAATTATGGCAGCTATTGGCCAATCATACATAGAAATATACACTCTTATGCTAACATAGATGCACCATATGGCAGCACAAAATCAAATACAATATAGAATTTTAAGGTAGCAATAAAAATAAATATAAATAATTGATAGTCACGGTCCCTCCTTTATACTAAGCTGCGGAGCTCTCGCAGCTTGCTCTATAATATGTGGACTGCAGCCCTACGTTGTTTCCTTTTAGATTTTCTTAATTGGTGTATTTTCCATAGAATGGTAGAATGTTCTATATAGTGATGTCCACCAGCGCAATATTCTTTTGCATTGCGCCGAACTTTGACCCATGACACACGCATCAGGTTGGTCAGTACAGCCAATTAAGACGTTTCAGCACATGGACACATTCCCACCCTATAATAGAACCCGATCTGGCAGCCATTTTACATTCAGTCTTTTGCCAGTATAGGGAGAGGTTTTTAAAGACTGGTATAGGTGTGCTATCTATAGGTGTGATTTACTGATGGGTGTGATATACATATAATTATAGATGGCCTTGCGGTACGCCCGTGGGTCGTTTTGCAGCAAACTTTTCTCATTCGTGATTCGCCGAACAAGCAAACATACGGCGATGACTGCCGGCGCCATATTCTTTTGCATTGTGCAGAACTTTGACTCATGACACTTCCATCAGGTGGGATAGGACAGCCAATTGATACATTTCAGCACATGGACACACCCCCTACCCTATAAATAAACCTGATCTGGCCGCCATTTTACATTCAGTGTTTTGCCAGTGTAGGGAGAGGTTGCTTTGTGGAGCAGGGACAGATTGTTAGGGACACCAAACGCAAGCTAAGGGCTCTTTCACACCTGCGTTCTTTTCTTCCGGCATCGGGGCTCTATGCCGGAAGAATCCTGATCAGTTTTATCCTAATGCATTCTGAATGGATAGAAATCCGTTCAGGATGCATCAGGATGTCTTCAGTTTCCTGAACGGAACGTTTTTTGGCCGGAGAAAATACCGCAGCATGCTGCGCTTTTTGCTCCGGCCAAAAATCCTGAAGACTTGCCGCAAGGCCGGATCCGGAATTAATGCCCATTGAAAGGCATTGATCCGGATCCGGCCTTAAGCTAAACGTTGTTTCGGCGCATTGCCGGATCCGACGTTTAGCTTTTTCTCAATGGTTATCATGGCTGCCGAGACGCTAAAGTCCTGGCAGGCATGGTAAAGTGTAGTGGGGAGCAGTATACTTACCGTCCGTGCGGCTCCCGGGGCGCTCCAGAGTGACGTCAGGGCGCCCCAGGCGCATGGATGACGTGATCGCATGGCACATCATCCATGCGCATGGGGTGCTCTGACGTCATTCTGGAGCGCCCCGGGAGCCGCACGGACTGTAAGTATGCCGCTCCCCCGCTCCCCACTACTACTATGGCAACCAGGACTTTAATAGCGTCCTGGCTGCCATAGTAACACTGAAAGCATTTTGAAGACGGATCCGTCTTCAAATGCTTTCAGTTCACTTGCGTTTTTCCGGATCCGGCGTGTAATTCTGGCAAGTGGAGTACCCGCCAGATCCGGACAACGCAAGTGTGAAAGAGACCTAATAGGGCCACAAAAGTCCTTTTAAGGACTGGTATAGGTGTGCTATCGATAGGTGTGACGTACTAAGGGGTGTGATATACTTATAATATACTTTCTAACATAGAAAGTATATTATAGTGCATTTGTATTGTGCAGCAGTTGTGTGCGGTTCCGCTGCAATACTCCAGCTACACAGAGAGGCAAACGGTCTTGGAATAACTAATTGCAACTGGTGTGATATACCATTTGCCCCCCAAAAATACTGATTGAGGCAGGGGTGTGATATACTTATAATATACTTTCTATATAACAAATCTGAAAGGAAAATACAGCAGCACAAAATTTTTAGTGGTGTTGCCCGCAGTGTCAGGTGCAAGTTCGTAGCACCCCGTCACAGCAAATACAAAATAGAAGATGTACCACGGCACTCTCATTTGTTCAGCATTTCAACATTTAAGCACCAAATCTCAGCTTACTTTCTATATAGTGCATTTGTATTGTGCAGAAGTTGTGTGCGGTTCTGCTGAGATACCACAGCTATACTCTCTTGTAACAACCGTGACTAAACTAACCTCGCCACTGGGTTTTGGAGGGGCCTGTTTGCCAGCCTCTTGCCTCAGGATTATGGCCCATATAATAACTTTGAAGGAGAAGATAGACCAGCCGCACAGCCTAAATCTGTGGTACTGTTTTGGGCAGGAAAGCCATGCTTGCGGTCAGCCAAATGCGACTTCCATGGAATTCGAGAACCCCTGCTCAGATCTGGGTGATTTTTGGATGTATAAATTATGGGGATATGTGGGGTTTTGAGATGTTTTCGGTGTTTTGGGTAAAATGTGTGTTTTATGCCTGTGAGTGATTAAGTTATCCCATTATGTTTGGTAATTGTATCACAGGCTATTGTGTTTTGTTAATTGTGTCTCTTTGCTTTCAAATGTTATGAATTTTCTCCCATATACAAAATAATTTGACAATTTAAGATTATAACAATCGTATGACTAAGGCCGAATGCACTTGGCCGTGTTCCGCGGTCGAGAGCGGTTCGTGGTATGCTGGGCTGGATTCCTGTTCAGAGCAGGAGCGCACGGCGTCATTGGTTGGTATGATGCCGTGCGCTTCATGCCGCCACTGCTGTACAATAATACACTTGTGCTCCTGCTCTGAACAGGAATCCAGCCCGGCACACCATGGACCGCTCTCGGCCGCGGAACACCGAGGTGTGCATTTGGCCTAAGTGCGATTTTACCAGTAGTTGGAACATATATGGTTCGAAGGAGAATGTACTTGTTGCTATTTTTGAATGGTAAAGATTTGCGCTCAGCAGCTGGTAGATACATAGAAACATAGAAACATAGAATGTGTCGGCAGATAAGAACCATTTGGCCCATCTAGTCTGCCCAATATACTGAATCCTATGGATAGCCCCTGGCCCTATCTTATATGAAGGATGGCCTTATGCCTATCCCATGCATGCTTAAACTCCTTCACTGTATTTGCCGCTACCACTTCTGCAGGAAGGCTATTCCATGCATCCACTACTCTCTCAGTAAAGTAATACTTCCTGATATTACTTTAAAACCTTTGCACCTCTAATTTAAAACTATGTCCTCTTGTAGCAGTTTTTCTTCTTTTAAATATTCTCTCCTCTTTTACCTTGTTGATTCCCTTTATGTATTTAAAAGTTTCTATCACATCCCCTCTGTCTCGTCTTTCTTCAAAGCTATACATGTTAAGGTCCATTAATCTTTCCTGGTAAGTTTTATCCTGCAATCCGTGTACCAGTTTAGTAGCTCTTCTCTGAACTCTCTCCAAAGTATCAATATCCTTCTGGAGATATGGTCTCCAGTACTGAGCACTATACTCCAAATGAGGTCTCACTAGTGCTCTGTAGAGCGGCATGAGCACCTCCCTCTTTCTACTGGTAATTCTTCTCCCTATACACCCAAGCATTCTGCTAGCATTTCCTGCTGCTCTATGACATTGTCTGCCTACCTTTAAGTCTTCTGAAATAATTATCCCTAAATCCCTTTCCTCAGATACTGAGGTTAGGACTGTATCACTGATTTTATATTCTGCTCTTGGGTTTTTACGTCCCAGGTGCATTATCTTGGACTTATGAACATTAAATTTTAGTTGCCAGATTTTTGACCATTCCTCTAGTTTTCCTAAGTCCTTTTCCATTTGGTGTATCCCTCCAGGAACATCAACCCTGTTACAATTCTTAGTGTCATCAGCAAAAAGAGACACCTTACCATTGAGGCCTTCTGCAATTTCACTGATAAAGATATTAAACAATATGGATCCCAGAACAGATCCCTGAGGTACCCCACTGGTAACAAGACCTTGGTCTGAATTTACTCCATTGACTACAACCCTCTGTTGCCTGTCCCTCAGCCACTGCCTAATCCATTCAGCAATATGGGAGTCCAAGCCCAAAGACTGCACTTTATTGATAAGCCTTCTATGTGGGACAGTATCAAAAGCCTTACTAAAGTCTAGATAAGTGATGTCTACTGCACCTCCTCCATCTATTATTTTAGTCACCCAATCAAAAAAATCAATAAGATTAGTTTGACATGATCTCCCTGAAGTAAACCCATGCTGTTTTTCATCTTTCAATCCATGGGATTTTAGATGGTCCACAATCCTCTCCTTAAGTATGGTTTCCATTAATTTCCCAACTATTGATGTCAGGCTTACTGGCCTATAGTTGCCCGATTCCTCCCTACTACCTTTCTTGTGAATGGGCACAACATTTGCTAATTTCCAATCTTCTGGGACGACTCCTGTTGCCAGTGATTGGTTAAATAAATCTGTTAATGGTTTTGCTAGTTCACCGCTGTGCTCTTTTAATAGCTTTGGGTGTATCCCATCAGGCCCCTGTGACTTATTTGTATTAATTTTAGACAGTTATAGTCTTTACTAAACTGTAAGATAATTTTGGCCTTCATATATTCCTTTCGGGTAACATCAGACACTTCTTTGGGCTTGAAAAAGGCTGCTCTAATTGTCTCACCTTTTGAATTGAGTGTTCAAGTAACTCATTCAGGTAATGTTTTGTCAGAAATAGTGTTTTCATGTATTGTGCCTCTACTTCAAATTGCTCTTGTTCGGTACAATTACTTTTTAGACGCCTGAACTGGCTAAAGGGAACATTTAGGAGCCACCTCGGAAGGTGACAACTTGTGTTAAGAATGAAGCTATTTTTAGCTACATCTTTATGCTGTGTATTACATACAAAAGTTTCTTGTCTCTTTTCTATCTTTAAATCTAGAAACTCTACTGTTTGTGAATTAATATTTCAAATTAAACCTATTAGTATTAGGCTCATCTATACATTTTAATAGAGATTGATGTGATCCCCCCCAAATTAACAAAATATCATCAATGTAGTGCCGCCATAGGACCAAATCCGCCCCAAGTTTCTGAGTAATGGTATCAATGCTGCCATGAACAAGTTGGCGTAAACTAGACTCAAAATAAAAATAATTATGAATAAGTACGAAATTAATCCCATCTAGTATAAATTGTGATTGTTATATTGATAATTTGCCATTTTGAGATAATAATTCAGATACTGCTTGTACCCCTTGACTGTGATTGATGCTCGTATATAATGAGCTCACATCAAGTGTAGCAAGTATCCAATTTGGTTGACAATACATATTTTCTAACAGTGTTACCACTGCCGAGGTATCCTCAAGGTGGGAGGGAGTGTCTCTGACATAGGGTTGTAAGAACCTGTCTAAATACTAAGACAGGTTCGATGTTAATGACCCTATGCCAGAGACAATCGGCCTTCCTGGAGGATTCATAGGATCCTTGTGCACCTTGGGGATACAATAAAAGATGGGCATTCTATTCTGTGTGCCCAAAATAAAATAGAATTCTGTCTCATTCAGGGTGCCTTTTTCTCTTGCCCTATTGTGCAATAATGATAATTCTTTATAATATGGAGTTATCGAGTCCTCACGTAATTGTATGTACGTTGTAGTATCTGACAGCTGTCTCAGACATTCTTTGTTATATATTTCGGCATCCAAGATCACAATATCCCCTCCTTTATCGGCTGGGCGTATTGTGACCTTGAGATCTTTCTGCAATTCTTTTATAGCCTGCATTTCTTGTTGAGAAAGATTTGCATTTCCCTTCATTTTAGGGTTAAGTCTTCTTATCTCTGCCTCTACTGCCCCTCCAAATGCAGCCATTTCATTGCTCAATTCCTGTTTTGGATACATTCTAGATTTAAGTCTTACATCAACATGCTGATACTCTGATGTCATTCCATTTTGTTGAAAATATTAATTTTCATAAAACATTTTTTTGTTAAATATTTATTACAACATCATTTTTTAATATATTTTTTCTATTCCGAAATAGGAATCGAATTTGTTCAAATTGGCTCTGGGGGCGAATTTCAAACCATTTGATAATAATTGTTTTCGTGAACAAGTTAATTCCCTTGCGCTCAAATTTATTATATTATCTCCTGTGACTTCCCTATTTTCAACTTGGGACCTTTGTTTTGTTCTACTTCTTCATGTTCTCTTTTTCTGGTGGCTGTGTTTAAAGGTGTGAATGGATTTGTACCTGTGCTTGTGTTATGATACTCTTTGACTAAACATTTAATACTGGGTCTAAATTCTGTGTTTCTAGTGACAGATGTGTCTCCTTCAGTGATTCTAGTAATGGATGTGTTTCCTTGGATAGGGAAAACGACCAAGGAATGGTAAACTTGGGTGTCTGTTTGCCTATTGTATTTACCTGGTGTTGTGATTGTGAATGACCACCTTTGTGATATTGTTTCAAATATTGGCAATTGGGTTTGTGTTTCATTTGCCCTTGGTTTTTAAATCCCGGACTTTTTCCTAAAAAAGGCGATTAAGTTTCCACATTGTTTACAGTTTTTTTGTTTGTTTTTTTTAAAACATTTTTTATTATGGGTGATTGTATGCATAAAATACATTGCATATATCATCCATATACAAATAGGTGTACATATGACAATCGGGCTTTAGATCTTCACATCAAAATTGACCTTTTTCATGTCATAAATTCAATCCAAAAGAATTATATTCTCACAAATAATAATAATTATTTTTTTACATCCCCAACCATCCAATCCCTCCCCCCCAACATATTCCCAATAAACAGTGTCATGATAATAACTCATGTGGTTCTTGTCAATTTGGCTTGGATACACCATTATAATCTAAAGAATATAAAATATAGAAAATGGGTCCCCCCTTTCCCTCCTATCTTCAATTTCCCAGCTATGCTCCTCAAACTATCTCCAGACTCCCCAAAATCCCTTTTAGTCTCTCCTCTAAGTACCATTTAGTATTTACCTTTTCCACTGTAGTAGAACTTCAGTGGTGCTTACTGCTTTTCCAAGTGCTGATTTTATAAGTGCATTGGAGAGATTCAGAAGATAATCTGGAGGTGGATACAATCTAAACAAGTAAGATTTGTTTGTTTAAAATCTTTCCCTTCTTTACAATGGCAGACCTGGTTCTGTGCAGGAATTGTTGTGCTTTTATTTCAGGTTCCACTCTTCGGAGGTTTGGATACTGTCTGATCTGTAGACAGCTCTTCATAATGCAGCAGGAAATTGCCTTTTTGAAATATGAGATTTGTAAATTAACATTAAACAACCTCAGGCTGAGTACATTGCAATGCCACTGCCACAGAGGCCCCCTAGAAATGGTAGATGGGTTACTGCAGGTTCTGGTAGACTGAGAGTTGTGGATAGAAGACATGTCCCACAGTCTGTGGCTCTCCATAATTCATTTGCAGCACTTTCAGAGTGCAAGAGCAACATGGAGGATGGCTCAAGCACAGTGGGTGAGAAACAATCATCTCCCATGCCTAATATATGCAAGACTGCAGCCAAATACAAAAAGGAGAAGGTGAGGACTGAAAGTAGGCAGCTGTTGGTGGGCGATTCCATCATAAGAGGTGTGAAGTTTGAGGAGAATGGTGTTGTGAGATGTCTCCCTGGTGCTACCGCTAGCAGGGATAGACGACGGATCCTTAATATTGTTAGGCAAGCAAAGCAGGAAAGGGAGGTGGATGTTATTGTCCATCTTGCGACAAATGATCTGTCTTGCAATGAGGTTTCAAAGGTGAAAGAAGCGTTTCACACACTTGGAAAGGATATAAGGCAGGTTGCATCAACTGTTTCATTCTCTGCAGTTTTGCCTGGGCATAACCTTCAGCATGACAGGATGATACGCATTAAGAAATTCAATGTATGGCTTGGTGAATGGTGTCTGAACCAAGGGTTTGGCTTTGTGACTCATGTTAGCTCTTGTTAGAATGGAAAAGAACCATACAAGAAAGATGGTTTGCATCTTTCTCTCAAGGTAATGAATGTCCTTGGTGAACAGTTCCAAGTATTTGCTAAGGAGCATTTAAACTAGGAAAGGGGGGCAAAGAGTGATAATCCAGCAGTCCTGACTGTCCCCCGGAACAATGCCAGAAGATGCCAGTAGCACAAAGGTTAAGAAATGACAAGCTCAGATTCTTGTCTACAAATGCTCGCAGTTTAGGGAATAAGATCAATGGACTTGAGGCTATAATGGCATCTGAGAATATAGATGTAGTGGCTGTTACTGAGACGTGGTTCAAGGGGACAAATGACTGGGATAGATCAATACCAGGGTTCTCTCTATACAGGAAAACCGAGAAGGCAAGAAGGGGGGAGGGGTATGTATGTGAAAGATAGCATAAAATCTAATTTGATACAAGTTAGCGAGAACAATTTAGAGTCAGTTTGGGTTACCTTGCAGCTTGATAATCATAAGGTAACTCGTGTAGGTGTGATATATAGACCACCTAGCCAAGTCAAAGAATTAGATGATCTACTAGTTGAGGAAATAGCTAAAATGACCTTGAAGGGTGAAGTTATCATTATGGGAGACTTAAATCTTCCAGATGTAAACTGGAAAACCAAAATAGCTAGTTCTGAATTCCCTACTGGGATTATCTCTACAACAAGTAGTGGAGGAGCCAACCCGGAAGGAGGCCATTTTAGATTTAGTATTCACAAATGGGAATTTGGTATCTGATATTACTGTAGGGGAAAGCTTGGGATCTAGTGATCACCAGTCGGTGTGGTTTACTATAAGTACAGTGACTGAGTCACACCACACAAAAACAAAAGTTTTAGATTTTAGAAAAACTCATTTTCCTAAAATTACCGTAGAGTAGTGGTATACGAGTCTCTATCAGATTGGGACAGTTTCATTGGAGTCCAGGAGAAATGGGGCTACTTAAAAGAGGCACTATTGAAGGCAACAGAAAATTGCATTAGGCTTGTCCGTAAAAGCAAAAAAAGTAAGATACCACTGTGGTACTCAGCAGAAGTGGCCAAAATCATTAAAAACAAAAAGATAGCATTTAGGAATTATAAAAAAAAAAAAACAAGGATGACAAGCAAATGTATAAGATTAGGCAGAGAAAGGCCAAACAAGTTATAAGAGCTTCTAAAGCACAGGCAGAAGAGAAACTAGCTCAGTCATGGAAAAAAGGCGATAAGGCATTCTTCAGATACATACATCAAAAAAGGAAACTAAAACAAGGAATTACCAGATTAAAAACAAAAGAAGGAAGGTATATGGAAGAAGATAAAGAACTAGCTGACTGCCTCAATGAATACTTCTGTTCAATTTTTACAAAGGAAAATTAAGGAAAAAGACCTCAGTATAGGAAATAAGACTAATGAATCTTTTGATGCATGTGTCTTTACAGAGGAAGAGGTTCTAAGTCAGCTGTCTAAAATTAATGCAAATAAGTCACAGGGGCCTGATGGGATACACCCAAGCTATTAAAAGAGCTCAGCGGTGAACTAGCAAAACTATTAACAGATTTATTTAACCAATCACTGGCAACAGGAGTCGTCCCAGAAGATTGGAAATTAGCAAATGTTGTGCCCATTCACAAGAAAGGTAGTAGGGAGGAATTGGGCAACTAAAGGCCAGTAAGCCTGACATCAATAGTGGGGAAATTAATGGAAACCGTACTTAAGGAAAGGATTGTGGAACATCTAAAATCCCATGGATTGAAAGATTAAAAACAGCATGGGTTTACTTCAGGGAGATCATGTCAAACTAATCTTATCGATTTTTTTGATTGGGTGACTAAAATAATAGATGGCGGAGGTCCAGTAGACATCGCTTATCTAGACTTTAGTAAGGCTTTTGATACTGTCCCACATATAAGGCTTATCAATAAATTGCAGTCTTTGGGCTTAGACTCCCATATTGTTGAATGTATTAAGCAGTGGCTGAGGGACAGACAACAGAGGGTTGTAGTCAATGGAGTATATTCAGACCATGGTATTGTTACCAGTGGGGTACCTCAGGGATCTGTTCTGGGACCCATATTGTTTAAAATCTTTATCAGCGAAATTGCAGAAGGCCTCGATGGTAAGGTGTGTCTTTTTGCTGATGACACTAAGATTTGTAACAGGGTTGATATGTTCCTGGAGGGATACACCAAATGGAAAAAGACTTAGGAAAACTAGAGGAATGGTCAAAAATCTGGCAACTAAAATTTTATGTTGATAAGTGCAAGATAATGCACCTGGGGAGTAAAAACCCAAGAGCAGAATATAAAATCAGTTATACAGTCCTAACCTCAGTATCTGAGGAAAGGGATTTTGGGGTCATTATTTCAGAAGACTTAAAGGTAGACAGACAATGTTATAGAGCAGCAGGAAATGCTAGCAGAATGCTTTGGTGTATAGGGAGAGGAATTACCAGTAGAAAGAGGGAGGTGCTCATGCCGCTCTACAGAACACTAGTGAGACCTCATTTGGAGTATAGTGCTCAGTACTGGAGACCATATATCCAGAAGGATATGAATACTTTGGAGAATGTTCAGAGAAGAGCTACTAAACTGGTACATGGATTGCAGGATAAAACTTACCAGGAAATATTAAAGGACCTTAACATGTATAGCTTAGAAGAAAGACGAGACAGAGGGGATATGATAGAAACTTTTAAATACTTAAAGGGAATCATCAAGGTAATAGAGGAGAGAATATTTAAAAGAAGAAAAACTGCTACAAGAGGACATAGTTTTAAATTAGAGGGGCAAAGGTTTAAAAGTAATATCAGGAAGTATTACTTTACTGAGAGAGTAGTGGATGCATGGAATAGCCTTCCTGCAGAAGTGGTAGCTGCAAATATAGTGAAGGAGTTTAAGCATGCATGGGATAGGCCATCCTTCATATAAGATAGGGCAGGGCTATTCATAGTATTCAGTATATTGGGCAGACTAAACAGGCCAAATGGTTCTTATCTGCCGACACATTCTATGTTTCTATGTTTCTAATGATTTTCCTCCACTTACGGAAAAAAACCTTTGTGGATTTCTCCTTGTTTTTTTTCTACATCTAGTCTATCTATATATGATAGAAATGATATATTTCATTGTCCCTATCGCTTCTTGCATGGTAGGAACAGTGGGATATATCCAATGTCTGAGTATTATTTTTTTTACTGCTAAGAGAAATAAATTAATTCCCTTAACTTGCGTGGAATGGGAAATTTCTCCGTTACCATCAAAGGGAATATAATGGAATATACAATGCAATGGTGTAAGTTGGAGTTGTATGCTCCAGACTTGCTTTATATATTCAATAGTATCTTCCCAGTGGGTTTTCAGATTTGGGCAGTTCCATAACCCATGCAATAAATTGGCTTTTTGCAATAAACATTTAGGACACCATCTCAAATAGTGCATCGGAGCACTATCAATCTCTTGGCTTGGGTCATACAGTAGGAATGTATCTGTTTATATGGTAAGAAGTGGTAAGCGGGGATCTGGAACTTGGATTGTATGTCAGGCCATGTGAGGAGCTCAGTACCCGCTTCGTTCAGCAGTTGCCCCACTGAGGTGATACCTTTGCTTTCCCATAATAGAAACATGCTGGACTGTCTGCCTTCTGGGAAGGCCGGAAGGGTCCATAGTGGCATGAAGGGAGTAATGTACATAGGTAGTCTATATATTTTTCTTAGTCCCCTCCAAGCGGCTAATGTGTCTTTTAATAGTACATAATGTTTAAGCGGAGAAGAAAGATTTCTCACTTTAGTATGCAAATTGCTACTAGATCCCATGGGACCACTAGTTCTTTCGCCAGGGGAGTATTAGAAAATTGTGACATTCCTCTCAGTCAGTCTCTAGCATGTCGGAATAAAGAAGCTAGATTATATCTTCTTATGCACGGTAATTGGAGTCCTCCCTCCCATTTCGTTAGACAGAGTTTATCATACGCTATCCCTGGTCGTTTCCCTTACCACAGGAAGCGTACGAATGCCTTCTGGAGTCTGCTAACATCGGCATGTGTTATCATAAGGGGTATAGTCTGAATAGGATAAAGCAACCGAGCGAAACTCACCATCTTCAGAAGGTGATCCCTACCAAAAAGTGATAGTAGCAAATTAGACCACTTATCCAACTCGACTTCAATCTTCCTAATTAAGGGGTCATAATTTAACTTATATAATGATGACTGGTGTCTACCGATTTTAATGCCTAGGTAAGTTAAATATTGGGGTACCACCTCAACTCCGCATGGTTCCTGCTGGGTTGGGAACCTACACATAAGGTTATTCAAGTAAAGCAGTTGACTTTTGCCTACGTTAATCCTGTAGCCAGTGGTGTCTCCATAATATTCTAGTGTGTTAAAGATCTTTTGGAGATGCAGATTCGAGGCATTGATAAATATCAGGATGTCATCTGCAAAACAGACGAGTTTTAATTCCTTTCTCCCAACCCGAATCCCCGAAAAAAATATCTCCTGGCAAATGAGCAGGAGCCAGGCCGCTCCACCACTTCCAATTTAGTGCAAATGGGGGCCTTCATGCTCCAGTATTTAAAGTGGGACCCCGTATAAAAAGCATAAAGGGCAAGGACCAGTACTGGGTGGCAATGCACTTAGCCCCCAGTACAAACACAAAATGGTGGACCTGTTACTAGCATCACAGAGGGCTGTCAGAATGCAGCATTTCCAGGCCTTGCTTCGAGAGATGCTGCATTCTGCTGTTGCGTGCAATGGCAGAGGAATTTCCACCCACAGAGAAACAGTACCAATCCAATCCTACCGCGCATGCAAGAAGAGGATGGTTTGAAGATGTGTTGGTCACTTCAGATATAAGATCATTCTTGCAGCCAACCCATTGACAGCCGCCCTCCGGATCCAGCCTCAGGGAACGCCTAGACCGACAGGTGTCCGACTACATTGGGTTAAAGGCCAATGTGGACGCTCTGAGAATCGAGGAACCTTTTGTCTACTGGGTGTGCAGGCTTGACCTATGGCCAGACCTGGAACAATTTGCCATGGATCTCTTGGCTTGCCCCTCGTCGAGTGTCCTGTACTAAAAAACGTTGACCGCAGCAGGGTGGATCGTGACCAATAAGCGCACTTGCCTAGCTCACGACAGTGTGGACTACCTCACATTTCTAAAAAATGAATGAGGCATGGATCTCGGAGGAATTCAACACCTGTGATGACCACGTTTAATTGAATTTCACCTATTACCATTGTTTTTTATTTTTTTCAAGATGGGGGATTTCGTTAGCCATGTTTTTAATTAAAATTTATATTTTTAGTACTTTTAAACATGCGTATTTGACATGTATTTGTACTGGTCGGCAGTAAAATTTATAAGCAATGACTGTCTAATATACCTCCTGCCACATAATCATTTGATGTTTTCTGTACGGTGAATGCCTAATGTTTGGGGTCTGTACTCCACTGGCCTGCAGTAAAATTGATATACAATGACCGTCTAATATACCTCCAGCCACTTTTTTGTACGGTGAATGCATATTTTTTGGGGCCTGTAATCTAACTGGCCAACAGTAAAATTGTTATATGGTGACCGCCTAATGTACCTCCAGCCACATAATCACTTGCTCTTTTCTGTACGGTGAATGCATAATTTTTGGGACTGTAATCTAACTGGCCAGCAGTATAAAATTGTTATACGGTGATCGCTTAATGTACCTCCAGCCACATAATCACTTGTTCTTTTCTGTACGGTGAATGCATAATTTTTGGGACTGTAATATAACTGTCCAGCAGTAAAATTGTTATACGGTGACAGCCTAATGTACCTCCAGACACATAATCACTTGTTATTTTCTGTACGGTGAATGAATAATTTTTGGGGCCTGTAGTCCAATGGTCTTTAATAAAATTGATATATACCTCCAGCCACATAATCACTTGATGTTTTCTGTCCACTTGATGTTTTCTGTCCGGTGCATTGGTGGATCCAGGGGGGGCAACGGGGCAATTGCCCCCCCTTGAAAATATAGTAAGAGCCAGGGGCGGACAAACTATTCCAGGCCTGACGGCGGTTGCAGCAGCAGGGAGAGATGAGTGCTTCCATTGTGGAAGCGCTCATCTCTATATTCATATGATGAATGGTGCGGGGCAGAGGAGAGGCGTCTCCCTTGCCTGTTCCTCTGAAAGGCTACAGTCATCGCGCCGTCTGAGCCGTACAGAGCGGGACACAGGCCAGAAGAGACCTGCATTGCATCGCAGTGTCATGGAGGTAAGTATAAGTGTTTATTGTTTTAATTATTTTTAGTACAGTATGGCAAGAAGGGGGGTGGGGCCCTATATACTGTCATATTATGGGGGAGAACTATGGAGAATGGGGGAAGGAGCACTATGGGGGTATCTAATGGGGGCCCTATATACTGGCATATTATGGGGGAGCACTATGGAGACATGGGGGAAGGAGCACTATGGGGGCATCTAATGGGGGCCCTATATACTGGCACATTATGGGGGGTACTATGGAGAAGGTGGGGAAAAGAGCACTATGGGGGAATTATATAGGGGCATTTAATACTGGCAACCATTTTGGTGCCACTATGGGAATGGGGGGAGAGAAGCATTATGGGTGCATCTATGTGGGGCAGTCTAAAGGGGCACTTTATACTGCCACATTATGAAGGGCTCTATGGGGATGGGGAAGGAGCACTATGGGAGCATCTTTTGGGGGCACTATATAGGACAGGGAGGAGCACTATGGGGGCAACTTCTGGGGCAGTATATAGGACTGGGAGGAGCACTGTGGGGGACATCTTCTAGGGGCACTATATAGGACGGAAAGAAGCTGTCACGGCTGAGGATAGGGAAAACCCTCAGCCGTGCGATGCTAGAAGATGGTCGCTGATTGACCAGGACAACAGGATTAGGGAGCAGGTCACCTCCTATCGCGTCCCTAACCTGACCCTAACTCCTAGCTGCATGGGCCGACCTTTAAGGTAGGAGGACCCATGCTCAGGAACCTCGGATCCCTAACTCACCCTCCGACCGGTCCCTGGACTAGGAGTCAGGGTAAGACGGCCTGTTCCTTCTGGACACGGAGGAACAGGGGTCTCACTGGCCAAGCTGCAGGGAAAAGGGGAAACACAAACAGTCTTACGGATATGGCAGGTGAACCAAACAAGTTCCACCTACCTGCCACAGCCTTGCTGACTGGATCCCTGTGCTGGAAAGCTGATGTCCACACAACCTGAGATGAACCCAGCAACCACAAATCCACGCACAGGAACCCAGATCCATAAGCTGCAATAAAGAAGCATAAAGACAAACACATCTTCCAAACACCAAACGACATTACTTTATGACCAGAAGGGAGGCCCCCACTGGCAGTTGGCAAATAACCAGGAGGATGTCTCCAGCAAGCATGGCTGAAGCACCCTCTCTGACTACTGCCTTCAACTGAGGCTTTATAGGGCCTAGAAGCCACACCCAACAGTCAGACACACCCCGTGACTCACACACACAGAAAGGGAGTTAACCCTTCCAATACCAAAGAAGGGAAAACACAACTTAAAGGGGAAGTGTCCAAACCAAGAACACACTGTGGCTGTTGCCGCAGGCAACGACATGGGTGGCAACCATGTCCTGGGAGTCAGCCCGAAGACCGGGACACTGCCACCACATGTACACATACAACCAAACGTTGCCACGGGCAACCACAGTGAAGGGAAGATGTCAGTGCACACCAAACATAAAACAGAGTGCACACAGACATACAAAAGTGCATACATACACGCACACAACTCCAAGGAAACCGAACACATACCTGTTGTTCGCGGCAACCGCACCTGAGGCAAACAGCAAAATGCCTCCAGCTGCGGTTGACACAACAACCCAAACCGCGGGCAACTGTTTGCGGCTTCCAAGGAGTCACGGCCATAAACATGGTCGTGACAGAAGCACTATGAAGGCATCTTCTCGGGGCACTATATAGAACAGGGAGGAGCATTATGGGGGCATCTTCTGGGGGCACTATATAGGAGTATTATATACTGTCACAAATTATAGGGGGCACTATGGGCACCTTAGCTCAACTGGGGGCACTAAGTGTTTTTGTAGTGGCACACAGTACGGGTCATTTGATCACATGAGTGCACTCTGGGGACATTGACTCTACTGGGGGCACTAAAAGGAGTTTTTTTATTTTTGTTTTTTTAATGCCACACAACGGAGCATTTTTTGTACTGGCGCACATTATAAGGGGGCTTTATTACAACTGGGGGACTATGGGAGCATTATTACTTCTGGGACACAATTGCTGTTGGGGACACTGTAGGAGCACTATTACTACTAAGTGCACTCTGGCACAGAATTATCACTATTGTTGGGATTTTGGGGAGCACAATTTTTCAGGGGGTTTATCTATTTCTACAGTATATTTTTGAGGTGTACAGCGTCTCAGTATTGGGGGTGCATGATGGGATGTTGAGAAGGTGGGAGGAAAAGTAGGAAACTAAGATGTCTGTCTGTCTGTCAAACTCTTCAGAGATGAGAGATGGCTGAAATAAATCATCATGGTGGTCTGGTCTGAATGGAGAATATGAAGAAAGAGAACATCTACATCAAAGGAGACATCACTGGATGTAAGAGGTATGGCCGAGATATATGGGTGAAGCTGTGTGTGGGTGTGGCTTGAGGGTGGGGGGGACACAGGAGCCACATAATCTCCTATTGCCCGGGGAAGTGCCCCTCCTGAGACCAGGCTCTGGATTCGCCACTGGTGCAGTGAATGCCTAATGTCTGGGGCCTGTACACACGTGGCCTAAAATAAAAAATTTCTAGGCTCCAGCAGGGCAAATTTTTAAGAGTTTCCCTTTAAGATGCATAAAAATGGCCCCTGATTAAAATACATATTTTTTGTGGGAATTTTTGCCATTGATTCCCCACTGGTATGTCACTGTCAATGTTGTGGGACGATTTGTGTACTTCTAGTAAGTATTTGGTGGCTGCAAATATGACCTGAAGTTTTTCAGGTTCGCGAACATTTGATGGCGTTCGCAGATCGTCCCGGCCAATGTTCGTCCATCACTACTTATAATATACATTCTAACATAGAAAGTATCTTATAGTCCATTTGTATTGTGCAGCAGTTGTGTGCAGTTCTACTGCGATACTGCAGTTATATAGAGGAGCAAACACTATTGGAATAACTAATTGCAACTGATGTGATATACCTGTTGCCCCCCAAAAAAACTGATCGAGGGGTGGGATATACCTATAATATACTTTATAACATAGAAAGTATATAGTGCATTTGTATTGTGCAGCAGTTGTGTGCAATTCTTCTCCGATATTGCAGGTTTATAGAGGGGCAAGCGCTATTGTAACAACTATTTGCAACGGGTGTGATATACCTGTTGCCCAAAAAAAAACTGATTGAGGGGTAAAATATACCTGCTTCCACAAAATACTGATTAAGGGGTTTGATATACCTGATTCCACAAAATACTGATTAAAGCCTGCAATATAAAGTACCTGCTTTCACAAAATATTGATTGAGGCCTGCAATATACCTGCTTTCACAAAATACTGATTGAGGGTGCGATATTATTATTATTTTTTATTATTAAAGCGCCGTTCATTCCATAGCGCTGTACATATGATAAGCGGTGCACATACATAATACAGACAATTGCACTAATCGTAAACAAGATGAGTTACAAACTGGTACAGAAGGAGAGAGGGCCCTGCCCGTGAGGGCTTACAATCTACATGGTATGGGAGAAGGACACAGTAGGTACAGGATAAGTTGGTCATGGCGGTATAGAGGCAGCAGGGTCACTGGTTGTAGGCTTGTCTGAAGAGGTGGGTTTTCAGGTTTCTTTTGAAGGATTCCACTGTAGGTGAGAGTCTGATATGTTGGGGTAGCGAGTTCCAGAGTATAGGGGATGCACGGGAGAAATCTTGGAGTCGATTGTGGGAAGAGGCAATAAGAGGAGAGGAGAGAAGGAGGTCTTGTGAGGATCGGAGAGTGCGTGTGGGGGTGTATCGAGAAAGTAGCTCAGAGATGTAGGGAGGGGACAGGTTATGGACGGCCTTGTATATACAATAGAAAGAGTAAAAGTCCAACTCACCAGTAATCCACAGTGCACAGACAAGCCAAGGCACACTTGAAACAGAAGAAACGTCCAGCACGTAGCATGTTAAAGAGCTGCATCATCCTTGTTCCATCGTGGATACAGTCAATGTACCAAAGCGATATACCAGCTTCCACCAAATATTAATTAAGAGGTTTTAACGTATATACCAGCGTCCACAAAATACTGTTTAAGGGGTTTGATACTCCAGCTTCAACAAAATATTAAGGGGTGCAATATACCTACTTCCACCAAATATTAAGGGGTTCTATATACCTGCTTCCCCAAAATACTGATTGAGGGGTGTGATATACCTGCTTCCACAAAATACTGATTGAGGGGTGCGATATACCTGCTTCTACCAAATATTGATTAAGGGGTTCTATACACCTGCTCCACAAAATACTGATTGATGGGTTTGATATACTGGCTTCCACCAAATACTGATTGAGGCCTGCGATACACCTGCTTCCACAAAATAGTGATTGAGGGGTGCGATATACCTGCTTTCACAAAATTCTGATTAAGAGGATTGATATACCTGCTTGCACAAAATATTGAGGCTTGCGATACACCTGCTTTCACAAAATACTCATTAAGGTGTTTGAAATATCTGCTTCCACAAAATACTGATTGAGGGGTGCGATATACCTACTTCCACCAAATATTAATTAAGGGCTTTGATATACCTTCTTCCACAAAATTTTAAGGGGTACGATATACCTACTTCCACCAAATATTGATTAAGGGGTTCTATATACCCGCTTCTCCAAAATACTGATTGAGGGGTGTGATATACCTGCTTTCACAAAATACTGATTGAGGGGTGCGATATATCTGCTTCCACCAAATATTGATTAAGGGGTTCTATATACCTGCTTCCACAAAATACTGATTGATGGGTTTGATATACTGGCTTCCACCAAATACTGGTTGAGGCCTGCGATACACATGATTCCACAAAATATTGATTGAGGGGTGCGATATACCTGCTTCCACCAAATACTGGTTGAGGCCTGCGATACACCTGCTTCCACAAAATATTGATTGAGGGGTGCGATATACCTGCTTTCACAAAATTCTGATTAAGGGGATTGATATTGTCATGTTGGAGAGTGGGGGAAAACCCCCACTGTGCAGTGTCAAAGGGTAAAAGGGGATCAGCCTGGCCAAAAGGAGTAAAAAGGGAGCAGGTCACCTCCTACAGCGTCCCTAATCCTCTCCCTGACTCCTCACCATATGATCAGACCCTGATGGTAGGACGACTCCTACTCAGGATTCCTAGAGACCCTAAGTCGCCCTGGTAATCCCTCACCAAGGCGCAGGGAAGAGACGACCTGTTCATCCTAATAATGGAGGAACAGGAGTCTCTATCTGAGGCCAGGCTGCAAGGAGAGGGGAACACATACAGCATAAGGAGATGGCAGGTAAGCAAAACCAATAACACACTTAGCTGCCACAGACACACTGACTGGAACCCGTGCACTAGTGCTGCTGTCCACACCAACATAAAAGGACTCAGCACACACCACAAACCACACAGGAACCCAGGACACCCATAGCTGCAATAAACATGAGGGGAATGTCTAGTAAACATGCTGAACAACAAACACCACAGACATGTAACAACAAACTAGACATACAAACACCCTGAACATAACCCACTCAATTCAAATAGGGGCAGGAAGGGAAGGAGACACCGGGATAACATTGATGACCACAAGGGTGGCCCTCACTGGACAGATGGAACACCATGGACTGGAGCAGAGCTCCAGCACCAACCATAGCTGAAGTACAACAGACTCCAGCCAGGAAACCACAGAAGATATAAGCCAAGTGACCACACCCATTCAGGAGTTAACCCTTAAAGCACCAGACAGAGGGAGGCTACAACTAAAAGGGGAAGTGCACACACAAGCATACCAAACACGTTACCACCGGCAACAGTATGTGTGGCAACCATGTCACGGCAATCACCCAGAAGGCCGAGACACTGCCACCGCATGTACTCACAGCAACACATTGCCGCGGTCAACCACAAGTGTGGCAACAGTGTTACAGCGCAAACCAAAGGCTGTGACAGATATACCTGCTTCCACAAAATATTGATTGAGGCTTGCGATACACCTACTTCCACAAAATACTCATTAAGGTGTTTGATATATCTGCTTCCACAAAATACTTATTGAGGGGTGTGATATACCTGCTTCCACAAAATACTGATTAAGGGGTTTGATATACCTGCTTCCACAAAATACAAATTGAGGGGTGCGATATACCTGCTTCCACCACATATTGATTAAGGGGTTCTATATACCTGCTTCCCCAAAATACTGATTGAGGGGTGTGATATACCTGATTCCACAAAATAGTGATTGAGGCCTGCGATACACCTCCTTCCACTAAATAGTTATTAAGGGGTTTGATATATCTGCTTCCACAAAATACTTATTGAGGGGTGTGATATACCTGCTTCCACAAAATACTGATTAAGGGGTTTGATATACCTGCTTCCACAAAATACATTTTGAGGGGTGCAATGTACGAACTTCCACCAAATATTGATTAAGGGGTTCTATATACCTGCTTCCCCAAAATACTGATTGAGGGGTGTGATATACCTGCTTACACAAAATAGTGATTGAGGGGTGCAATATAACCTGCTTCCACAAAATACTGATTAAGGGGTTTGATATACCTGCTTCCACAAAATACAGATTGAGGGGTGCAATATACCTACTTCCATCAAATATTGATTAAGGAGTTCTATATACCTGCTTCCCCCAAATATTGATTAACCCCTTAATGACCCAGGACGAGAATGCTCGTCCTCAATCGCCGGCACTTAGCTCTAGAGGATCCACCAGCATCGGCGATAAAGCCGATGCCGGTGGATTAACCCCTCATATGCCGCGGTCAGCGCTGACCATGGCATATGGGAGGTTTGCGCTCCCTCACCTCATACATCGGGTCCCCGCACTGCTGTGGTGGGGACTCGATGGTTGCCATGTCAGCCCCAAGCCATTCCAAGGCTTGGGGCCTGTCATGTACGGAAACCTAAGAGGCCCAGCACCCAGGCTGGGTCTCCTAGGCAACTGTTAGCGTCTTACAGTGTAAGACACTAACAGTTCAATACAGCACAATGCAGATGTATTGTGCTGTATTGAAACAAGGATCAGACCCTTTCCCATAGTGGGACAAAAAATAAAGTGAAAAAAAAGTTTAGAAAATTAAAGTTTTACAAAAAAATTAAGTTTCAAATAAAGAAAAAAAGCTTACTTTTCCAAAAATAAAGTAAAAATAAAATTGTAAAATAAAATGGAAAGGAAAAGACATATAGACATATTAGGTATCGTCACGTCCGCATAGACCAGCTCTATAAACATATCACATGATCTAACCCATCAGATGAAAAAATAAAAACTCGTAATAAAAAAACTAAAAACCCGTAAAAAAAAGGGTGTACGCCCACCAAAATAGTACCTAACAGTCACCTCATCCCACAAAAAATGAGCCCCTACCTGAGACAATCGACCAAAAAATAAAAAAAAACTATAGCTCAGAATATGGAGACACTAAAACATCATTTTTTTTGTTATAAAAAAGCTGTTGTTGTGTAAAACTTACATAAATAAAAAAGGTATACATATTAGGTATCGCCGCGTCCATATCGACCGGCTCTATAAAAATATCACATGACCTAACCCCTCAGATGAACACCGTAAAAAATAAAAAATGTGCTAAATAAACCATTTTTTGTCACCTTACATCACAAAAAGTGTAATAGCAAGCGATCAAAAAGTCATATGCACCCCAAAATAGTGCCAATCAAACCGTCATCTCATCCTGCAAAAAACGAGACCCTAACTAACAAACTGAAAAAAACATGGCTCTCAGAATATGGAGACACTAAAACATAATTTTTTTTTGTTTAAAAAATAATATTATTGTGTAAAACTTACATAAATAAAAAAAAGTATACATATTAGGTATCGCCGCGTCCAAATCGACCGGCGCTATAAACATCACATGACCTAACCCCTTAGATGAACACCGTAAAAAATAAAAACTGCTAAATAAACCATTTTTGGTCACCTTACATCACAAAAAGTGTAATAGCAAGCGATCAAAAAGTCATATGCACCCCAAAATAAAGCCAATCAAACCATCTTCTCACTCCGCAAAAATCATACCCTACCCAAGATAATCACCCAAAAAGTGAAAAAAGTATGGCTCTTAGACTATGGAAACTCTAAAACATGATTATTTTTTGTTTCAAAAATGATATTATTGTGTAAAACATACATAAATAAAAAAAAGTATACATATTAGGTATCGCCGCATCCATATTGACCAGGTCTATAAAAATATCACATGACCTAACCCCTCAGAAGAACACCGTAAAAAATAAAAATAAAAACTGTCCTAAATTTAAAAAAATTGTCACCTTACATCACAAAAAGTGTAATAGCAAGCGATCAAAAAGTCATATGCACCCCAAAATAGTGCCAATTAAAGCGTCATTTCATCCCACAAAAATCATACCCTACCCAAGATAATCACCCAAAAACTGAAAAAAACTATGGCTCTTAGACTATGGAAACATGATTTTTTGGTTTAAAAAATGAAATCATTGTGTAAAACTTAGATAAAAAAAAAGTATACATATTATATTAGGTATCGCCATGTCCGTATCGACTGGCTCTATAAAAATATTACATGATCTAACCGATCAGATGAATGTAGTAAATAACAAAAAAAAGAAACTGTGCCAAAAAACCTATTTCTTGTTATTTTGCCTCACAAAAAGTGTAATATAGAGCAACCAAAAATCCTATGTACCCTAAACTAGTACCAACAAAACTTCCACCCTATCCTGTAGTTTCTAAAATGGGGTAACTTTTTTTGAGTTTCTTCTCTAAAGGTGCATCAGGGGGGCTTCAAATGGGACATGGTGTAAAAAAAAAAACAGTCTAGCAAAATCTGCCTTCCAAAAACCGTATGGCATTCCTTTCCTTCTGGCAGTTTACGACCACATATGGGGTGTTTCTGTAAACTACAGAATCAGGGCCATAAATAATTTTGAAATTGTATCTCTATTTTCTATTAATTCTTGTGGAACACCTAAAGGGTTAATAAGGTTTGTAAAATCAGTTTTGAATACCTTGAGGGGTGTAGTTTCTAGTCACAAAATGACTTCAGACCTGAACTGGTCCTTAAAAAGTTGGTTTTTGAAAATTTCTGAGAAATTACCCTAAGGCCTCATGCACACGACCGTTGTGTGCATCCGTGGCCGTTGTGCCGTTTTCCGTTTTTTTTCGCGGACCCATTGACTTTCAATGGGTCCGTGGAAAAATCGGAAAATGCACCGTTTTGCAGCCGAGGCCGTGATCCGTGTATCCTGTCCGTCAAAAAAATATGACCTGTCCTATTTTTTTGACGGACAACGGTTCACGGACCCATTCAAGTCAATGGGTCCGTGAAAGAACACGGATGCACACAAGATTGGCATCCGTGTCCATGATCCGTGGCCGTAGGTTGCTTTCATACAGACGGATCCGAAGATCCGTCTGCATATAAGCTTTTTCTGATCTAAGTTTTCACTTCGTGAAAACTCATTTCCGACAGTATATTCTAACACAGAAGCGTTCCCATGGTGATGGGGACGCTTCTAGTTAGAATACACTGCAAACTTTGTACAAGACTGCCCCCTGCTGCCTGGCAGCACCCGATCTCTTACAGGGGGATATGATAGCACAATTAACCCCTTCAGGTGCGGCACCTAAAGGGGTTAATTGTACTATCATATTCCCCTGTAATAGATCAGGGCTGCCCGGCAGCAGGGGGCAGACCCCCCCCCTCCCCAGTTTGAATATCGTTGGTGGCACAGTGTGCGCCCACCATCCCCCCCCCCCTTCCTCCCTCTATAGTTAAAATCAAGCAGGTAAGTATGAATCTTCTACAATTGTACTATTGCTAAGTAACCATGGCAACCAGGGATGCAGTAGCTTCCTGGTTGCCATGGTTACCGATCGGAGCCCCAGCGATTAAACTGGGACTCCGATCGGAACTCCGCTGCCACCAATGATGGGGGGGGGAATGGGAGGCCGCACACTGCCACCAATGGTTGTTACTACTATAGGGAGAGGGGGGCCGATGGTGGGCGCACACTGTGCCACCAATGATTTTTAACTATACAGGGAGGAAGGGGGGGGCGATGGTGGGCGCACACTGTGCCACCAACGATATTCAAACTGGGGAGGGGGGGGGGCTGCCCCCTGCTGCCTGGCAGCCCTGATCTCTTACAGGGGGATATGATAGTACAATTAACCCCTTCAGGTGCGGCACCTGAGGAGTTAATTGTGCTGATCACGGCCCCCTGTAAGAGATCGGGTGCTGCCAGGCAGCAGGGGGCAGTCATGTACACAGTTTTTCAGTGTATTCTAACCTGAAGCGTCCCCATCACCATGGGAACGCCTCTGTGTTAGAATATACTGTCGGAAATGAGTTTCACGATGTAGCTCATATCCGACAGTATATTCTAACATAGAGGAGTTCCCATGGTGATGGGGACGCTTCAAGTTATGTTCGGGTGTCCGCCTGGCCGTGCGGAGGCAAGCGGATCCGTCCAGACTTATAATGTAAGTCAATGGGGACGGATCCGTTTGAAGATGACACACTGTGGCTCAATTTTCAAACGGATCCGTCCCCCATTGACTTTCAATGTAAAGTCTGGACGGATCCGTCTGAGGCTATTTTCACACTTTAGAAATGTTTTAACAATATAATGCAGACGGATCCGCTCTGAACGGAGCCACCGTCTGCATTATGAACACAAGTGTGAAAGTAAAGGGACTCCTGACTTTACATTGAAAGTCAATGAGGACGATTCCGTTTGCAATTGCACCATATTGTGTCAACGTCAAACGGATCCGTCCCCATTGACTTGCATTGTAATTCAGGACGGATCCGTTTGGCTCCGCACGGCCAGGCGGACGCCAAAACGACTTTTTTTTCATGTCCGTGGATCCTCCAAAAATCAAGGAAGACCCACGGACGAAAAAACGGTCACGGATCACGGACCCACGGACCCCGTTTTTGCGGAGGCCTAACATGAAGAAGACTTAAGGAAATGTAAAGTAATAACTATTTTTGTAGTTATTAATATGTATTATAGAAGTAGAGAAATTGAAACTTGGAAATTTGCTAATTTTAAAAAATTCTGGGCAAATTTGGTAGTTTAACCTCTTAAGGACATAGGGCGTACAGGTACGCCCTTGTGCCCTGGTACTTAAGGACACAGGGCGTACATGTACGCGCATTTTCGATCACCGCCGCACGGCGGGCGGTGATCGGAACCCCGTGCCTGCTCAAATCATTGAGCAGGCACTTGGAGCAAATGCGCCGGGGGGTCCGGTGACCCCCCCATGTATGCGATCGCAGAAAACCGCAGGTCAATTCAGCCCTGCGTTTTTCTGCGTTTCCGGGTTATTCGGGTCTTTGAAGTCCCGATAACCCGGAACAGGATGGTGATGGTGGTGTGATTTCACCCCACCAATCACCATCCAGCGATCCTGAGTGGTGATGGTGACATCACCACTCAGGATCGCTTTCTGATTGGTCTGTGGGCGGTCCGGCGGCAGATTCAAAAGAGGCAGGCGCTCCTCTCCTCCTCCTTTTGTGTTCCGGAGCCGGAGGAGAGAGGAGCTGCCTGCACGTGTCTGCCACCGCTGCCTGCACCCCGATCTGTGCCCCCCAGGACCCGATCTGTGCCCCCCAGGACCCGATCTGTGCCCCCCAGGACCCCATCAGGTACATAGGGACAGCTAGGGAAAGTTTGGTTTAGGCAGGGAAAAAAAAGGGAAAGTTAGTTTTTGAACTTTGATTGCATCACCCTAAGTTAGGGTGTCTGGGGTCCACAGCACAGCTGTGTGACCCTAGACCCCCCAGGGGTGCTGCCACTTGCCCCCCCCCCCTGCCCCCCCCCCCCACCTTTTTTGGGGTGCATTTTTTTTTTTTTTCCGTGTACGCTGACTGTGGCCGGCACTTAGTGTCCGGCCACTGTTAGCGCATCGCACACCCCACCGCTGATCAACTTCGGACGGTTGATCAGCGGTTTTGAATTTTTTTCCCCACATTTTTTGCCCTTTTTTTTAGTTAGTTTATTTTATTTTTTTTCTGTTAGTTTTAGGGTGAGTTCGTGAACACCCGTGCCCCCACACACACGCACACAAAATAAAGAGTTACACACACGCACATATACACGCAGACACACACTCCACTATGGCCCGCCGGACGTTCTCGGCCGAGGAGGCATACGCCCAGATTGCCTCTGACTCCGAGAGTCCCAGTGAGGATGAGGATGACCCCACATTCCTGTTGTCATCCGCATCCTCCTCATCATCTAGCGATGATGATGAGCCCCCAAGGCGGCGGAGACGCCGCCAGGCGGAGCAAGGGGACCGCCATGTTAGGGACCCTGTGGCCCACACTAGTACGAGCAGCTCTGGGGCTCGTACTGGTTTCCCGGCCCACCAGTTAAATCCACCGGAGCCCCCTGCCGGTGAACTTGTCTGGTGTAGCCCAGAGCGATACGAGCCTGTGATTCCTGATTTTGTAGGCCAATCAGGAATCCAGATTTCCACAGTGGGCTACACTGAATATGACTTTTTTTGTCATTTTTTCAGTGACCCACTGGTAAATCTGATGGTGGAGCAGACGAATCTGTACGCCCAACAGTTCGTCGCTCAACACCCGGGCTCCTTTTTGGCCAGGCCCGGTGGCTGGACGCCGGTCAGTGCAGCCGAAATGAGGACATTTTGGGGCCTCGTGCTGCATATGGGCCTGGTCAAAAAACCCAGTGTCAGGCTGTACTGGAGTGGGGACGTCCTATACCAGGCCCCACTTTACAGTACAGCCATGACACGCTCCCGGTTTGAGGCCATCCGGAAATGTCTGCATTATTCCGATAATGCAGCATGTCCCCCCCGAGGTGATCCTGCCCATGACCGTCTGTACAAGATACGGCCGGTCATCGATCACTTTGGGGCCAAATTCATGGAGGCCTATGTACCTGGAAGAGAGGTCGCGGTTGATGAGTCTCTCATTGCGTTCAAGGGGAGACTCATTTTCCGCCAGTATGTGCCCTCCAAGCGGGCGAGGTATGGCGTGAAGCTATACAAAATTTGTGAGAGTACCTCAGGGTACACTTACAAATTTCGTGTGTACGAGGGGCGAGATTCCCGGATTCAACCCCCAGAATGTCCCCCCACTCTGGGTGTTACCGGGAAACTTGTGTGGGACCTTATGTACCCACTGCTGGATAAGGGTTACCACCTTTACGTGGATAACTTTTATACCAGTATCCCCTTGTTCCAGTCCCTTGCCGCCAGATCCACGTCCGCTTGTGGGACCGTGCGGAAAAATCAACGCGGCCTCCCTGCCCACCCCCTCCAGGTACCTATCCCCAGGGGTGAGACCCGTGCCCTTACCACTGGAAACCTGTTGCTGGTCAGGTATAAGGACAAGAGGGATGTCCTTATGCTGTCCACAATTCATGGTAACGGCATCACCCCTGTCCCTGTGCGAGGTACCGCGGCAACGGTCCTCAAGCCCGATTGTATCGTCGCTTACAATCGGTATATGGGAGGAGTTGATCTCTCTGATCAAGTCCTCAAGCCATATAACGCCATGCGCAAAACCCGGGCATGGTACAAAAAAGTTGCGGTCTACTTGGTGCAGGTTGCCATGTACAACTCTTTTGTACTATCCCGAAGCGCTGGCAGCACAGGGACATTCCTCCAGTTCTATGAGGCAGTCCTCAAGGCCCTGATCTTTTCGGACCGGGAAAGAGCAGGCCGGAGTACCTCGGGAACTGTAGGTGCCCGGATCGTCCCTGGCCAACACTTTCCAGGTGTGGTCCCCCATACTGGAAAGAAGGGACGAACCCAAAAAAAGTGCAGAGTGTGTCGCAGGAGGGGGATACGGAAGGACACAACTACTCAGTGCGACACTTGCCCCGATCATCCGGGCCTCTGCATTGACGGTTGCTTCAGGGAGTATCACACTTCCATGGAGTACTAAATTTATATCCCAATTTAGCACTGACATCGGATAAAAAAAACTGGTTCTCAGACTTGAGACACCCAAAAAAAACTAAAATAATTTATTAAAAGTAGACATATTAGGTATCGCCGCGTTGGTAATAATCTCCTCTATAAAACTACCCCATGACCTAACCCCCCAGATTAACACGGTCAAGGAAAAAAAAAAAAAAAAAGGTGCAAAAAAAGTTTTTTTTTGTCACCTTACATAATAAAAAGTTTAATAGCAAGCGATCAAAAAGTCATATAGCCCCCCAAAAAGTGCCAATAAAGCCGTCCACTCATCCCACAAAAAATGAGCCCCCACATGAGATAATTGGATAATTTTTTTTTTTACAAAAATGACCCTTAGACTTTAGAGATACCCCCAAAAAAATTTTAATCAAAAAAGATAATATAGTCTAAAACCAAAATAATTGTAAAAAAAGTTGACTTATCAGGTATTGCCGCGTCCGTAAGAATCTCCTCTATAAAAATACCCCATGACCCAACCCCCCAGATTAACACGGTCAAAAAAAATAAAAAATAGGTGCAAAAAAATAATTTTTTTGTCACCTTACATAACAAAAAGTTTAATAGCAAGCGATAAAAAAGTCATATAGCCCCCAAAATAGTGCCAATAAAACCGTCCGCTCATCCCGCATAAAATGAGTCCCCACATGAGATAATTGGATAAAAAAAAAAAAAAAAATGACCCTTAGACTTTAGAGATACCCAAAAAAAGATTTGTATCAAAAAAGATAATATAGTCAAAAACCTAAATAATTGTAAAAAAAAAGTAGACTTATTAGGTATTGCCGCGTCCGTAAAAATCTCCTCTATAAAAATATCCCATTACCTAACCCCCCAGATTAACACAGTAAAAAAAAAAAAAAAAAAAACAGTGCCAAAACCGCTATTTTTGGCACTTTTCCATTTCAATCAGTTTTTTCCGGTAATAAAACAAGGGTTAACAACCAAACAAAACTTAATATTTATTACCCTGATACTGCAGTTCACAGAAACACCACATTTGTGGTCGTAAACTGCTGTATCAGTAAAAGGGAGGCCGCAAAAGGAAAGGACCGACATGGTTTCTGGAAGGCCGATTTTGATGGCCTTTTTTATTGACACCATGTCCCTTTTGAAGCCCCCCTGATGTACCCTAGAGTAAAAACTCCCCAAAACTGACCCCATCTAAGAAACTACACCCCTCAAGGTATTCAAAACTGATTATACAAACTTCATTAACCCTTTAGGTGTTCCTCAACAGTTAATGGCAAATGGAGATGAAATTTCAGAATTTCAATTTTTGGTAACCTTGCGTCACAAAAATGTAATATAGAGCAACCAAAAATCATATTTACCCTAAAAATAGTCCCCAAAAAAATGCCACCTTATCCCGTAGTTTCCAAAATGGGGTCACTTTTAGGGAGTTTCTACTCTAGGGGTGCATCAGGGGGCTTCAAATGGGACATGGTGTAAATAAACCAGTCCATAAAAATCAGCCCTCCAAAAACCAAACGGCGCACCTTTCCCTCTACGCCCCGCTGTGTGGCCGTAAAGTAGTTTACGGCCACATATTGGGTGTTTCTGTAAACGGCAGAGTCAGGGCAATAAAGATACAGTCTTGTTTGGCTGTTAACCCTTGATTTGTTAGTGGAAAAAATGGGTTAAAATGGAAAATTAGACAAAAAAATGAAATTTGCTAATTTCATCCCCATTTGCCAATAACTCTTGCGCAACACCTAAAGGGTTAACGACGTATGTAAAATCAGTTTTGAATACCTTGAGGGGTGTAGTTTCTTAGATGGGGTCACTTTTAGGGAGTTTCTACTCTAGGGGTGCATCAGGGGTCTTCAAATGGGACATGGTGTAAATAAACCAGTCCATAAAAATCAGCCCGCCAAAAACCAAACGGCGCACCTTTCCCTCTACGCCCCGCTGTGTGGCCGTACAGTAGTTTACGGCCACATATTGGGTGTTTCTGTAAACGGCAGAGTCAGGGCAATAAAGATACAGTCTTGTTTGGCTGTTAACCCTTGATTTGTTAGTGGAAAAAATGGGTTAAAATGGAAAATTAGACAAAAAAATGAAATTTGCAAATTTCATCCCAATTTGCCAATAACTCTTGCGCAACACCTAAAGGGTTAACGACGAATGTAAAATCAGTTTTGAATACCTTGAGGGGTGTAGTTTCTTAGATGGGGTCACTTTTAGGGAGTTTCTACTCTAGGGGTGCATCAGGGGTCTTCAAATGGGACATGGTGTAAATAAACCAGTCCATAAAAATCAGCCCGCCAAAAACCAAACGGCGCACCTTTCCCTCTACGCCCCGCTGTGTGGCCGTACAGTAGTTTACGGCCACATATTGGGTGTTTATGTAAACGGCAGAGTCAGGGCAATAAAGATACAGTCTTGTTTGGCTGTTAACCCTTGATTTGTTAGTGGAAAAAATGGGTTAAAATGGAAAATTAGACAAAAAAATGAAATTTGCAAATTTCATCCCCATTTGCCAATAACTCTTGCGCAACACCTAAAGGGTTAACGACGAATGTAAAATCAGTTTTGAATACCTTGAGGGGTGTAGTTTCTTAGATGGGGTCACTTTTAGGGAGTTTCTACTCTAGGGGTGCATCAGGGGTCTTCAAATGGGACATGGTGTAAATAAACCAGTCCATAAAAATCAGCCCTCCAAAAACCAAACGGCGCACCTTTCCCTCTACGCCCCGCTGTGTGGCCGTACAGTAGTTTACGGCCACATATTGGGTGTTTCTATAAACGGCAGAGTCAGGGCAATAAAGATACAGTCTTGTTTGGCTGTTAACCCTTGATTTGTTAGTGGAAAAAATGGGTTAAAATGGAAAATTAGACAAAAAAAAGAAATTCTCAAATTTCATCCCCATTTGCCAATAACTCTTGTGCAACACCTAAAGGGTTAACGACGTATGTAAAATCAGTTTTGAATACCTTGAGGGGTGTAGTTTCTTAGATGGGGTCATTTTTGGGTGGTTTCTATTATGTAAGCCTCGCAAAGTGACTTCAGACCTGAACTGGTCCCTAAAAATGTCGTTTTTGTAAATTGCTGAAAAATTTCAAGATTTGCTTCTAAACTTCTAAGCCTTATAACATCCCCAAAAAATAAAATATCATTCCCAAAACAATTCAAACATAAAGTAGACATATGGGGAATGTAAAGTCATCACAATTTTTGGGGGTATTACTATGTATTACAGAAGTAGAGAAACTGAAACTTTGAAATTTGCTAATTTTTCCAAAAATTTGTTAAATTAGGTATTTTTTGGTGCAAAATAAAATATTTTTTTGACTTAATTTCACCAGTGTCATGAAGTACAATATGTGACGAAAAAACAATCTCAGAACGGCCTGGATAAGTCAAAGCGTTTTAAAGTTATCAGCACTTAAAGTGACACTGGTCAGATTTGCAAAAAATGGCCTGGTCCTAAGGTGTAAAAAGGCTGTGTCCTTAAGGGGTTAAAAAAAATAAAAATGAATTTTTTTTACTCCATTTTACCAGTGTCATGAAGTAGAATATGTGACGAAAAAACATTCTAAGAATGTCCTGTATAAGTCAAAGCGTTTTAAAGTTATCACCACATAAAGTGACACTAGTCAGATTTTCAAAAAATGGCCTGGTTATAAAGGTGAAAATGAGCCCGGTCCTTAAGGGGTTAAGCGGTTCTATATACCTGCTTCCACAAAATATTGATTGAAGGCTGCGATATGCCTGCTTCCACAAAATACTGATTATGGGGTGTGATATACCTGCTTTCACCAAATATTGATTAAGGGGTTCTATATACCTGCTTCCACAAAATAATGGTTAAGGAGATTGATATACCTGCTTCCACCAAATATTGATTGAGGACTGCAAACAACCTGCTTCAACATAATTCTGATTAAGGGGATTGATATACCTGCTTCCACAAATACTGCTCTACTCTAGGGACTTTGGCACAGGGTCATTTTGAAAATGACAGGCAGAGAAAGAGGCAGGTCATACCGCAGGGATGGTAGGGGTCGGGCAGGTGCAAAAAAAAAATTGAAATTTGCCAGGAACTCTTGTGCAACACCTAAAGTTTGTAAAATCAGTTTTGAATAACTTGAGGGGTGTAGTTTCTTAGATGGGATCGCTTTTATTGAGTTTCTACTCTAGGGGTGCATCAGGGGGGCTTCAAATGGGACATGGTGTAAATAAACCAGTCCAGGAAAATCTGCTTTCCAAAAACCACAAGGCGCACCTTTCCCTTTACGCCCTACTGTGTGCCTGTACAGTAGTTTACAGCCACATATGGGGTGTTTCTGCAAACTACAGAATCGGGGCAATAAATAAAGCATTTTTTTGGGCTGTTAACCCTTGCTTTGTTACTGGAAACAATGGATTAAAATAGAAAATTTGCCAAAAATTTTAATTCTCAAATTTTATCTCCATTTGCCAATAACTCTTGTGGAACAGCTAAAGGGTTAACGATGTTTGTAAAATCAGTTTTGAATACCTTGAAGGGTGTAGTTTCTAATATAGTGTCATTTTTGGGTGGTTTCTATTATGTAAGCCTCACAAAGTGACTTCATACCTGAACTGGTCTCTAAAAATTGGGTTTTAGAAAATGTATGAAAAATTTCAAGATTTGCTTCTAAACTTATAAGCTTTGTAACATCCCCAAAAACTAAAAAGACATTCCCAAAATTATCCAAACATGAAGTAAACATATGGGGAATGTAAAGTAATAACTATTTTTGTCGGTATTACTATGTATTATAGAAGTACAGAAATTGAAACTTGTTAATTTGCAAATTTTTCCCAAATTTTGTTAAATTTGGTATTTTTTATAAATAAAAATGTTTTTGTTTTTTTTACTTCATTTTACCAGTGTCATGAAGTACAATATGTGACGAAAAAACTGTCTCAAAATGGCCTGCATAAGTAAAAGTGTTTTAAAGTTATCACAACAATAAAGTGACACTGGTGAGATTTGCAAAAAATGGCCTGGTCCTTAAGGTGAAAATGAGCCCGGTCCCTAAGGGGTTAAAGATGCAAAAATGATTACCAAATTAATTCACCGAAGTCTCATTAAACTTCGGGTGAAAATAAATTTACCTACATGGAAGCAATACATTTAATGCTGTATGAAGACAGATCTCCAGGCAGCATTAAAACCAGTGTTTGAACAAATACACTTAATATCTCTTCACTCAAGCCTACTCAAAATCAGCAAAACCAAAGTGTCAGTTCAAAACTGGGTCTATATAGCCTCTGGAAACAGTAGTTAGGCTATTTATGAAGTTTTGGGATTCGGATTAATAGCTGCAGCAGAAATCAGGATCGCAGACACCAGCTGACAGAGCCAAGCAATACCAGTAGCCAGTGGTGGATTACAATAGGGACGTTCGGGGGCTCAACGCCGACCCGAACGCCCACATGCTGCGGCGGGGCACGGGAGCGCATAACTCCCTGTCCCGTCGCCGATAACCGCCATAGGCTTCAAGCCTAGTAGGCCTGAGGCCTATGCGACAGTGAAATCCCGGCACAGGCGTCATTGTGCGCCTGTGCCAGGACGCAGCACTGTGACATGTGCACGCCTGCCTCATCCCGCCTTCCTCTGCGAGCAAGCGCCTGGCCCTGGACATAGGTGAGTATTTAGCTTTTCATTTTTTTTTTTTTTTTTATTCTTTTATTTGATGTGTCTACTTTGGGGGGGCACACAGGAGGACATATTAGTGAAGAGACATCGAGTACATCGGGGGGGATGTGTGGGCAAATTACTATGGGAGGGACTACTATGTAGGGGCAAATTACTATATGGGGCAGTGTGGGGGGAAACTATTGTGTGGGGGAAATTGCTATGTGGGGGCAAATTACTATATTGGGCAGTGTGGGGGAAATTACTATGTGGGGGCAGTGTGGTGGAAATTACTATGGGGCAAACTACTATATGGGGGCAGTTTGTGGGAAATTTCTATGTGGGGGCAAATTACTATGGGGGGATTACTATGTGGGGGCAGTGTGGTGGAAATTACTATATGGGGGTGTTGCTATTGCGGAGGCACTGTAGGGTCAATTCTATTATTTTTGGGGACACTTTACAAGGATTATTGCGTGGAGCACAATAGAGGGTGTTATTATTACTCGGGGCACTCTAGGGGACATTATAACTGCTGTGGACACTATACGAACATTTGGGTAATTTATCAAACTGGTGTAAAGCAGAACTGGCTTAGTTGCCCATAGCAGCCAATCAGGTTCCACCATTCATTTTTGACAGCTCTTTTGGAAATCCAGTTATACACCAGTTTGATAAATGACTCCAATTATGTCTATTAGGGTCACTATTTTTTCAGCAGTACAGTACCTGGGGCATTGGGGAGCACAACGGGCACAGTAGTGGCAGCAGGATGACACTGTGGGGACACCAGGATGGGGAGGTTGATGAAAAAATTGAGAAATCTAACATGTCTGTGTTAGGCTTCTTTCACACTTGCGTTCGGAGCGGATCCATCTGCATTATATTTCAGAAAAAATTCTAAGTCTGAAAGTCAGATGGATCCGTCCAGACTTTACATTGAAAGTCAATGGGGGACGGATCCATTTGAAATTGAGCCATATTGTGTCAACTTCAAACGGATCCGTCCCCATTGACTTACATTGTAAATCTGGATGGATCCGTTTGGCTCCGCACGGCCAGGCGGACACCCAAACGCGGCAAGCAGCGTTCGGGTGTCCGCCTGCTGAGCGGAGCGGAGGCCAAACTGAGGCATTCTGAGCAGATCCGCATCCACTCAGAATACATTGGGGCCATACAGATGCGTTCAGGGCCACTTGTGAGAGCCTTCAAACGGAACTCACAAGCGAAACCCCGAACGCAAGTGTGAAAGTAGCCTAACAAACTGCAGAGACGAGAGGTTGCTGAAAGAATTTGCCATGGTGGTCTGGGTCAAATGGAGGAGAAGAGGAAAGAGAAGGTCTACATGACAGGAAATGTCACTGGATGTAAGAGGTATGTGGTGCTGTATTCTCCTCCATGTATTTTTTACTATAATTATATGTATTTTAAATTTGGCGACCAAATTTTTCAGTTTAGGACCCAATTTGGGGTATTTTTTTTTTTTTGTCTGAAGATGTCATAAGGCCTAGGAAGAGACTGTGGCACTCAGCCTCTTCATACAACAAAAAAAAATTAAACTAAAATGGAGGGAGGGGCCCATGTTGGGTAGACAGCTCTGGGCCTATCATGCACTTAATCCGCCCCTGCCAGTAGCAGAAACCATGAGCAATCCTGAGACTTGGAACAGGACATGCTAAGAACAGGGTCCAGTAACATTCCAGGGTCGGAATCAGGGAACATCTGGAGCAGCATCAAGCATCAGGCTTGGTACGGAACTGGAACACAACAGGTCCAGTATCTAGTAGGTATTCTGGTCATTGCAACGGATGTGATGGAAATGTATCTCTAACACACGGTTTCATAATTTGCTGCCGATTAAATGTTTTTCTTTCTGATCCCTTGGAATGTACTAGTATCCAAACTGAAACCTAGTTCTCATTGGTTTTGATACTGTATTTAGTGATGGACGAACACTGGACGGTAGGGTTCGCTATCGCGCAAACACGATCAAATATTCGCGAACCGGAAGTTTCGTGGCGGGCCCCATTTACTTTAATAGCAGATGAACCTGAAAAACCTTCAGCTCATATTTGCAGCCACCAAATACTTAGTAGAAGTGCACAAATAGTCCCACAACATGGACAGTGACATACTAGAGGGGGAGCAATGACAAAAATTTCAACAAAAAATATGTATCTTAGGCCTCATGCACAACCGTGGTGTGTTTTGCTGTACGCAAATCGCGGATCCGCAAAACACGGATGGCATCCGTGCACGTTCCGCAATTTGAGGAACGGCATGGACAGCCTTCAATATAAATGCCTATTCTTATCCGCAAAGCGCTGACAAGAATAGGACATGTTATATTTTTTTGTGGGGCCACGGATTGGAGCATCTTTTGCGGTCCCTTCGAAGTGAATGGGTCCGCACCCGAGCCGCAAAAACTGCGGCTTGGATGTGGACCCGAAAAAAGGTTGTGTGCATGAGGCCTTAATCAGGGGCCATTTTTATGCGTCTTAAAGAAAAATTCTCTGAAATGTGCCCTGTCGGAGCATAGAAATTTTCTTTTTTTAGGCCATGAGAGTACGGGCCTTAAAAATTAGGCATTCACCCGACATAAAAGAAATTCAGATGATGTGGCTCGAGGTACATTATGCGGTCAATGGATAAAAGTTTTACTGTAGGCCACTGGACTACAGGCTCAAACATTAGGCATTCACCAGACAGAAAAGATCAAGTGATTATGTGGACGGAGGTATATTACATGGTCAATGGATATCAATTTTACTGCAGCCCAGTACAAATGTAGGTCAAATGCATATGTTTAAAAGAACTAAAAATACACAATTGGATTAAAAATATGGCTAATGAAATCCCCCCTATTGAAAAAAAAACTAATGATACTAGTTTAAATTTGATAACACGTGGTCGTCACTGGTGTTGAATTCCTCCGAGGCCCCAACAATTATTCATTCACCGTACAGAAAAGAACAAGTAAGTACAGTGCTGCCCATAATTATTCATATCCCTGGCAAATTTTGACTTAAAGTTACTTTTATTCAACCAGCAAGTAATTTTTTTTTATGGTAAATTCACAAAAAATAATAAGACAATATACAAGCATTATTGTGGAAAAATAATAATTCTCAGCTTTTATTTACATTTGAGCAAACAGTGTCCAGTTCAAAATTATTCATACCCTTCTCAATAATCAATAGAAAAGCCATTATTGGCTATTACAGCAACCAAAAGCTTCCCATAATTGCAGACCAGCTTTTTGCATGTCTCCACAGGTATTTTTGCCCATTCATCTTTAGCAATGAGCGTCAAATCTTTCAGGTTGGCGGGTCTTCTTGCCATCACCCTGATCTTTAGCTCCCTCCACAGATTCTCAATTGGATTCAAGTCTGGGCTCTGGCTGGGCCACTCCAAAACATTAATGTTGTTGTCTGCTAACCATTTCTTCACCACTTTTGCTGTGTATTTTGGGTCATTGTCATGCTGAAATGTCCACTGGTGCCCAAAGCCAAGTTTCTCTGCAGACTGCCTGATGTTGTCGTTGAGAATCCTCATGTATTGCTTTTTTATCATGGTGCCGTTTACTGTGATTAGGTTCCCTGGTCAATTGGCTGAAAAAGACCCCCAAAGCATTATGTTCCCACCACCATGTTTGACAGTGAGGATGGTGTTCTTTGTGTTGAAGGCTTCTCATTTTTTACGCCAAATGAAGGAAACATCATTGTGACCAAACAATTACATTTTTGTTTCATCTGACCATAACACAGAAGACCAGAAGTCTTTTTCTTTGTCCAGATGAGCTTTTGCAAAGGCCAAGCAAGCTTTTGTGTGCCTTTTCTGGAGAAGTGGGGTCCTCCTTGGTCTGCATTGTGCAGTGTCCGTTGCATTGTCTGCCTTGAGACATTGCCACCAGCAGAGCCCAGATTCACCAGGATGGCCTTGGTGGTGATCCTTGGATTCTTTTTCACCTCTCTAACTATCCTCCTGGCCAGCACAGGTGTCACTTTTGGGTTCCGACCCTGTCCTCTGAGATTTTCCACAGTGCGGAACATCTTGTATTTTTTGCTCAAATGTAAATAAAAGCTGAGAAATGTTTTTTTTCCACAATAATGCCTCTTGTACATCATCTTATTATCTTTTGCGAGACACCTATGTCATTTCCCGTCACAAAATGACTTGCTGGTTGAATAAAAGTAACTTTAAGTGAAAATTTGCATGGGGTATGAATAATTATGGGCAGCACTGTATGTGGCTGGAGGTAGATTATACAGTCATTGGCTATCAATTTTACAGCAGCAAAACCGCAAACAAATGTTGCACTACCCAAATGCACTATATAGAAAGTATATTATTGGTATATAATACCCCTGCCTCAATCAGTTTTTTTGGGGGGGCGACTGGTATATCATGCCAGTAGAAATGATTTGTTTCAATAGCGTTTGTCACTCTGTGTAGCTGCAGTAAAGCATCAAAACCGCACACAAATGCTGCACTACCCAAATGTACTATATAGAAAGTATATTATTAGTATACCCCTGCCTCAATCAGTTTTTTTTGGGGGGGCAACTGGTATACCCCTGCCTCAATCAGTTTTTTTGGGGGGGCAACTGTTCCAATAGCGTTTGTCACTCTGTGTAGCTGCAGTAACGCAACAGAACCGCAAACAAATGCTGCACTACCAAATGCACTATATAGAAATTATATTATTGGTATATAACACCCCTGCCTCAATCAGTTTTTTTTTTGGGGGGGGGCAACTGGTATTTAACACCATTTGAAATTATTTGTTCCAAGAGCATTTGCCCCTCTGTATAGCTGCAGTATCGCAGAAGAAATGCACACAACTGCTGCCCAGTACGAATGCACTGTAATATACTTTCTATGTTAGAAAGTATATTATAAGTATATCACACCCCTCTGTAATGTCACACCTATCGATAGCACATCTATACTAGTGCTTAAAAGGACTTTTGTGGCCCTATTAGCTAGCGTTTTGTGTCCTTAACAGTCTGTCCCTGCTCCACACAGCAACCTCTCCCTATACTGGCAAATGACTAATTATAAAATGGTGGCCAGATCAGGTTTATTTATAGGGTAGGGGGTGTGTCCATGTGCTGAAATGTATCAATTGACTGTCCTGTAGCACCTGATGGATTCGTCATGGGTCAAAGTGCTTCACAATATAAAAGAATATGGCGCCGGAGGACATTGCCATATGTTTGCCCGTTCGGCAAACCGCGAACTGAGCAAAGTTCGCTGCGAAACGACCGCCGGGCGAACTGCAAGGCCATATCTAACTGTGTTGTCCCAATGTGATTTTTCTCATATGCCCCCATAGTTACTATACTCTATTTTCTACTAAATGTCTATTGGCTATAAGCCTATGAATTAAAAATAAAATTGACAGTTGCCCATGTGCTGCAACCCATGTGCTAATACTTTAGGAACTGGACATTAACTATATTACAAACATGGCCTTCCTGACCGCTAAGGACGCACAAAGTAGCTCAACCACACATATAGATTATTATACTATCCCTGGTCAGAATAAATGGCGGTAGAGAATTTATATTAGTATTGATAAATTATTTTTATGCATTGCTAATGAAGTGCAATGATTTTTGATGTGGCTATTGCAGGCTTAAGATCTCTGGATTTAATTAAATAAGATTGCACATTAATAATACTTGTGTAGACGCTATTAGTGGTGTGGAGGATAATGTATTTATTCTGACAGCAGAGTAATTAAACAATTCATTCGGAATATATCAATAAATTATTAGGAAAGACACAAAAATGAAGGGTTTCTTTTTCATCTATTTAATAGATCCCAGAGGGACAGCAAAGTTGTTATTTATGTTTGTTTTTATATACTGTAACCCAGAATGAAAAAGTCATCAGCGATTAAAAGTATGACCCCACTGAAAAGGGTAAAAAGATATTTCCTACCTTAACCTCTACACTAATGTAAAATTTTCAATTTTCTGTGAAATGCAGTTTAAAAGAATTCTTCAAATCCTTTGAAATATATCTGCTATTTTTTTATTTATTTATGTATTGTTTTTTTCTTCTTCAAACAGTTAATCCTGCGTTTTCAATAGTATGGAACCCCCTGGAGTACATTTTTCAGAGTGCTTTTGAGTATACTGATAAGCAGAAGGAAATAAACCATAAAAGCACAATTATCCTATCTGTTCCTTGCAAACATTATATTGAAGTTATTGTAATATAGTTTCCATAACCAAATTACAATTAAGGCCATATTTTTCTTAAAGCTTTATAAGGTTTATTTTATTACATTACAGTCATTATTTTTGAATGACAGTTTCATTTTTGTTGTTTATGCTTTGTGTTCTAGTTTCAGCTTTTTTGTGATGTTCTGATTAGTGTTGATCGAGCACCATATGCTCGGGTGCTCGGGCCAAACACCTCAGGATGGTCGGAGGCTCTACCGAGCACCTGAGCACAATGGAAGTCAATTGGAGAACCCGAGCATTAAACCAGGCACTCCCTGCTCTGAAGAGGGGAGGCAGTCTGGTTCACAGAAAAAGGTCAGAAATTGATGGAAACACCACCGAAATGGTTCGGGAACAGCATGGGGAGGATATCTGAATGCATCTTGGACTCACAGGTTGCTGCTGGGAACGATGTTGTCCAAGTAGTACACCACTTCTACAGACTGACAATAATACGCTCAAAACCGAAGATAGTAACATAGTACATAAGGCCGAAAAAAGACATTTGTCCATCCAGTTGGGCCTGTTATCCTGCAAGTTGATCCAGAGGAAAGCAAAAAAAAAACCTGTGAGGTAGAAGCCAATTTTCCCCACTTTAGGGGAATAAAAAATTCCTTCCCAACTCCAATCAGGCAATCAGAATAACTCCCTGGATCAACGACCCCTCTCTAGTAGCTATAGCCTGTAATATTATTACGCTCCAGAAATACATCCAGGCCCCTCTTGAATTCCTTTATTGTACTCACCATCACCACCTCCTCAGTATGTATGGGTGACTTGCATTTTTCCTTCCCATGTGCATAACTTTACATTTGTCAGTGTTAAACCTCATCTGCCACTTATCTGCCCAAGCCTCCAATCTATCCAGATCCCTCTGTAGTAGTATACTGTCCTCATCAGTGTAAATTACTTTACACAGTTTAGTGTCATCTGCGAAAATTTATACTTTACTATGCAAGCCTTTTACAAGATCATTAATAAATATATTGAAGAGAATAGGGCCCCATACTGACCCCTGAGGTACCCCACTAGTGACAGTGACCCAATCTGAGTGTGTACCGTTAATAACCACCCTCTGTTTTCTATCATTGAGTCAGTTACTTACCCACATACAGACATTTTCTCCCAGTCCGAGCATTCTCATTTTATATACTAACCTTTTATGTGGTACAGTATCAAATGCGTTGGAGAAGTCCGGATATACGACATCCATTGATTCGCCGCTGTCAAGTCTAGAACTTACCTCCTCATAGAAACTGATAAAATTAGTTTGACATGACCGATCCCTCACGAAGCCATGCTGATATGGCGTTATTTGCTTATTTCCATTGAGATGCTCTAATATAGCATCTCTCAGAAAACCTTCAAACAGTTTACCCACAACAGATGTTAAACTTACCGGCCTATAGTTTCCAGGCTCTGTTTTTGGACCCTTTTTGAATATTGGCACCACATTTGCCATGCGCCAATCCTGTGGGGCATTCCCTGTCAGTATAGAGTCTGCAAATATCAGAAATAAGGGTTTGGCTATGACATTACTTAATTCCTTTAGGATACGGGGGTGTATGCCATCCAGTCCTGGCGATTTGTCTATTTTAATCTCTTTAAGACTCCGCTGTACTTCTTCCTGGGTCAGACAGGACACTTTTAATGGGGAATTTATTTTTACATTCTGCATGTCATCTGACAGTTTATTTTCCTCAGTGAATACATTGGAGAAAAAAATATTTAACAGCTTTGCTTTCTCCTCATCGCTCTCTGCGACTTCCCCCTCATTACTCTTTAAAGGGCTGACACCTTCAGATTTATACTTTTTAACATTTATATAATTGAAAAACATTTTAGGGTTAGTTTTACTCTCTTTGGCAATTAATCTCTCGGTCTCTAGTTTGGCCGCTTTTATTTGTTTTTTACATGTTCTATTTTTTTCCTTATAGTTTTTCAGTGCTTCCGTGCTACCCTCATGTTTCAGTGAATTATATGCTTTCTTTTTGTCATTTATTGCTTTCTTTACAGTTCTATTTATCCACATTGGTTTCTTTTTGTTCCTTAACCTTTTATTCCCATACGGTATGTACCTCTCACAATGAGATTTTAGGATGCTTTTAAAGATATCCCATTTTGTGGCTGTATTTTTATTTTTGAGGACTTTGTCCCAGTTAGTTCGGCCTATGGCCTCTCTTAGTGGGCTAAATTTAGTCTTTTTGAAGTTTGGTATTTTTGTTCCTCTCTGTAGAAACGCTCTTTTGAAAGATAATTGGAAGGTTATTACTTTATGGTCACTATTTCCCAGGTGTCCCCCCAACCTGCACGTCTGTTGTTCTGTCAGGCCTATTGGTTAATACTAAGTCCAGTATGGCCGTCCCTCTAGTCGGGTCCTGAACCAGTTGGGAGAGGTAATTGTCTTTGGTTATTGCCAAGAAGCTATTTCCCTTATGAGATATACAAGTTTCAGTTTCCCAGTCTATATCTGGGTAGTTGAAGTCCCCCATAATAACCACCTCATTATGATTTGCCGCCTCGTCTATCTCGTTTAGTAGTAGATTTTCGTTTAGAGGAAAAATTGTTAGGAAACATTCTTTCTTGTATATTTACTTGCATATAAAGTGCAAGTGCTGCAAAAAATTACAAGGAAAAAGCACTCCGATACAACCTGTATATCAAATAATGAAGGGCCTCATTCACATTGTGGTACAATTGTTCAGGTAGTGGGACTCATACACTCATAAAGCATATGCACTAAGTGAAAGGCCTTCTAAAAATTACAAGGAACCGGTGCTCCATTACACCCTATATTACACATAAAGGAGGACATCATACACCATTGAAAAAGTATAATTGATGGCCTTCTGATGAGCTGACCCTCTAAAAATTTTATGCGACGGATTGCTGGTGAGCTGACTCTGTAAAAGATTTTAGGTGGGGGCCTGCTGGTGAGTTGACCCTGTAAAACATTATTTGCAAGGGCCTGCAGGAGAGTTTACCCTCTGAAAGATTGTAGGTGAAGGCCTGCAGGTGAGCTGACCCTGTAAAACATTATATGCGAGGGCCTGCTGGTGAGCTGACCCTGTAAAAGATTGTAGGTGAGGGCCTGCAGGTGAGCTTACCCTCTAAAAAATTATATGCAAGGGCCTGTAGGTGAGCTGACCCTGTAAAAGATTGTAGGTGAGGGCCTGCTAATGAGCTGACCCTCTAAAAAATTCTATGCGAGCACCTGCTGGTGAGCTGACCATCTAAAAAATTATATGTGAGGATCTACAGGTGAGCTGACTTTGTAAAATATTTTAGGTGAGGGCCTGCTGGTGAGCTGACCCTCTAAAAAATTATGTGAGGGTTTGCAGGTGAGCTTAGGTAAGTCCAAAGAGAGGCAGTATATTAGTGTTAGGGACCCATCTGCAGAAGCCACCTTGACGCCTGGTAGATGGACCCGACACACATTTGATCAAATATGTGCGCTAACAGCTTGCATTGACTCGCTTATAGTCGGTATTGTACCACTTTTATTTAGAATGATCCCCATTTCTCAGTTCTATTGTTTGTATGTATAATGGTTTGCAGCCATTTTATTTTTTATAGTGCTGCAATGCGGGTGACGGGGAATAAGGTAAGTAATGTGCCCAGCCCGGGCAATTTGAGGGCATTATAGGGGTTGGATAACCCCTTTAACTCCTTGCTGCTGAAGCAGAGTGTTCACATAGCCACACCAATCATATTCCTCCCCCCTGCAAAGTGACTGATGTGCTGGGGGAAAAAAGACAAGGTAACATCACCCTGCATACCAGATAAAGCACAGGGTGGGCCATATATATGGATACACCTTAATAAAATGGGAATGGTTGGTGATATTAACTTCCTGTTTGTGGCACATTAGTATATGTGAGGGGGCAAACTTTTCAAGATGGGTGGTGACCATGGCGGACATTTTGAAGTCAGACATTTTGAATCCAACTTTTGTTTTTTCAATAGGAAGAGGGTCATGTGACACATCAAACTTATTGAGAAAAACAATGGTGTGCTTGGTTTTAACATAACTTTATTCTTTCATGAGTTATTTACAAGTTTCTGACCACTTATAAAATGTGTTCAATGTACTGCCCATTGTGTTGGATTGTCAATGCAACCCTCTTCTCCCACTCTTCACACACTGATAGCAACACCGCAGGAGAAATGCTAGCACAGGCTTCCAGTATCCGTAGTTTCAGGTGCTGCACATCTCGTTGTCACGAGGGTGTCAAGACCCACGCCTGACTCCGTTATACCCGGGGTCAGGAAGTCGCATCGGTTGGCTGCGCGCTCTATGTAAGATAGGGCTGTTTCCTTATGGTAGCTTTCTGGGTTTGCTTTGCAACCCTTTTTGGCTCACTCAGGGATCCGTAGCTCCTTCTCCTCAGCTGTTGCTTGTCCAGCACTCCCAACCTCCTTATATTCCCCTCTCACACTTCTCTGGTTGCCAGATATAGAGCTTCCTTTCTGGACATCTATACTGACCCACTGGAGCTGTGTTGCTGCGTTCTCTGGTTGTTGGTCCAGAACGTTTACCTCCGGATCCCTGTTGGACCTTTGGGGGCTGCTGTGGTCGCCCACCTGGGTTTATGCGTTTGTCTGTATTGTCTGTCCTCTCCCTGGTGTTTCCCTCTTAGTGTCAGTGGTGCGGACTAGCGATCCCACCGGCCCGTTCACTATCTAGGGCTCATTGTAGGGAAAGCCAGGGTTTAGGCACGTGATCGCCGCAATGGGTGAGGAACCCGTCTAGGGACGTCAGGGCAGTCAGGTGCCAGCCGCAAGGTGAGTCAGGGGTCACCACCTTTCCCTCTCCCTTGGGAGGGCTTTCCCTTTTCCCTCCCTGTGCGTGACGCCGGTCATTACACTCGTATCTTCACAGCATATGAACACATTTTATAAGTGTTGGATCCGTATGCATGCTGGGTCCACTCTGCCTTTTACTATTTTTGGTGCCATAATGGCCTCCATTACTTACAAGGGATGCAGGTACCAACATGCATGCCAAGCCCACTTCATACATATCCTTGTGCCAGACAGCATCCAATGAATGTAGTGAGAGCAGACCACAGCTTTATACTGAGACTAATTAAAATCAGCCTATGGGGCAGACAGGATAATCGGGAGTGCACGACTCGCTGGAGTGCCACATCTCCAGCACTGTAAATCTGCAAAGAAATGTGGATGCATGTGGATCCAACACTTCCTGAACTTTATGGCGGCCATTATGGTGCATAACAGGTAGTATATAGTCTTACAGAAATCGCCTTGAAGTTCGGCAGGCGGGCTCAGATTATTTTGTACAAAATGCATTTGCCAAGCATCTCACTTTATAAATAAGCGTAGCATTAGCACTATAATATTTTTTGTGACTATGGCATTATTGTACTTTATCTGGTATGCAGAGTTCTGTCGCATTGTCTTTTTTTCCTCTATGTTTTTAGCCATGGCAGCGTGCACCTGCGCATTGGTCTGTGCTGACTAACCATCTTTACTTTGCTGATGTGCTGGGGGGGCTCTGTAGGCTCATAGAGGACTCAGGAGTACAGTGTGCCCCCCCCCCCCCAGAGAGGGGTAGGAGGAAAACACACTGTCCTCCTGAGTCCTCTATGAGCCTACAGGCCCCACCAAAACCCCACTTCTGCTGTCCTCTTACTGTGGCACACTACAGGCAACAGTGTGTTTATTCTGGCCGGGTTCTTCACTGTACAGTGACCGGTCCGGAGCGGTCCTTCAGTCTGGGACGGGGGGCACTCACTGGCTGATGAAAGTTGAGGCAGATGGAGATGGCGGGCAGCACCTGAGCGCAGAGCCGGGATAAGGCTTCATTCACAAGTCCGTGGAACACGTTCCGTGAGATACCCGACTGCAGGGGCGTAGCTAGAAATGCATGGGCCCCATAGCAAAAAAAAAAAATGGGCCGCCCCCCCCCCCCCATAACAGTGTCCCTGATAGTTACTGACCCCGGCAACTATTGTAAGACGGACGCCGCGTTCCTTATGTAAGTGAGCTTAAAGGGAATCTGTCACCAAAAAATCGCTTATTAAGCTGTAAATAGTACCTTATAGTGCTGCATAGTAGTTTCCTAATGCACTTTTTCTTCGTTTAGCCGCATTTAGCCTCCTTGAGAAATCAATGTTTTATTCAGTCGCTGCCCCGTGCTTCAAGTCAGGTTTGAAGTCAAGGGGGCAGCGGCCTAGGCGTCTCCAATCCTGCTATCCCCGCCTCCCGCCGCCTTTATTGACACACCGGATCTCAGTCCCGGGACCGCGCTCCCAGCCCGCATGCGCATTAAAGGGCTGCTGTAGCCTGTACCGCGATCCCGGCTCCGGCTCGTACACTCAGTCGGCTTCAGTTTCGCTACTACGCATGCGCCCGCCAGCCTTACATACTAGCGCAGTTACAGAAGATGCCTGGCACATGCGCAGTAGCGAAACTGAAGCCGGCTGAGTGTACGAGCTGGAGCCGGGATCGCGCTACAGGCTACAGCAGCCCTTTACTGCGCATGCGGGCTGGGAGAACGGTCCCAGCACTGAGATCCGGCTTGTCAATAAAGGCGGCGGGAGGCTGGGAGAGCAGCATTGGAGACGCCTAGGCCGCTGCCCCCTTGACTTCAAACCTGACTTGAAGCACGGGGCAGCGACTGAATAAAACATTGATTTCTCAAGGAGGCTAAATGCGGCTAAACGAAGAAAAAGTGCATTAGGAAACTACTATGCAGCACTATAAGGTACTACATACTAGTACATACTTTGCACAAGTTTATTATTTACAACTTAAAGGGAACCTGTCACCAAAAAAAATCGCTTATTAAGCTGTTAATACTATTAACAGCTTAATAAGCGATTTCTTTGGTGACAGGTTCCCTTTAAGTTGTAAATAATTAACTTGTGCAAAGTATGTATTAGTATATATACTATATCTAATAATCCTGATCTATCACTTGACACTTCACTAACTTACTGGGGAGTCGGGGACAGTCAGGACTCCTCTCCACTCCAGACTTTTTCTTTTTACTGTGGCAGACTGCTGGCAGTGCAGAAAAGAAGATCGTCAGAATCCATTCACTTCTGGCCTACTGGGCATGGGCAGTTAGGCACACTGGGCACGGGCGGGCAGGCAGGCTCCCACTCTTCACATTCAAAATAGGCATCCGACGGCAGCGTGACATCACTCACTCCGTCACGCCGCACGCGCATGCTCCTCCCACTTTAGAAGCAGGCGGAGCGGGCGCGTGACGTGGGAGTGAGTGACGTTACAACGCCGGCCGCCGGGAGTCTGAGACAAGGAGGCGGAGCACATGACCTGACTACTCCTTTGTTTCCCAATCCCCAGCCAGGCCCGAGCCGCGGACCGCCCGCCCACGCCCCGCCCACTACACTGGGCGGGCGGGACGGGCCTGGCTGCCAGTGCCTGTGTGTGTTAATAAAAATAAAAAAAATTATGCGGTCCGGACGGGCCCCCAGTGGCGTAGGGCCCCATAGCCACTGCTATGGTTGCTATGGCGATCCCTACGCCACTGCCCGACTGGCATCCTGCTTAGTGCAGGAGCGCACTGCATCATTGGTTGCTATAGCATCATAGAAACCAATGACGCCATGCGCTCCTGCACTAAGCAGGATGCCAGTCCAGTATAGATCATACAAGTGTATTACTGTACTGCTGGTGCGGCACAAAGTGCATGGCGTCATAGAAACCAATGACGTAATGCGCTCCTGCACTAGGCAGGATGCCATTCCGGTATCTCACAGACTGTGTTCCACGGACGTGTGAATGAAGTCTTACTGCCATTCTGGGTGCGCATCCTCTGTGTGTGCTAAGTTGAGCCAGCTCCTGCTGCCTGCCGGGGATACACTGGCCAATCAGCAGAAGAATCTTTGAATGCTGATTGGCCAGTGTGAAATGCAGCAAAGAGCAGACGCACTGCCAGGGAGGGAGCACTAGGGTGGCCAGACGTCTGGTTTTAGGCCAGAGAGTCCGGTTTTCTAGCTCCCTGTCCTCCATCCGGCGCAGTGCCTGGACAGACACAGGGATATCCCCCTTTGCAGTAGCTGTGCTGTCTGAGCGTCAGCTGCAGCAACTGACTGAGGCTTATCTCGCCCCCAGTCAGTCACAAGAGCTGCAAACATGGCTCCCTGTGGTTGAATGATGGAGAGAGAAGCACCCCAGCTGCCCCAAGCTCACCTTCCCCTCACCTCCCTTCTTCCCTCTCCTCCCCCCTTTTTTTTTGCGGGTGGACATGGGGACGTGGCTTTACTGAGGTGGGTGTGGTTTGGGGCATGGCGGGTGACGTCCGGCTTTCTTGAGTAAAGCCAGTGGCCACCCTAGGGAGCCCTCAGCCTGGATCATGGAGGTGAGACAGCGGTTGTGTCAAAAGGAGGGAGGGGGGGGTGATGTTGGAGCCCAAGCCCGGAAGGAGAAGTGAACACAAGTGGATGCCCACGGGCCGCCTCAATAATGAAAAAACATAAATTGTCTGTGCCTTGTGCAGAAAAGGCTGGGCCTTCCATGCACTCCGGGCCCCCCCCCCCCCCCCGTGCCGCGGGCCCCATAGCAACGGCGTTGCCTACCTATATTGGCAGTACTCCACTGGCTGCTGCCACACACAGCAATAGTCCTTAAAGGGACTTTTGGGTCTCTGAAATGTTTTTCTACTAAAGATATTCGTATATCACTCCCTACACTGTCTGTCCCTTCCTCAGCACAGCTCTCTCTGACTAAGACTGAGCCGAACATGTGTCATCGGGTGCTATATAGCACTTGATGACCTGTTCCGGCCAGCCAATCGCTGTAATGCCAGTAACCAACATGGCTACGGCATTACAATGAGGGCAGTACTTATGGGCAAGTACTTACCTGCACTCGAGCACATGCGGTATTCGGTCGAATACTGCCATGTGCCAAGCATCGAGATGCTTGAGCCGAACTGGTGTTCAGCCGAGCATGCTCGATCAACAATAGTTCTGATATACAGTAGTTCAAAACCTAATATAACTAAATTTTATATTCTGGTTAAGGTGAATCTGTCTCTAGAAAAATCTCTGATAAACCTGGCACAATGTCTTAAGGCTCAAATGAATGTAATGATGCCTTTCACTTAAAGATCTGTTGCTAAATTCTGGAGAAAAACTTGTAATCCATACGCAAATGAATCGTTATGTGCACCAAGGGTGGCCCCAAGCCACTATGTGCACTCTTATTTTTCTGTCTTCCTATGCTAGCTCCTCATTTCTGTTAGACATGGAAAGCTGCATGTATCATTATCTCACCTGGCCCTCTCAATCAGGAGAGGTAGCAATGTTTATTGTTTAGCCCAACTGGGCCAATCTTACAGAATAGCTACTTTAACACAATGGGCAGATACAACAGGGCACCTTCAGAGGTATTGTACAGTCCATGCTTTGATTGGTCAGAGCCGTTTAGGAGGCTTGAGGGGAACAAATAATATTAGTCATGTGGTTTTAATGGTATCGGTATTCTGTGCACATAGACAACCACTGCTAAATATTAATCACTATACTTAAATAGTTCCCGTAAGCATACAGTGGATCAAAAGTGCAGTTATGATAAATACAAATTAAATAAACCAAATTAAGGAAACTAAGAAAAGGGGCATAACTATGTGTGTGGGGCCACTAAAGTGGGCATAACTATGTGTGGGTCATCTAAGGGGAAATAACTGTGTGTGGGGGCATAACTGTGTGGAACCATCTAAGGGGGCATAACTGAGTGTATGAGGCCATTAAATGAGGCAAATCTATGATGGCAGCATGAGTATGTGGGGGGCACATGAAGTGGCAGCACTGTGTGGACGTTATTTAATGCGGCACTTGCAGGGCATCACTCTTTACAGGGACCACTTAGGTGACATCTTACTGTGTGGGGCCACTTTAGGTGACATCATAAAGTGTGAAATCCACTTAAGGGGCATCACTGTGTAAGGGAGCATTTAAGGGGACATCAAAATGTGTGAAGGGACACTTACAGGACATGTATTCATGTTGGAAACACTTAAGTAGTCCTCATTCTATGTGTGGGGGCCCTTAAAGGATTATCCTACTAAAGAAGAATCATACTGTGATGGCACCAAGGCATCAACCTGCTGTAAGGAGGCACTTAAGGGCCATTCTGTGAGGCAGACTCTAATAGGGCATCGTGCTGTCTGAGGGGAACTAAGGGTGATAATTATTTTGAAAATGGTACTAAAAGGACACTTACTGTGTGGGGTGGGCACTAAGGGGGCATTATTACTGTGCATAATGAACACAATGTCCAAGAAAAAGCAAAGCATAAAACAGCCTAATATCTGAACAGCAACTTATATAATATCGCTCATTGCTAAATAATAATTGCTGTTTGTCCATTGTTAATTGTCCCCAATTTTAGAAGTATCAACCAAAATGTAATATTACAGGAGCATTCTGACAGCCTGTTGGAGGAAAGAAAGATTGGATATGCCGAATTTCAAAAGGCTTGATTCTTTGTTCCTCGGGGAGATAATACATTGACAGCTGTTTATTTCCGTTTCTCCATTGATATAAATATTAGCCAAGCATGAAAGAGGATGAAGGGTCGGAAGAGACAGCTAGCGGCTGAACGAGTTTATATATGTCTTTTTAGAATATTCCTTGTACAAGTAAAAAGTAATTTGCACATTAGAGCTGAATATCTTCTCAGCAAGGAAATTTAGACTAACATATCCAAAGTCACAGGTACACATCCTTAAAGCTGGCATACAAACAACAAATGAAAAACGTATGGCAACACGCTGTTTGGATTACAGTGGCACTATACCTACTATACCTGAAAAATGGAAGCTCTTTGCGCACATTTTTGATCAAATGTGTGTCGGGCCCATCTACCGATTTCAAGGTGGCTTCTGCAGATGGGTACCTAACACTAATAGAACTGCCTCCTCCTCCTCCTCCTGGATGGGCTCCATCTGGGTCAGGGCCCCAAAGCTGCAGATTCCCCTCCTTCCCCTATATCTACGGCCATGGTCTGCATTAATCTGCAGGTGACCGTGATACAGCACCACAGATTTTTTCCATCTGCATCTTTCTAAACAATCTGTGGCCTTAGTCTTTTATCCAGATTCAGTCCTGGGCCTAACTTAAGCCTACAATGTTCAGGGCGATGTAGGAACCAACTATATTTATAGCTTTGAAGCCCTGGGCAGATGGGTGGGGAGCGCTTAATCTATAGGGAGACATCTACCCTCTAAACACACTGCAAGAAAATTTAGACTAACACATCCAAAGTCATAGGTGCACATCCATAAAGCTAACATACAGTCCTGATCAAAAGTTTAAGACCACTTGAAAAATGGCAAAAAATCATATTTAGCATGGCTGGATCTTAACAAGGTTCCAAGTAGAGCTTCAACATGCAACAAGAAGAAATGGGATTGAGACAAAACATTTTTTTAACATTCAATTTAATGAAAACAACGAATAAACTGAAACAGGCTGTTTTTCAGCTGATCAAAAGTTTAGGACCACATGCCTTTAAAAGGCCAAATCTGTGTAAAGATTTGGATTCATTGTCATTTTCTGTCAGGTAGTCACACATTGTGATGGCAAAGGCAAAAAAACTCTCCTTTTTTTAACCTGGTCAGGTTGTTGAACTGCATAAGCAGAGTCTCTCACAGCGCGCCATCGCTGCTGAGGTGGGACACAATAAGACATTTGGAATTTCTTAAATGGTCCTGAGGGTTATGGAACAAAAAAGTCAAGTGGAAGACATAAAAAAATTTCACCAACACTGAGCCCGAGGATCCAATTGGCTGTCTGTCAAGACACTGGATGATCCTCGACCTAAATTGAGGCCCTTACTAGTGCTGACTACAACCCCATAACCATCAGACGGCATCTGAGACTGAAGGGCTTCAAAAACAAAAAACGTCTTCAAAGACCTCGTCTCCTTGAACACCACAGAACTGCTCGTTTGTGTGGTAACGACTGGGTTTTTCAACAGGACAACGCTACAGTACAACAATGCCCGCAGGACAAGGGACTTCTTTTTCCAGGAGAATAACATCACTCTTTTGGCCCATCCTGTGTGTTCCCCTGATCTAAATCCAATTGAGAACCTTTGGGGATGGATGGCAAGGGAAGTTTACAAAAATGGACAACAGTTCCAGACAGTAGATGGCCTTCATGCGGCCGTCTTCACCACTTGGAGAAATGTTCCCACTCACCTCATGGAAACGCTTGCATCAAGCATGCCGAAACAAATTTTTGAAGTGATCAACAATAACGGCGGAGCTACTCATTACTGAGTTCATGTTTGGAAGTTGGATTTCTGTTTTGGGTGGGTTTAGTTTTTTTTTGGAGGTGTGGTCCTAAACTTTTGATCAGCTGAAAAACAGCTTGTTTCAGTTTATTCGTTGTTTTCATTAAATTGAATGCTCAAAAAATGTTCTTGTTGAATGTTGAAGCTCTACTTGGAACCTTGTTAAGATCCAGCCATGCTAAATATGATTTTTTGCCATTTTTCAAGTGGTCTTAAACTTTTGATCAGGACTGTATGTTAGCTTTATGGATGTGCACCTATGACTTTGGATGTGTTAGTCTAAATTTTCTTGCAGTGTGATTAGAGGGTAGATGCCTCCCTATAGATTAAGCACCTATTAAGCACCACCCATCTGCCCAGGGCTTCAAAGCAGAGGATAAATATAGTTGGTTCTTAAACTTTTGATCAGGACTGTACAAACAGCAAACAGATTATTCTGGATTACAGTGGTACTATGCCTGCTATACATGAAAAATGGAAGCTCTCTGCGCACATTTTTGATAAAACGTATGTCGGGCCCATCTTCCAACATCAAGGTGGCTTCTGCAGATAGGTACCTAACATGTACCCCCGGGATGAAGCTGGGTAAAAAGTACATCGGGGTGGTTGATTATCCCCTGGGCTGTTGGTCTGTATCCATTGTGTTTTTGTTGTAATTATGTCAGTCTGCATAGTTTTACTTTTGGGTATGCTGTTTCATAGCACCTTATATAATGTTGATCTGAATATGCATTTCTGATGGGTAGCTGCAGTGCACATATGCACATGTGCACATATGTTGTTTTGATCTGTGGATAAGCGATACCATATAGCCTATTTTTCACCTTATATGGGCGATTTGATAAATATATACTCATGTCACTGTAGCTATCTGGAACAAATGGTGGTCACTATGGTAAACTTTTCATTTTCATTGCAGCCCTAATTACTATGTAAGATACATTGACTGAGTTCTCCAGGAGGTGTGTTCTGTCTGAATTGTGAGTCCATACTGCATATTTGTTATTTTTTAATCTTGATATTTTATTATGATGAAATAAAGAAAGAATTATACGATGTGTGGTTTTATATCTTTGGTGTACTACATAATTGAACTACACAGTGATTTTGCTTTATGGTTTTAGTGTTCTCCTGGGTACCTAACACGAACAGAACTGCTTCTCTTGGGCCTAACGTAACTATACAGTTCATGACGGTGTTGGAAACAGCTATAATTATACTCTGCTTTGAAGCCCTGGGCAGATGGGTGAGGAGTGCTGCCATATTTTGTTTGCTGTCTAAATATCTGAGCACCAGTTTCCCATTCCTGCATGTATAGCAGGAGAGGCCCTGCTGCCACTTTGTTGACTCTAGATAACTTCTGCCTGATCGCACGTCCTCGTGACGTCCACGATCCATTTGGATATCTTCCCTATCAATTTTCGATGTTCTTTTATGCGTGGTGACCACCGGTAACAGGGAAACATTGTTCGTTTTCGGAGAGGGAGCCTGATAAACGGCTACTACTTCAAAGCAAGGCAGCATGAGTTGCGGGCCTGCAAGTGAGCTGACCCTGTAAAATATTTTATGTTCGGGCCTGCTGGTGAGCTGACCCTGTTAAGCATTATATGCTAGTGCTTGCGGTTGAGCTGACCCTGTGAAACATTTTATGCGATGGTCTGCAGCTGAGCTGACCCTCTAAAAAGTTGTATGCGAGGGCCTGCATGTGAGCTGACCCAGTAAAAGATTTGAGTTGCAGGCCTGCAGGTGAGCTGAACCAGTAAAAGATTTTAGGTGCGGGCCTGCTGGTGACCTGAGGTGGAACCGACAAACCCAACTTGAATTTGATGACTGAATTAATCTGCAGGTGACCATGATACAGCTCCACAGATTGTTTCCATCTGCATCTTTCTAAGCAATCTGTGGCCTTAGTATTTTATCCAGACTCAGTCATTGTGCCACTATGGGGCCTCCTCATGCTGACATCTCCACACCATGTAATCCTAAAAAAGCAAACTGAGACTAAACAAGCTAAAATAAATCAGTAATTTTATTAAATACATAAATATGGCAAAAGACACAAAAGTACATCAAAAGATGTGGTACGAATCACTCCTGAGTAGGGTTAAGTAACTGTAAAGTTCAGGTTCGTACCGAACTTTAAGATTTTTGGACCCCGGACCCGAACCCGAACTTTTCCGTAAAAGTTTGGGTTCGGGTTCAGTGTTCGGCGCTTTCTTGGCGCTTTTTGAAAGGCTGGACGGCAGCCAATTAACGAGCGGTTAACTGTCTGACCTTAGAAGCCATCACAGCCATGCCTACTAATGGCATGGATGTGATTGGCCAGAGCAGCATGTGACCCAGGCTCTATATAAGCTTGAGTCACGTAGCGCTGCACGTCACTCTGCTGTTACAAGTGGAGGGAGAGGATGCTGCTGGACTTGTGATTTCAGGGAGAGAATAGGAGAGAATCTAACTCAGCGATCTACAGAAAAATAGTTGTGTGGGTGCAGGGCACAATCGTTTTACCCTGCCCTGAGGCCATTGACCAAAAAAATATAACTTTTATAAATCTGTTAGTTAGGTGGGTGGCGGCAGCGGACATTTTATGCAAGCTCAGTTCACCAGCACTGCATCTGAGCTTTTGGGACATTGCAAATCACAATTTTTTGGGCAAACTACAACATCTGGATTAGTCAATGTGATCTGCAAGTGTTAAATTCAAGTTTAATATATACAGCTTTCATATTCTGTTACCTAAAAAAAATATTTTTTGGGGCAATCTACAACATCTGTATCAGTCAGTGTGCAATTTAAGCTAGAAATACACCCATCATTTTCTGTGGTTTAAAAACACACTTTCTTTTTTTTTTTAAACAGTATTTTCCAGATCTGCAAGTGTTAAATTCAAGTTTGATATATACAGCTTTCATATTCTGTTACCAAAAAAAGATTTTTTGGGGCAATGTACAGCCATTTAAAATACAGCCATTTTGTGCAAAGAAATATTTACTTCAGGCCTACACTGCTTCAGACCGTGTGAGATACCCCCTCTACATACAGGGGTTTGAATCAGGCATTTGAAATATAGCCATTTTGTGCACAGATATATTTACGTCAGGCCTACACTGGTTCAGACCGTGTGATATACCCCCTCTACATACAGGGGTTTGAATCAGACATTTGAAGTATAGCCATTTAAAATACATCCATTTTGTGCAAAGAAATATTTACTTCAGGCCTACACTGGTTCAGACATTGTGAGATACCCCCTCTACATACAGGGGTTTGAATCAGGCTTTTGAAATACAGCCATTTAAAATACAGCCATTTTGTGCAAAGAAATATTTACTTGGGGTATCTCACAGACCATGTGAGATACCCCCTCTACATACAGGGGTTTGAATCAGCCATTTGAAATGCAGCCATTTTGTGCAAATAAATATTTGTTTCAGGCCTACACTGGTTTAGACTGTGTGAGATACACCCTCTATATACAGGGGTTTGAATCAGGCATTTGAAATACAGCCATTTGAAATACAGCCATTTTGGGCAAAGAAGTATTTACTTCAGGCCTACACTGGTTCAGGCCGTGTGAGATACACCCTCTAAATACAGGGGTTTCATTCAGGCATTTGAAATACAGCCATTCTGGGGGAAAAAATGTTTTATTGAGGCCTAGTCTGGTTCAGGCCGTGTGAGATACAACTTTTACATACTGTTGTTCTATTCTACTATTAATTAAACACCCATTTAGGGCAAGATCCTAAATTAGTAAAAAATATGAGGAGAGCATCAAATAAGGGACGTGGCCCAGGTCGTGGTGCTGCTGGTGGAGCTCCTGTTGCAGGGAGAGGACATAGTTGATCTGTGCCAGCTGCACGCACAAGTGAAACTCCTTCCTCAGGCGCGAGTAGGCGACAAAACCTGCAGCAGTATTTAGTCGGGCCTAATGCTGCTCTACGAATGGTGTGGCCTAAACAAGTACAGGCGATAGTAGATTGGGTTGCTGACAGTGCATCCAGTTCCTTCACATTGTCTCCCACCCAGTCTCCTGCTGAAAGACCACAGTTGGCACCTGCAGCCGAAGTCCATCAGTCTTTCACCTAACTCCCTTGCAAATCAGCCAAGCAGTCTGAGCCCCAAGTCATGCAGCAGTCTCTTCTGCTTTTTGATGACTCTGTTAGCAGGGTTTCCCAGGGCCATCCACCTAGCCCTGCCCCAGAAGTGGAAGAGATTGAGTGCACCGATGCCCAACCACTTACAGTGAGATGCGAAAGTTTGGGCAACCTTGTTAATCGTCATGATTTTCCTGTATAAATCGTTGGTTATTACGATAAAAAATGTCAGTTAAATATATCCTATAGGAGACACACACAATGATATTTGAGAAGTGAAATGAAGTTTATTGTATTTACAGAAAGTGTGCTATAATTGTTTAAACAAAATTAGGCAGGTGCATAAATTTGGGCACTGTTGTCATTTTATTGATTCCAAAACCTTTAGAAATAATTATTGGAACTCAAATTGGCTTGGTAAGCTCGGTGACCCCTGACCTACATACACAGGTGAATCCAATTATGAGAAAGAGTATTTAAGGGGGTCAATTGTAAGTTTCCCTCCTCTTTTAATTTTCTCTGAAGAGTAGCAACATGGGGGTCTCAAAACTACTCTCAAATGACCTGAAGACAAAGATTGTTCACCATCATGGTTTAGGGGAAGGATACAGAAAGCTGTCTCAGAGATTTCAGCTGTCTGTTTTCACAGTTAGGAACATATTGAGGAAATGAAAGACCACAGGCTCAGTTCAAGTTAAGGCTCGAAGTGGCAGACAAGAAAAATCTCGGATAGACAGAAGCAACGAATGGTGAGAACAGTCAGAGTCAACCCACAGACCAGCACCAAAGACCTACAACATCATCTTGCTGCAGATGGAGTCACTGTGCATCGTTCAACCATTTGGCGCACTTTACACAAGGAGATGCTATATGCGAGAGTGATGCAGAGGAAGCCTTTTCTCTGCTCACAGCACAAAAAGTGCCGCTTGAGGTGGGCTAAAGAATATTTGGACAAGCCATCTTCATTTTGGAATAAGGTGCTGTGGACTGATGAAACTAAAATTGAGTTATTTGGCCATAACAAGGGGCGTTATGCATGGAGGAAAAAGAACACAGCATTCAAAGAAAAACACCTGCTACCTACAGTAAAATATGGTGGTGGTTCCATCATGCCGTAGGGCTGTGTGGCCAGTGCAGGGACTGGGAATCTTGTCAAAGTTGAGGGACGCATGGATTCCACTCAGTATCAGAAGATTCTGGAGACCAATGTCCAGGAATCAGTGACAAAGCTGAAGCTGCGCCGGGGCTGGATCTATTAACAAGACAACGACCCTAAACACTGCTCAAAATCCACTAAGGCATTTATGCAGAGGAACAAGTACAACGTTCTGGAATGGCCATCTCAGTCCCCAGACCTGAATATAATTGAAAATCTGTGGTGTGACTTGAAGAGAGCTGTCCATGCTCGGAAGCCATCAAACCTGAATGAACTAAAGATGTTTTGTAAAGAGGAATGGTCCAAAATACCTTCAACCAGAATCCAGACTCTCATTGAAACCTACAGGAAGCATTTAGAGGCTGTGATTTCTGCAAAAGAAGGATCTACTAAATATTGATTTCATTTCTTTTTTGTGGTGCCCAAATTTATGCACCTGCCTAATTTTGTTTAAACAATTATAGCACACTTTCTGTAAATCCAATAAACTTCATTTCACTTCTCAAATATCACTGTGTGTGTCTCCTATATGACATATTTAACTGACATTTTTTATTGTAACAACCAATGATTTTTACAGGAAAATCATGACGATTAACAAGGTTGCCCAAACTTTCGCATCCTACTGTATCTTTCAAGATGAGTACATGGGAGGACCATCGCAGCACATGTCAGATGATGACGAAACACAGGTGCCAACTGCTGGGGCTTTCGAAAGTGTGAAGACTGGGTGGAAGATGATGTGGAGGACGATGAGGTCCTCGACCCCACATGGAATCAAGGTCATGCGAGTGACTTATGTAGTTCCGAGGAAGAGGTGGTGGTCGCACAGAGCCACAAGCACAGAAGAGGGAGCAGGGTGCAAAAGCTAAACGGCCGTCCTTTAGACAGTATGCCTTCTACTGACCACCGTAGCAAGGGACCGAGCATACCAAAGCCAGCTCCAAGGAGTTCCCTGGTGTGGCAGTTCTTCAGACAATGTGCTGACGGCAAGACACAAGTGGTTTGCACACTGTGCAATCAGAGCCTGAAGCGAGGCATAAACGTTCTCAACCTGAGCACAACCTGCATGACCAGGCATTTAAGTGCAAAGCACGAGCTGCAGTGGAGTAAACACCTCAAAAACCAAGAAAGGTCTCTGGTTCCTCCTGCTTCCTCTTCTGCTGCAGTCTCGGCCTCTTCATCCATCTCTGGAGTGACAGTGCCACCTGCCACCCCACAAACAGAGGATCTGCCAGCAACACCAACACCTGGGTCACCTAGCATCTCCACAATGTCCCACGGAAGTGTTCAGCTCTCCATCTCCCAAACGCTGGAGATGAAGAGGAAGTACCCCCCTACCCACCCGCGATCCCTAGCCCTGAATGCCAGCATTTCTAAATTACTGGCCTTTGAAATGCTGTCATTCCGTCTGGTGGAGACGGATATTTTTAAAGGCCTTATGGCGGTGGCTGATCAACAGTGCGTTGTGCCCAGCCGCCACTACTTTTCAGGCGAGCAACCCCTTCCCTGCACAACCAAGTAGGGGACAAAATCAGGTGTGCACTGCGCAACGCCATCTGTGGCAAGGTGCACCTGACTACGGATACGTGGACCAGTAAGCACGGTCAGGAACGTTGGCTCATGTCCTTCCACCACCTAGGATTGCAGGGCGCTTTAGTTTGTCTCCTATTAATTCTTCCTCCTACTCTGCTTCCTCATCCTCTACCAGCTCCTCATCCGATCAGCGTAACACCTTCACCAACAACTTCAGCACAGCCAGGGGTAAACGACAGCAGGCAGTTTGAAAACGTATCTGTTTGGGGGACAAACCTGACACCGCGTAGGAGCTGTGGACGGGCCTTGAAAAAGAGACCGATGAGTGGTGTGTGCCAGTCAGTCCTCATGCCCGGCCTGGTGGTGTGCGATAATGGGCAAAATCTCGTAGCACCTCTGGGACTAGCCGGTTTGATGCACATCCCTTGCCTGGTGCATGTGCTGAATTTGGTGGTGCAGAGATTCCTTAAAAATTACCCCGATATGTCAGAGCTGTTGCACAAAGTGCGGGTCGTCTGTGCGCGCTTTTGGCGTTCTCACCCTGCTGCTTGCCTCTCAGCACTGCAGCGTAACTTCGGCCTTCCCGCTCACTGCCTCATATGCGACGTGCCCACAAAGTGGAACTCCACCTTGCACATGCTGGCCAGACTGTGCGAGCAGCATCAGGCGATAGTGGAGTTTCAGCTGCAGCATGCACGGGTGAGTCGCTTGGCGGAACAGCAACACTTCACCACCAATGACTGGGCCTCCATGCGAGACCTGTGTGCCTTGTTGCGCTGTTTCGAGTACTCCACCAACATGGCCAGTGCCAATAACGCCGTTACTATCCCACTTCTATGCCTCCTTGAAAAAATGCTCCTGGCAATGATGGAAGAGGATGTGGCACAGGAGGAGGAGGAGGAAGAGGGATCATTTCGTAGGGTTTCCGGCCAGTCATTCCCAAGTGGCTCCGAGGGTGGGTTCCTGCACCCACAAACCCAAGGTACACAATTGTCCAGCCAGGGCAAAGGTTCTAGAGGATGAGGAGGTGGAGGATGAGGAGGAGGAAATGGAGGAGGAGGAAACATTTTCAGAGCAGGGTGGCACCCAGACCAACTCATGGCCATCACTGGTACGTGGATGGGGGGATACAGAGGACACAGACGATACACCTCCCACAAAGGACAGCTTTTCGTTGCCTCTGGGCAGCCTGGCACACATGAGCGATTACATGCTGCAGTGTCTCTGCAACGACCGCCGAGATGTCCACATTCTAACTTGTGCTGATTACTGGGAGACCACGCTGCTGGATCCCCGTCACAAGGACAACGTACTGTCCTTAATTCCATCACTGGAGCGTGATCGTAAGATAAACGAGTACAAGCGCACGCTGGTAGACGTGCTGTTGGTGGCATTCCCACCTGACAGCGGGGGCACAGTGAAAGCACAAGGCGAAGGCAGAGGACGAGGAAGAGGTCGCCAACGCAGCTGGGGCACCGCCAGCATCTCAGAAGGCAGTTAAAATAATAATAAAAACAGCCTCAAAAAGTACGTTGCCTAAAAGCGTCACAGGCCCCAGTGGTGAAGTGGGTGCAGTTCACACAGGTAAATGCGTATTTTTTTGCTGGACCACGCTGCCTCAGTAGTAGCAGAAATTCCACAATCGAAACCAGTCAAATAATCGCGGACATGGGAAAGCAAACAGGCCAGTCGAAGCCTTTCCTCCTCTCCCTTCCAGGCTTCTATGGAACACCAAGAATGCAGACAATAGTGAAGTACCGTCACAATATACAGGTAAAAATGAGCAATGTACAAAGGATCAATCACCCGACCCGGGTTTCGCTCGGTCGAGCTTCATCAGGGGTATTCGAATACCCCTGACAAAGCTCGACTGAGCGAAACCCGGGTCAGGTGATTGATCCTTTGTACACTGCTAGTTTTTACCTGTATATTGGGAGTATAATAAACCCTGTTTTATTCCAATTCATGTGACGGTACTTCACTATTTGCTGCATTCTTGGTGTTCCATAGAAGCCTGGAAGGGAGAGGAGGAAAGGCTTCGACTGGCCTGTTTGCTTTCCCATGTCCGCGATTATTTGACTTGTTTCGAATGTGGAATTTCAGCTACTCCTGAGGTAGCGCTGTCCAACAAAAAGAAACCTCAGAAGGCAGGGTTAGCATGGTCGAAATGTGGAAAAGCTTTGTCAGAACGCCACAACAACCAGCACCACCAGCTAATATGGAACGTCTTAGCAGGAGGCAGCATTTCACCAACATGGTGGAGCAGTATTTGTGCACACACCTAAACATACTGAATGACGGGTCTGCCCCCTTCAACATCTGGATCTCCAAATTGGGCACATGGCCAGAGCTTGCCCTTTACGCCTAGGAGGTTCTGGCCTGCCCTGCAGCCAGTGTATTATCTGAACGTGTGTTTAGCATGGCAGGGGGCTTCATCACAGACAAGCGCAGCCGCCTGTCCACAACCAATGTTGTCAAGCTCACGTTCATTAAAATGAACCAGGCATGGATCCCTCATGACTTGTCCGTACCTTGTGCAGAATAGACATGTATACCGGCACTAACCAGCCATTGTTATACTGCAGCGCAATTGCTCATTCTTGTATTTTGGATATTTCACACTCTTTTAGAGTGTACCCTAATTTTAAAAAATAAAATTAAAACCAAAAAACAGTGTTGGCTACCTCATCCTCCTCCACCGCGCTTCTACCTACACCTCAACGTCCACCCCCTCCTCAAACTCCTACTCCATATGGAACTCCACCTCATAAATCTAAATAATTTTTTTATTTGTATGTATTCTTTTTATATCATTTCACTACTTTGTCATTTACATTTTCGGGTGAAATTCACCAATTTTTGGGTGTATAGTACCACTGCTATACCTAGTAGACAGGTTAAACAAAAAAATAAACTTGTCAGTTATATATTCTGGTGAAATTCACCATTTTTTGGGTGTAAAATACCCCTCCTCTACCTAGTTGACAGCTTAATAAATTTCTTGAGTTGACATTATACAATTTTAGACGTGAATAAACACCTGCTATGCATAGGTGACAGGGAATAAAATGTAATATATTATTCAGTAATTAATGCGCACCACATCCTTTCATTTAATGCTTAAACTTTGAAAAGTTGTCACACTTTTATGCTTTAGTAATTTCTCCCATATTTCAACTCTATAATTGAAAAAAATTAATAATTAATAAAAAATGAATCCTCCCTTGGATGTGGTCTCTCTTTCTCACGCTCCCTCTCTGGCCTGGAACCCTGATTCCCTGCCACCTGTGATCACCATGGTAGGCGCCTAAAAGAACATTGAAAGTTGATAGAGCAGATATCAAATTGGATCGTGAACATCACGGGGACGTGCGACATGGTGGGGCAGTAAGTGTGCACACGCCTACATGAACTGACTGACAGTGGTCAGCCCCTGCAACTTCTGGGTCTCCAAATTGGGCACATGGCCTGAGCTTGCACTTTACACCTTGGAGGTGCTGGCCTGCTCTGCAGCCAGTGTATTGTCAGAGCGTTTGTTTAGCATGGCTGGAGGGGGTTATCACAGGTTATATTTCCCAATGTTTTGGGGTGTACCCTAATTTTAAAAATGAAATGTAAAACCAAAAAGCAGTGTAGGCTACCTCCTCCTCCCCCACCGCCGCTTCCACCTACACAGCCACATCCACTGCCTCCTCAACCTCCTACTCCATATGGACCTCGTCCTCCTAGATCAAGATTATTATTATTTTTTACCTATTTTATGTTATTTAACATCATTTTCCTATCCACATTTGTTTGCAGAGCACTTGCCATGCTCTTAACTACATTTTGATGCCATTTGCAGCCCTCTAGCCCTTTCCATGACATTTTTACAGCCGTTTTAGTGCTCAAAAGTTTGGGTCCATATTGACTTCAATTGGGTTCAGGTTCGGGGTCAAGTTCGGGTCAAGTTCAGGTCCCGAAGTCGAACTTTTTTCAGAAGTTCAGCCGAACCCGTCAAACCTGAACATCCAGGTATCCGCTCAACTCTAATTATAACTAAAGAAAGGTATTTGGGAATACATTTATAATAAAGTAATATTTAAGTAGTTTAATTTTCTTAATTACCGGAGAACCTCTTTAATTTTAAAAATCACTGCAAAATATCATGTTGTTCATTTGAGACAAGACTTAACCAAGAATCCCATATTGGCTCCAAACTGCTTTCATTCTTACATTATATGTAGTCACTAGTAAGCCTGATGTTGTTGATGATGAAAGAGAGTAACTAAAAATACCATAGACTTAGAGGGGGCATTTATTATGAAATATATGCCACTTTTTGTCCTATTTAAGGCGCAGATTTTGTCGCAAATGGTTTTGCGGCAAAATCTGTGACTTTTTTCTGCTCACACCACTTTTCGAAGGTGGTGGAAAAAGGGGGCGTGGGATGGGTTGGGAAGAGGGCAGGCTGGCAGGCCCATCTCATTTACCATTTTCTACACCATAGCTTGGAAAATGGTCTTAAACAACGCCAGCAAGGCTGCTGCCATTGTTTAAACCATGTCACATGACAGGCAGATCCATGTGCCAAAGTTATGAAGAAGCCTGCACCTCTACATAACTTTGGTGCATCCTCCTCCAGCGCAGGGGGATTAACATGCCAGTCTTAATAAATGACTCCCTTATTGTTTCCATTTACCTTGCAATGTGTATCAGTTGTATCTACAGAACAAACATGTTTATTTCATGTCTCCATCTGCCAGTAAAAAATGCATATGCTGCAGCTGCACATTAGCACAAGTTTGGAAATATGACAAAATTAGTGCATTAGAGGTCACGATAAGCATTAGCAACAATAATAGGCTTTTTCTAGCAGCTGCTACAAGGAGGGCCGTGTTTCCCAAAATTCTAGCATTAGCCAGTAAATGTAAAACTTACATTTCCTAATAACTAGAGTTGAGCGAACACCTGGATGTTCGGGTTCGAGAAGTTCGGCCGAACATCCCGGAAATGTTCGGGTTCGGGATCCGAACCCGATCCGAACTTCGTCCCGAACCCGAACCCCATTGAAGTCAATGGGGACCCGAACTTTTCGGCACTAAAAAGGCTGTAAAACAGCCCAGGAAAGAGCTAGAGGGCTGCAAAAGGCAGCAACATGTAGGTAAATCCCCTGCAAACAAATGTGGATAGGGAAATGAATTAAAATAAAAATTAAATAAATAAAAATTAACCAAAATCAATTGGAGAGAGGTTCCATAGCAGAGAATCTGGCTTCCCGTCACCCACCACTGGAACAGTCCATTCTCAGATATTTAGGCCCCGGCACCCAGGCAGAGGAGAGAGGTCCCGTAACAGAGAATCTGTCTTCATGTCAGCAGAGAATTAGTCTGCATGTCATAGCAGAGAATGAGGCTTCACGTCAGCCACCACTGCAACAGTCCATTGGCATATATTTAGGCCCAGCACCCAGGCAGAGGAGGGAGGTCCCGTAACAGAGAATCTGTCTTCATGTCAGCAGAGAATTAGTCTGCATGTCATAGCAGAGAATCAGGCTTCACGTCAGCCACCACTGCAACAGTCCATTGGCATATATTTAGGCCCAGCACACACACAGGCAGAGGAGAGAGGTCCCGTAACAGAGAATCTGGCTTCATGTCAGCAGAGAATCAGTCTGCATGTCATAGCAGAGAATGAGGCTTCACGTCAGCCACCACTGCAACAGTCCATTGGCATATATTTAGGCCCAGCACACACACAGGCAGAGGAGAGAGGTCCCGTAACAGAGAATCTGGCTTCATGTCAGCAGAGAATCAGTCTGCATGTCATAGCAGAGAATGAGGCTTCACGTCAGCCACCACTGCAACAGTCCATTGGCATATATTTAGGCCCAGCACCCAGGCAGAGGAGGGAGGTCCCGTAACAGAGAATCTGTCTTCATGTCAGCAGAGAATTAGTCTGCATGTCATAGCAGAGAATGAGGCTTCACGTCAGCCACCACTGCAACAGTCCATTGGCATATATTTAGGCCCAGCACACACACAGGCAGAGGAGAGAGGTCCCGTAACAGAGAATCTGGCTTCATGTCAGCAGAGAATCAGTCTGCATGTCATAGCAGAGAATGAGGCTTCACGTCAGCCACCACTGCAACAGTCCATTGGCATATATTTAGGCCCAGCACACACACAGGCAGAGGAGAGAGGTCCCGTAACAGAGAATCTGGCTTCATGTCAGCAGAGAATCAGTCTGCATGTCATAGCAGAGAATGAGGCTTCACGTCAGCCACCACTGCAACAGTCCATTGGCATATATTTAGGCCCAGCACCCAGGCAGAGGAGGGAGGTCCCGTAACAGAGAATCTGTCTTCATGTCAGCAGAGAATTAGTCTGCATGTCATAGCAGAGAATGAGGCTTCACGTCAGCCACCACTGCAACAGTCCATTGGCATATATTTAGGCCCAGCACCCAGGCAGAGGAGGGAGGTCCCGTAACAGAGAATCTGTCTTCATGTCAGCAGAGAATTAGTCTGCATGTCATAGCAGAGAATGAGGCTTCACGTCACCCACCACTGCAACAGTCCATTGGCATATATTTAGGCCTAGCACACAGGCAGAGCAGAGAGGTCCCGTAACAGACAATCTGGCTTCATGACAGCAGAGAATTAGTCTGCATGTCATAGCAGAGAATGAGGCTTCACGTCAGCCACCACTGCAACAGTCCATTGGCATATATTTAGGCCCAGCACCCAGGCAGAGGAGAGAGGTCCCGTAACAGACAATCTGGCTTCATGTCAGCAGAGAATTAGTCTGCATGTCATAGCAGAGAATCAGGCTTCACGTCAGCCACCACTGCAACAGTCCATTGTCATAAATTTAGGCCCAGCACCCAGGCAGAGGAGAGAGGTCCCGTAACAGACAATCTGGCTTCATGTCAGCAGAGAATTAGTCTGCATGTCATAGCAGAGAATGAGGCTTCACGTCAGCCACCACTGCAACAGTCCATTGGCATATATTTAGGCCTAGCACACAGGCAGAGCAGAGAGGTCCCGTAACAGACAATCTGGCTTCATGACAGCAGAGAATCAGTCTGCATGTCATAGCAGAGAATCAGGCTTCACGTCAGCCACCACTGCAACAGTCCATTGTCATAAATTTAGGCCCAGCACCCAGGCAGAGGAGAGAGGTCCCGTAACAGACAATCTGGCTTCATGTCAGCAGAGAATCAGTCTTCATATCATAGCAGAGAATCAGGCTTCACGTCACCCACCACTGTAAGAGTCAATTTTCATAAATTTAGGCCCAGAACCCAGGCAGAGGAGAAAGGTCCCGTAACAGACAATCTGGCTTCATGTCAGCAGAGAATCAGTCTTCATATCATAGCAGAGAATCAGGCTTCACGTCAGCCACCACTGCAACAGTCCATTGTCATAAATTTAGGCCCAGCACCCAGGCAGAGGAGAGAGGTCCCGTAACAGACAATCTGGCTTCATGTCAGCAGAGAATTAGTCTGCATGTCATAGCAGAGAATGAGGCTTCACGTCAGCCACCACTGCAACAGTCCATTGGCATATATTTAGGCCTAGCACACAGGCAGAGCAGAGAGGTCCCGTAACAGACAATCTGGCTTCATGACAGCAGAGAATCAGTCTGCATGTCATAGCAGAGAATCAGGCTTCACGTCAGCCACCACTGCAACAGTCCATTGTCATAAATTTAGGCCCAGCACCCAGGCAGAGGAGAGAGGTCCCGTAACAGACAATCTGGCTTCATGTCAGCAGAGAATCAGTCTTCATATCATAGCAGAGAATCAGGCTTCACGTCACCCACCACTGTAAGAGTCAATTTTCATAAATTTAGGCCCAGAACCCAGGCAGAGGAGAAAGGTCCCGTAACAGACAATCTGGCTTCATGTCAGCAGAGAATCAGTCTTCATATCATAGCAGAGAATCAGGCTTCACGTCACCCACCACTGCAACAGTCAATTTTCATAAATTTAGGCCCAGAACCCAGGCAGAGGAGAAAGGTCCCGTAACAGACAATCTGGCTTCATGTCAGCAGAGAATCAGTCTTCATATCATAGCAGAGAATCAGGCTTCACGTCACCCACCACTGCAACAGTCAATTGTCATAAATTTAGGCCCAGCACCCAGGCAGAGGAGAGAGCTCCCGTAACAGAGGATCTGGCTTCATGTCAGCAGAGAATCAGTCTGCATGTCATAGCAGAGAATGAGGCTTCACGTCACCCACCACTGCAACAGTCCATTGGCATATATTTAGGCCTAGCACACAGGCAGAGGAGAGGTTCATTCAACTTTGGGTAGCCTCGCAATATAATGGTAAAATGAAAATAAAAATAGGATTGAATGAGGAAGTGCCCTGGAGTCCAATAATATATGGTTATGGGGAGGTAGTTAATGTCTAATCTGGACAAGGGACGGACAGGTCCTGTGGGATCCATGCCTGGTTCATTTTTATGAACGTCAGCTTGTCCACATTGGCTGTAGACAGGCGGCTGCGTTTGTCTGTAATGACGCCCCCTGCCGTGCTGAATACACGTTCAGACAAAACGCTGGCCTGCCGGGCAGGCCAGCACCTCCAAGGCATAAAAGGCTAGCTCTGGCCACGTGGACAATTTAGAGACCCAGAAGTTGAATGGGGCCGAACCATCAGTCAGTACGTGGAGGGGTGTGCACACGTACTGTTCCACCATGTTAGTGAAATGTTGCCTCCTGCTAACACGTTGCGTATCAGGTGGTGGTGCAGTTAGCTGTGGCGTGTTGACAAAAGTTTTCCACATCTCTGCCATGCTAACCCTGCCCTCAGAGGAGCTGGCCGTGACACAGCTGCCTTGGCGACCTCTTGCTCCTCCTCTGCCTTGGCCTTGGGCTTCCACTTGTTCCCCTGTGACATTTGGGAATGCTCTCAGTAGCGTGTCTACCAACGTGCGCTTGTACTCGCGCATCTTCCTATCACGCTCCAGTGCAGGAAGTAAGGTGGGCACATTGTCTTTGTAGCGTGGATCCAGCAGGGTGGCAACCCAGTAGTCCGCACAGGTTAAAATGTGGGCAACTCTGCTGTCGTTGCGCAGGCACTGCAGCATGTAGTCGCTCATGTGTGCCAGGCTGCCCAGGGATAAGGACAAGCTGTCCTCTGTGGGAGGCGTATCGTCATCGTCCTGCCTTTCCCCCCAGCCACGCACCAGTGATGGACCCGAGCTGCGTTGGGTGCCACCCCGCTGTGACCATGCTTCATCCTCATCCTCCTCCACCTCCTCCTCATCCTCGTCCTCCTCGTCCTCCAGTAGTGGGCCCTGGCTGGCCACATTTGTACCTGGCCTCTGCTGTTGCCAAAAACCTCCCTCTGAGTCACTTCGAAGAGACTGGCCTGAAAGTGCTAAAAATGACCCCTCTTCCTCCTCCTCCTCCTCCTCCTCCTGGGCCACCTCCTCTTCCATCATCGCCCTAAGTGTTTTCTCAAGGAGACATAGAAGTGGTATTGTAACGCTGATAACGGTGTCATCGCCACTGGCCATGTTGGTGGAGTACTCGAAACAGCGCAACAGGGCACACAGGTCTCGCATGGAGGCCCAGTCATTGGTGGTGAAGTGGTGCTGTTCTGTAGTGCGACTGACCCGTGCGTGCTGCAGCTGAAACTCCACTATGGCCTGCTGCTGCTCGCACAGTCTGTCCAGCATGTGCAAGGTGGAGTTCCACCTGGTGGGCACGTCGCATATGAGGCGGTGAGCGGGAAGGCCGAAGTTACGCTGTAGCGCAGACAGGCGAGCAGCAGCAGGATGTGAACGCCGGAAGCGCGAACAGACGGCCCGCACTTTATGCAGCAGCTCTGACATGTCGGGGTAGTTGTGAATGAACTTCTGCACCACCAAATTCAGCACATGCGCCAAGCAAGGGATGTGCGTCAAATTGGCTAGTCCCAGAGCTGCAACGAGATTTCGCCCATTATCACACACCACCAGGCCGGGCTTGAGGCTCACCGGCAGCAACCACTCGTCGGTCTGTTGTTCTATACCCCGCCACAACTCCTGTGCGGTGTGGGGCCTGTCCCCCAAACATATGAGTTTCAGAATGGCCTGCTGACGTTTACCCCGGGCTGTGCTGAAGTTGGTGGTGAAGGTGTGTGGCTGACTGGATGAGCAGGTGGAAGAAGAGGAGGAGGAAGCCGAGAAGGAGGAGGTGGCAACAGGAGGCAAAGAATGTTGCCCTGCGATCCTTGGCGGCGGAAGGACGTGCGCCAAACAGCTCTCCGCCTGGGGCCCAGCTGCCACTACATTTACCCAGTGTGCAGTTAGGGAGATATAGCGTCCCTGGCCGTGCTTACTGGTCCACGTATCTGTGGTTAGGTGGACCTTGCTACAGATGGCGTTGCGCAGTGCACACTTGATTTTATGGGATACTTGGTTGTGCAGGGAAGGCACGGCTCTCTTGGAGAAGTAGTGCCGGCTGGGAACAACATACTGTGGGACAGCAAGCGACATGAGCTGTTTGAAGCTGTCTGTGTCCACCAGCCTAAATGACAGCATTTCATAGGCCAGTAGTTTAGAAATGCTGGCATTCAGGGCCAGGGATCGAGGGTGGCTAGGTGGGAATTTACGCTTTCTATCAAATGTTTGTGAGATGGAGAGCTGAACGCTGGCGTGTGACATGGTTGAGACGCTTGGTGACGGAGGTGGTGGTGGTGGTGGTGTTGGTGGTACATCCCCTGTTTGCTGGGCGGCAGGTGCCAACGTTCCTCCAGAGGCGGAGGAAGAGGCCGAGGCGGCAGCAGCAGAATAGGCCGAGGCGGCAGCAGCAGAAGAGGTAGCAGGGGGAGCCTGAGTGACTTCCTTGGTTTTAAGGTGTTTACTCCACTGCAGTTCATGCTTTGCATGCAGGTGCCTGGTCATGCAGGTTGTGCTCAGGTTCAGAACGTTAATGCCTCGCTTCAGGCTCTGATGGCACAGCGTGCAAACCACTCGGGTCTTGTCGTCAGCACATTGTTTGAAGAAGTGCCATGCCAGGGAACTCCTTGAAGCTGCCTTTGGGGTGCTCGGTCCCAGATGGCGGCGGTCAGTAGCAGGCGGAGTCTCTTGGCGGCGGGTGTTCTGCTTTTGCCCACTGCTCCCTCTTTTGCTACGCTGTTGGCTCGGTCTCACCACTGCCTCTTCCTCCGAACTGTGAAAGTCAGTGGCACGACCTTCATTCCATGTGGGGTCTAGGACCTCATCGTCCCCTGCATCGTCTTCCACCCAGTCTTGATCCCTGACCTCCTGTTCAGTCTGCACACTGCAGAAAGACGCAGCAGTTGGCACCTGTGTTTCGTCATCATCAGAGACATGCTGAGGTGGTATTCCCATGTCCTCATCATCAGGAAACATAAGTGGTTGTGCGTCAGTGCATTCTATGTCTTTCACCGCTGGGGAAGGGCTAGGTGGATGCCCTTGGGAAACCCTGCCAGCGGAGTCTTCAAACAGCATAAGAGACTGCTGCATAACTTGAGGCTGAGACAGTTTCCCTGGTATGCATGGGGGTGATGTGACAGACTGATGGGGTTGGTTTTCAGGCGCCATCTGTGCGCTTTCTGCAGAAGACTGGGTGGGAGATAATGTGAACGTGCTGGATCCACTGTCGGCCACCCAATTGACTAATGCCTGTACCTGCTCAGGCCTTACCATCCTTAGAACGGCATTGGGCCCCACCATATATCGCTGTAAATTCTGGCGGCTACTGGGACCTGAGGTAGTTGGTACACTAGGACGTGTGGATGTGGCAGAACGGCCACGTCCTCTCCCAGCACCAGAGGGTCCACTAACACCACCACGACCATGTCCACGTCCGCGTCCCTTACTAGATGTTTTTCTCATTGTTATGGTTCACCACAACAACAAATATATTATTTGGCCCAATGTATTGTATTCAAATTCAGCGGGATATAAATTTGAGGCCTAGTATTTAGGCGCTGGGTGACCGGTATGGATTTAGTGACAGAATTAGACTTGGAAATGCACAGAAGCGTGTGTGTGTGAAGTTATTCTGAATGACCCAATGTGCACCTTGAATATTATATACCCTTTTAGGGATAGATTTCAAATAGCTCTGATATAGCAGAAACCACTAAATTATGAAATTGCTAAATTGGGAATTGTACTTCAACCCAGAACAAAAAATGTGCTTTGACGGACACTAAATATCTTGCCCAGCAACAACAGTACAGCGGTGGGTAACGAGAGATTTAGAGGGAATTAAATTTGAGGCCTAGTATTTAGGCGCTGGGTCACCGGTATGGATTTAGTGACAGAATTAGACTTGGAAATACACAGTAGCGGGTGTGTGTGAAGTTATTCTGAATGACCCTATGTGCACCTTCAATATTATATACCCTTTTTGGGATAGATTTCAAATAGCTCTGATATAGCAGGAACCACTAAATTATGAAATTGCTAAATTGGGAATTGTACTTCAACCCAGAACAAAAAATGTGCTTTGACGGGCACTAAATAACTTTCCCAGCTACAACAGGACAACGGTAACGAGAGATTTAGAGGGATTTAAATTTGAGGCCTAGTATTTAGGCGCTGGGTGACAGGTATGGGTTTAGTGACAGAATTAGACTTGGAAATACACAGTAGCGGGTGTGTGTGAAGTTATTCTGAATGACCCTATGTGCACCTTCAATATTATATACCCTTTTTGGGATAGATTTCAAATAGCTCTGATATAGCAGAAACCACTAAATTATGAAATTGCTAAATTGGGAATTGTACTTCAACCCAGAACAAAAAATGTGCTTTGACGGACACTAAATATCTTGCCCAGCAACAACAGTACAGCGGTGGGTAACGAGAGATTTAGAGGGAATTAAATTTGAGGCCTAGTATTTAGGCGCTGGGTCACCGGTATGGATTTAGTGACAGAATTAGACTTGGAAATACACAGTAGCGGGTGTGTGTGAAGTTACTCTGAATGACCCTATGTGCACCTTCAATATTATATACCCTTTTTGGGATAGATTTCAAAGAGCTCTGATATAGCAGGAACCACTAAATTATGAAATTGCTAAATTGGGAATTGTATTTCAACCCAGAACAAGAAATGTGCTTGAACGGACACTAAATAACTCGCCCAGCTACAGCACTAGGGACAGATTTAGCTGGATATAAATTTGAGGCCTAGTATTTAGGCGCTGGGTGACAGGTATGGGTTTAGTGACAGAATTAGACTTGGAAATACACAGTAGCGGGTGTGTGTGAAGTTATTCTGAATGACCCTATGTGCACCTTCAATATTATATACCCTTTTTGGGATAGATTTCAAATAGCTCTGATATAGCAGAAACCACTAAATTATGAAATTGCTAAATTGGGAATTGTACTTCAACCCAGAACAAAAAATGTGCTTTGACGGACACTAAATATCTTGCCCAGCAACAACAGTACAGCGGTGGGTAACGAGAGATTTAGAGGGAATTAAATTTGAGGCCTAGTATTTAGGCGCTGGGTCACCGGTATGGATTTAGTGACAGAATTAGACTTGGAAATACACAGTAGCGGGTGTGTGTGAAGTTATTCTGAATGACCCTATGTGCACCTTCAATATTATATACCCTTTTTGGGATAGATTTTAAATAGCTCTGATATAGCAGGAACCACTAAATTATGAAATTGCTAAATTGGGAATTGTACTTCAACCCAGAACAAAAAATGTGCTTTGACGGGCACTAAATAACTTTCCCAGCTACAACAGGACAACGGTAACGAGAGATTTAGAGGGATTTAAATTTGAGGCCTAGTATTTAGGCGCTGGGTGACAGGTATGGGTTTAGTGACAGAATTAGACTTGGAAATACACAGTAGCGGGTGTGTGTGAAGTTATTCTGAATGACCCTATGTGCACCTTCAATATTATATACCCTTTTTGGGATAGATTTCAAATAGCTCTGATATAGCAGAAACCACTAAATTATGAAATTGCTAAATTGGGAATTGTACTTCAACCCAGAACAAAAAATGTGCTTTGACGGACACTAAATATCTTGCCCAGCAACAACAGTACAGCGGTGGGTAACGAGAGATTTAGAGGGAATTAAATTTGAGGCCTAGTATTTAGGCGCTGGGTCACCGGTATGGATTTAGTGACAGAATTAGACTTGGAAATACACAGTAGCGGGTGTGTGTGAAGTTACTCTGAATGACCCTATGTGCACCTTCAATATTATATACCCTTTTTGGGATAGATTTCAAAGAGCTCTGATATAGCAGGAACCACTAAATTATGAAATTGCTAAATTGGGAATTGTATTTCAACCCAGAACAAGAAATGTGCTTGAACGGACACTAAATAACTCGCCCAGCTACAGCACTAGGGACAGATTTAGCTGGATATAAATTTGAGGCCTAGTATTTAGGCGCTGGGTGACAGGTATGGGTTTAGTGACAGAATTAGACTTGGAAATACACAGTAGCGGGTGTGTGTGAAGTTATTCTGAATGACCCTATGTGCACCTTCAATATTATATACCCTTTTAGGGATAGATTTCAAATAGCTCTGATATAGCAGAAACCACTAAATTATGAAATTGCTAAATTGGGAATTGTACTTCAACCCAGAACAAAAAATGTGCTTTGACGGGCACTAAATAACTTTCCCAGCTACAACAGGACAACGGTAACGAGAGATTTAGAGGGATTTAAATTTGAGGCCTAGTATTTAGGCGCTGGGTGACAGGTATGGGTTTAGTGACAGAATTAGACTTGGAAATACACAGTAGCGGGTGTGTGTGAAGTTATTCTGAATGACCCTATGTGCACCTTCAATATTATATACCCTTTTTGGGATAGATTTCAAATAGCTCTGATATAGCAGAAACCACTAAATTATGAAATTGCTAAATTGGGAATTGTACTTCAACCCAGAACAAAAAATGTGCTTTGACGGACACTAAATATCTTGCCCAGCAACAACAGTACAGCGGTGGGTAACGAGAGATTTAGAGGGAATTAAATTTGAGGCCTAGTATTTAGGCGCTGGGTCACCGGTATGGATTTAGTGACAGAATTAGACTTGGAAATACACAGTAGCGGGTGTGTGTGAAGTTACTCTGAATGACCCTATGTGCACCTTCAATATTATATACCCTTTTTGGGATAGATTTCAAAGAGCTCTGATATAGCAGGAACCACTAAATTATGAAATTGCTAAATTGGGAATTGTATTTCAACCCAGAACAAGAAATGTGCTTGAACGGACACTAAATAACTCGCCCAGCTACAGCACTAGGGACAGATTTAGCTGGATATAAATTTGAGGCCTAGTATTTAGGCGCTGGGTGACAGGTATGGGTTTAGTGACAGAATTAGACTTGGAAATACACAGTAGCGGGTGTGTGTGAAGTTATTCTGAATGACCCTATGTGCACCTTCAATATTATATACCCTTTTAGGGATAGATTTCAAATAGCTCTGATATAGCAGAAACCACTAAATTATGAAATTGCTAAATTGGGAATTGTACTTCAACCCAGAACAAAAAATGTGCTTTGACGGACACTAAATATCTTGCCCAGCAACAACAGTACAGCGGTGGGTAACGAGAGATTTAGAGGGAATTAAATTTGAGGCCTAGTATTTAGGCGCTGGGTCACCGGTATGGATTTAGTGACAGAATTAGACTTGGAAATACACAGTAGCGGGTGTGTGTGAAGTTATTCTGAATGACCCTATGTGCACCTTCAATATTATATACCCTTTTTGGGATAGATTTCAAATAGCTCTGATATAGCAGGAACCACTAAATTATGAAATTGCTAAATTGGGAATTGTACTTCAACCCAGAACAAAAAATGTGCTTTGACGGGCACTAAATAACTTTCCCAGCTACAACAGGACAACGGTAACGAGAGATTTAGAGGGATTTAAATTTGAGGCCTAGTATTTAGGCGCTGGGTGACAGGTATGGGTTTAGTGACAGAATTAGACTTGGAAATACACAGTAGCGGGTGTGTGTGAAGTTATTCTGAATGACCCTATGTGCACCTTCAATATTATATACCCTTTTTGGGATAGATTTCAAATAGCTCTGATATAGCAGAAACCACTAAATTATGAAATTGCTAAATTGGGAATTGTACTTCAACCCAGAACAAAAAATGTGCTTTGACGGACACTAAATATCTTGCCCAGCAACAACAGTACAGCGGTGGGTAACGAGAGATTTAGAGGGAATTAAATTTGAGGCCTAGTATTTAGGCGCTGGGTCACCGGTATGGATTTAGTGACAGAATTAGACTTGGAAATACACAGTAGCGGGTGTGTGTGAAGTTACTCTGAATGACCCTATGTGCACCTTCAATATTATATACCCTTTTTGGGATAGATTTCAAAGAGCTCTGATATAGCAGGAACCACTAAATTATGAAATTGCTAAATTGGGAATTGTATTTCAACCCAGAACAAGAAATGTGCTTGAACGGACACTAAATAACTCGCCCAGCTACAGCACTAGGGACAGATTTAGCTGGATATAAATTTGAGGCCTAGTATTTAGGCGCTGGGTGACCGGTATGGATTTAGTGACAGAATTAGACTGGGATATGGCCAAAAAATGAACAGACTATTGCTGGTTAAATGCACTTGGTGTGACAGCTTCACCCTGATGTAGGCTTTAGCCAAAAAACAACCACACCATTGAGGGTTAAATGCACTTGGTGACAGGCGCAGCTTGCCCCTGATTTTGTATATGGCCAAAAAATGAACAGACTATTGCTGGTTAAATGCACTTGGTGTGACAGCTTCACCCTGATGTAGGCTTTAGCCAAAAAACAACCACACCATTGAGGGTTAAATGCACTTGGTGACAGGCGCAGCTTGCCCCTGATTTTGTATATGGCCAAAAAATGAACAGACTATTGCTGGTTAAATGCACTTGGTGTGACAGCTTCACCCTGATGTAGGCTTTAGCCAAAAAACAACCACACCATTGAGGGTTAAATGCACTTGGTGACAGGCGCAGCTTGCCCCTGATTTTGTATATGGCCAAAAAATGAACAGACTATTGCTGGTTAAATGCACTTGGTGTGACAGCTTCACCCTGATGTAGGCTTTAGCCAAAAAACAACCACACCATTGAGGGTTAAATGCACTTGGTCGCAGCTTGTGCTGGCGCACCACAAGACACAAAATGGCCGCCGATCACCCCAGAAAAATGAGACTGACAAACGGTCTGTGCAGCCTAAAAACAGTGAGCAATTGAGGATCAGCAGCTCAATGATCCACAGCTGCAGATCGATCAGTTAATCAAGTCCTTTGGAGGAGTTAATCTGCCTAATCTCGCCCTACTGTCGCAGCCGCAACCTCTCCCTACGCTAATCAGAGCAGAGTGACGGGCGGCGCTATGTGACTCCAGCTTAAATAGAGGCTGGGTCACATGGTGCTCTGGCCAATCACAGCCATGCCAATAGTAGGCATGGCTGTGATGGCCTCTTGGGGCAAGTAGTATGACGCTTGTTGATTGGCTGCTTTGCAGCCTTTCAAAAAGCGCCAAGAAAGCGTCACAAAAGCGCGAAGAAAGCGACGAACACCGAACCCGAACCCGGACTTTTACGAAAATGTCCGGGTTCGGGTCCGTGTCACGGACACCCCAAAATTCGGTACGAACCCGAACTATACAGTTCGAGTTCGCTCATCCCTACTAATAACAAATCATTTTACTATTTCAGTAACTTCTAAATATTTAGCAAATTATGTATCTTAGACCTGGGCACGTTAAAAGTTTAAATGCTGACTGCAGCTATAATAGTGATTAAAAGTGTAAATTTCCTTTGTAGTAGAGATTTATACTGGCATGTAATTATAATTATCAGTTTATTTAATTTGCTTACAAAACAAGACCAGTAAACATGAAACTGCATGGCAAATAATTTCAAAGGAATGCAGGTTTTACTTTTCATAGCATAAAAAATTGTAGATGATATACTGTGCACAAAATTTAAAACTTATTCGTTTGCTGCTCTGCTTCCATGTGCTTATCCTAAAGAACTCTTTATGCTGCTCTTATAGTCAGTGATTCACAAAAAGTCCAAAGGGCATCTGCTCTGTGTGTGATCAAGTATGCAGTTAAATAACACATATACCCAGAATACATTTGAATCCACTACACATATGATTTTTTTTCTTGTGCCTAGAGGAATCCTCAGTCATAACTCAGTTGTTCAAGAGACAGTTCATTTCATATCAGTCTCATAACACACCAAATTTTCTCTTAATTAATGGTCGAATACCAATTCACTCATAAACTACAACATATAACTTGCAAGACCCTCAGCTTTTTTAATCTAACATATCTACACCAAAGGGTAGACACAAACACTAATGGACAATGTGTGATAACAGTATATGGGCCCTTTGCTAATAGCACATCATAGAGTACAGTACTTCATTATGTCTATCGTAAGGCCCCTATACACATTAAACTATTTTAATTAGGACAGGACAACATCCTAATGTGTACGGGGAGCTGTCCCTTATAGAAGATTTTGGGTGAGAGAAGAATTGGGTGTGTTCTATTGGGAGATAAGCCAAAGGTGACTGGCAAGAGCTTTCTCCTGATTCTTCATAGTAAACACACAAATCTGAGTATTTACATGCATTTGGGAATCGTGAAAGTGTATGTGCACCTTAACAATCCATCAGTAATTATTGATGAGCTATTAAAGTCTTTAGGCCAGGCTTTTACATACAATGTTATAGGCAATAGGAGCTAAGGTGGCACTGGGCCACTTCACCTACTGGGCACCTGTGCTGCTGGACAGAGTGCACTAATGGTACTGATCCAACACAATAAACCAAATAAATTTTTCAGGTGACCAAAGAAAAGACTGGTCTCACCCAAATTAGATCTTAGAGGGCTTTATTCAAGCAGTTCCCACAAACGTTTGTTAGCGATGATCTGGCCAATTATCAGCTTGTGTAATACAGGCTTGACATGAGTAATTTCAAAGGAGTAACTTTTCCTCTATACTTTTACCAGATGCCTTTACCTCTCCAATGTTTGTATGCTCTGTGGCGAAGTGCACGGGAGAGGTGTGGAAGGGGTGTGTATCTCACCAGGTTTTCCAGGTTAGTTGGGTGAGATAACAGAAATCCAGAGATGTTTTTATTCAGTAAGGCATAGCTTGCTGCAGATGGATTGTTTAAGTTATATGGGCTGGATTTCTTTGGACTGGGGGACAGGTTGGTAGTGGGAGTCTCTCAGTCCACACCCCTATTCCACTACAGGTTTCCTGGTGGTGAGATAGTGTTAGTTAGTTAGTTAGAGCCCAGACAGGCAGGTGTTTATTTTGTGTTTATGTTTGTGCAGAGTAAAGCAGATGAGAACAGTTTGCAAGGCCTTAGGGGGAACCTCTGTGTGGGTATTATTTCTAGTACAGAAGCAAGATGATATATGTGATTACAATTGTTGGTTAGCTAACATTCCACTTGATTTCTGGGGAAAATATATACAAATTATCTCTTACACCTGCTGGCATCAGATAGGTGTAGGAAAGATAATTTTAATATGTTTCCCAGAAGCTCAGAAGGGCATTACCTGGCCTACAATAATGAGTATGCGTACTAGGGGCTCTTCATAATGAGCACATAGTGTAACAGTGTACTCCTCATAAATTTGGACATTGTACATTCAACATTTTTATTAATTTCTTCCCGACTACTGCAGTGTAGAATGTCAGAAGTTGGATCTTTAAAGATGGTGCCTGCTCACACGTGTAGCAGGTGCCATAGCCGCCAGGTTTCTGCTTTTTAACCTCTTCACAACATCCGCCGTACATGTATGGAGGATGTCAGGTATTTAAAGGGAGTCTTTCACCTAAAATGACCATTATACACCACAAACATCATGATATCCATTACATTCCCCATATTATAATCTTACCTTTCATATTGCTGTCCGTCGCCTATTCTCTCTTAAAAACGCTTTTAATCCATATGCTAATTAGGCTCTGAAGGTGCCCAGGGGCGGCGTTTATGCGGCCGGTGCCCAGGCTCCACGGCGCTGTTCAAATCAAACCTCTCCCCATTCACCCCTCTGGCCCCCCCTCGGTTCTTGAGATACCATCCTCCAGTCAATGACAGATCCGGCACCTGCGCACTCCATTACCCACTAGGGCAGAGGCAGCAGAACGTTTAATCTGCATGCGCTGGCCTGATCTAGCCGGCGGAAGTAAGCTGCCAAAATATCGGGATGTACGGGCCGGCGCATGCGCATTAAACGCTCTGCTGCCTCTGCCCTAGTGGGTAATGGAGTGCGCAGGCGCAGGCGCCGGATCTGTCATTGACTGGAGGATGGTATCTCAAGAACCGAGGGCGGGCCAGAGGGGTGAAAGGGGAGGGGTTTGATTTGAACAGCACCGTGGAGCCTGGGCACCGGCCGCATAAACGCCGCCCCTGGGCACCTTCAGAACCTAATTAGCATATGGATTAAAAGCGTTTTTAAGAGAGAATAGGCGACGGACAGCAATATGAAAGGTAAGATTATAATATGGGGAATGTAATGGATATCATGATGTTTGTGGTGTATAATGGTCATTTTAGGTGAAAGACTCTCTTTAAAGAAGGCACCTGCTTCGGAGCGGAGCAAGCACCATAGCTGTTTTATACAGCATAGTTGTTTCACACAGCAGACAACCAAAGCTGGTGTCCGCGATTGGCGGTAATGCTGACCATGGACATTGAACATCTCAGATCTTGTGGTCAAATGTGACCATGACATCTGAGAGGGCTAAAACCCAGGAGCACATGCTTCCAGGGCAGGAACAGAGATCAGGGACAGCGTTCTATATTCGGAATGAACCTGAGCCTCTACTAGGCCTCCAGGCTCATTACTTGTATATTCCAATTCAGGTCAGCGGGTGACAGCACTAAATTGTAATATATTGATTTCAGCTGCAGGCCCTCGCATATAATTTTTTAGAGGGTCATCTCAGCTGCAGGCCCTTGCATGTACTTTTTTAGAGGGTCAGCTCACCAGCAGGCCTTCACTTACAATCTTTACGGGGTCAGCTCACCAGCAGGCCCGCACCTCAAATCTTTTACAGGGTCAGCTCACCAGCAGGCCCGCAACTCAAATCTTTTACAGGGTCAGCTCACCTGCAGGCCCTTGCATTCATTTTTTTTAGAGGGTCAGCTCACCTGCAGGCCCACACCTCAAATCTTTTACAGGGTCAGCTCACCTGAAGGCCCTCGCATAGACATAGAAATCATTAAGCCCCATAGCAAAAATCTGAATTGGGCCCCTTTGCCCTCTTCATAACCCCTCCTACAACACACACCTGGCTCCTCCCTCTACCTTTATTGGCTGAACCCTTTTTAACTGCAAACAAAGAAATTAAATGCACCATAAATAACCTAATAAAACAGGGGTAAAAAAAAAAAACATGTGCATAGTATTCCAGCTATTAGCAGAGCAAGCTCAGGGCAGCAACTCACATAAGCCTATGCCAGAGCCTATGCCTGCTCTGCTAAAGCCTGACATAGCCCATGTATGCCAGGCTTTAGCAGGGTTATGTTGGTATAAGCAAGAGAGCAATGCTACATTCTGTACAGCACTCATTGCGGCTGCAGGAGAATATGTATTCCAGTACACAGCGCTGTATGGGAGTACAAATTGCAAAGTGCAATAGGTAAATTATAAAAGTTAGGTACACTTTAAGCTTACAGTGTTTGCAGTCACCCTTATGAACTGTGCCTGTTGTTTGCTCTGCTTCTATGTATGCCCCCATAGCTCACCCCCCTTTAGAAAGTGTACCAGTGCCACCATAGACCACCTAATGAACCGTACCAGTGCCACCCATAGCCCACCTTTTGAACCATACTGGTGCCACCATAGCCCCACTTATAAACTGTACAAATGCCACCATAGCCCCCTTATATATTGTACCGGTGTCACCATAGCCCCCTTATGAACTATACCAATGCAACAATAGCCCCCCCCCCTTTATAAACTGTACCAATTATACCTTGCACTGTCTGCCCTGCTGTGCCTGCTGCTGATTATAGTGTGGATACATAGGGCCCCTGGTCCCAATTCATGAACTTTTTATTTGAAAGAAACAGCAGTGCACACACTGGGGTCTGGAGGATGATGCTGATCACAGCAGTCAAGTCACTTCACAGCAGGGCCAGCGAGTTGCTGTCCTGTGCCCCCATAAGTTTCCTTGCAAGGCACTCTGCGAGGCTAGCCACTCAGCACCGTGTCTGCATTGCTAAATGCTGATTGGTAAATCAGCCAGTGCCCAGCAGACAGAGCACTCTAGGCTGTGGGTGGGGACATAGCATATGCAATACTAAATGGTGCCATTAAAAGGTAAAATTTATCCTGCAAAAAACAAGCCCTCATACGGATATGTGAATAGGAAAATCAAAAAATTGGCTCCAGGAAGGCAGAGAGTGAAGAGCAAAAACAAAATATCCCCTGAGGCTGAAAGGGTTAATGACCATATACATGGCGTATAGTGTAAAATGTCCTAATTTGCAACTGATGCAATACTACCCACTGTAATTTAATTAAGAGAACCTAAAATAATATAGAGAGATTTCAAGAAATTAGAAAGTTTGACTGACAAATGGAATATGACAATTAATGTGAAAATATGCAAGTGCAGAAGACCATAATATGGTTTTGTTTAGTATGGAATCATAATGGGACTACCATAGAGGTGCATACGCTTTCATACAGGTTTACAAAGGTTTATTCAGTCAGTGTTTTTTGCTCCATTAGATATTGTATATATGTAGGTATTCTCCTCTAGAAGAACTGTATACAAGAAGTCTAGAGCCATGGAGCCTCATATATATTTATTTACACTTAGTCCAAACCTACTAGATTTTACAATTTCCATAATCGATTATAACACTTCACTTTTATTATTCTGCTTTAAAAAAAAAACAGGGAACTTGTTTAAAGAGCAACATTTTTAATGATTTTTTATTTATTTTTTGTCCAAAATGCCCTAGTAATACTTTTTTTATTATATTTTATTTATGGATTTAGCATTTTTACTAGAGCTATCCCCCCTAAAGCGTAGATTTCCCTATGCGTTTTAAATTCACTATTCTCCACACCGCTGACTTCACAGCAGACTGTGCACTTTATCAATCGGGCCGCAGAGAACGGAGTACAGGCATTAGCACTAGTGTTGATCAAGCACCGTAGTGCTCAGTCAATGGGAGAACCCGAGCATTAAACCAGGTACCCCCTGCTCTGAAGAGGCGAGGGAGCCTGGTTCATCGAAAAATGGCAGAAATTTATGGAAACACCACAGAAATGGCTCTGGAACAGCATGGGGAGAATGTCTGAATGCATCTTGGACTCGCAGGTCGCTGCTGGGAAAGATATTGTCCGAATAGTACGCCACTTTAACAGACTGACAATAATACGCACAAAACCGAATAATATTTTAGAGGAAAAATTGATAGGAAACATTCTTTAATGTATATTTACTTGTATATAAAGTGCAAGTGCTGGCAACAATTATAAGGAAGAGGCACTCCAATACAGCCTGTATATGACATAAACGAGGGCCTCATTCACATTGTGGTAAAATTGTTCATGTAGTGGGACTCCTACACTCATATAGCCTATGCAACTAAGTGAAAGTGCTGCCAAAAACTACAAGTAACCGGCACTCCAATGCACCCTTTATTACACATAGGGAGGACATCATACACACCCTTGAAAAATTATGATTGATGGTCTGCTGGTGACCCTCAAAAACATTTGGATGAAGGGCCGGCTAATCTGACCATCTAAAGCATTATGGCTGAGGGCCTGCTACCGCTTTGGTGACTATAGTTAACCTGGGGCCAAACGCACAGCCCTGTGATGGCGACGATTCATTCGGAGGTCTGGCTTATCATCTTTCAATGTTTTTGTCAGTACAAACCATGGTTACTACGGGTAACGGGGAATCAGGGTTTGATTCCGGAGAGGGAGCCTAAGAAACAGCTACAGCTACCACATCCAAGCAAGGCAGCATGCGTGCAAATTACCTATTGGTATAATTAGGTGAGAGCCTGCAGGTGAGCTGACCCTGTAAAAAATTATATGCGAGAGCCTGCTGGTGAGCTGACCCTGTAAAACATTATATGCAAGGGCCTACAGGTGAGCTGACCCTGTAAAAAATTATATGCGAGGGCTTTCAGGTGAGCTGACCCTGTAAAAGATTTGAGGTGTGGGCCTTTAGGTGAGCTGACCATCAAAAAAAATTTAATGCGAGGGCCTTTAGGTGAGCTGACCCTGTAAGAGATTTGAGTTGCGGGCCTGCTGGTGAGCTGACCCTGTAAAATATTTGAGGTGCGGGCCTGCTGGTGAGCTGACCCAGTAAAAGATTTTATGTGCGGGCCTGCTGGTGAGCTAACCCAGTAAAAGATTGTAAGTGATGGCCTGCTGGTGAGATGACCCTTTAAAAAAGTACATGCGAGGGCCTGCAGCTGAGATGACCCTCTAAAAAATTATATGTGAGGGTCTGCAGCTGAGCTGAAGTCTAAAAAATTATATGCGAGGGCCTGCAGCTGAGCTTACCTTCTAAAAAATTATATGCGAGGGCCTGCAGCTGAGATGACCCTCTAAAAAATGATATGCAACGGCCTGCAGGTGAGATGACCCTCTAAAAAATTATATGCAAGGGCCTGTAGGTGAGCTGACCATGTAAAACATTATATTTGAAGGGCAGATACGTGAGGGCATTATATGTGACGAATAAGCATGTTGATATGATGGAAGAGGAGGAGGATAATGAGAAAAGGAAGATTCAACCATATACCCTTGTTTGTGGTGAAAGGGGTGCATAGGAATACAGTGCATTATTCAGTACATTATAAACAACACATTTAAAGTGCCTTTTTGTTCAGCTGCTTTCCTCTGGCAGAGTCGAGAAGTCATGGTCAATCCAGGCCTTGTTCATTTTTATAAGAGTCAACCTGTCAGCATTTTCAGTTGACAGGCGGAATTGCTTATCTGTTATAATGCCACCAGCAGCACTAAATACACGCTCAAGACAAAACGCTGGCGGCAGGGCAGGCCAGCACCTCCAAAGTATAGAGCTCTAGTTAATGCCATGCCCAGCTTGGACACCCAGTAGTTGTAAGGCACTAATGGATCATTGAGGAGGCTGACATGGTCTGCTATGTACTCCTTCAGTTGAGCGAACACCTGGATGTTCGGGTTCGAGAAGTTCGGCCGAACATCCCGGAAATGTTCGGGTTCGGGATCCGAACCCGATCCGAACTTCGTCCCGAACCCGAACCCCATTGAAGTCAATGGGGACCCGAACTTTTCGGCACTAAAAAGGCTGTAAAACAGCCCAGGAAAGAGCTAGAGGGCTGCAAAAGGCAGCAACATGTAGGTAAATCCCCTGCAAACAAATGTGGATAGGGAAATGAATTAAAATAAAAATTAAATAAATAAAAATTAACCAAAATCAATTGGAGAGAGGTCCCATAGCAGAGAATCTGGCTTCACGTCACCCACCACTGTAAGAGTCCATTTTCATAAATTTAGGCCCAGCACCCAGGCAGAGGAGAGAGGTCCCGTAACAGAGAATCTGGCTTCATGTCAGCAGAGAATTAGTCTGCATGTCATAGCAGAGAATGAGGCTTCACGTCAGCCACCACTGCAACAGTCCATTGGCATATATTTAGGCCCAGCACCCAGGCAGAGGAGGGAGGTCCCGTAACAGAGAATCTGGCTTCATGTCAGCAGAGAATCAGTCTGCATGTCATAGCAGAGAATGAGGCTTCACGTCAGCCACCACTGCAACAGTCCATTGGCATATATTTAGGCCCAGCACCACAGGCAGAGGAGGGAGGTCCCGTAACAGAGAATCTGTCTTCATGTCAGCAGAGAATCAGTCTGCATGTCATAGCAGAGAATGAGGCTTCACGTCAGCCACCACTGCAACAGTCCATTGGCATATATTTAGGCCCAGCACACACACAGGCAGAGGAGGGAGGTCCCGTAACAGAGAATCTGTCTTCATGTCAGCAGAGAATTAGTCTGCATGTCATAGCAGAGAATGAGGCTTCACGTCAGCCACCACTGCAACAGTCCATTGGCATATATTTAGGCCCAGCACACACACAGGCAGAGGAGAGAGGTCCCGTAACAGAGAATCTGGCTTCATGTCAGCAGAGAATCAGTCTGCATGTCATAGCAGAGAATGAGGCTTCACGTCAGCCACCACTGCAACAGTCCATTGGCATATATTTAGGCCCAGCACCCAGGCAGAGGAGGGAGGTCCCGTAACAGAGAATCTGTCTTCATGTCAGCAGAGAATCAGTCTGCATGTCATAGCAGAGAATGAGGCTTCACGTCAGCCACCACTGCAACAGTCCATTGGCATATATTTAGGCCCAGCACACACACAGGCAGAGGAGAGAGGTCCCGTAACAGAGGATCTGGCTTCATGTCAGCAGAGAATCAGTCTGCATGTCATAGCAGAGAATCAGGCTTCACGTCAGCCACCACTGCAACAGTCCATTGGCATATATTTAGGCCCAGCACACACACAGGCAGAGGAGAGAGGTCCCGTAACAGAGAATCTGTCTTCATGTCAGCAGAGAATCAGTCTGCATGTCATAGCAGAGAATGAGGCTTCACGTCAGACACCACTGCAACAGTCCATTGGCATATATTTAGGCCCAGCACACACACAGGCAGAGGAGAGAGGTCCCGTAACAGAGAATCTGTCTTCATGTCAGCAGAGAATCATTCTGCATGTCATAGCAGAGAATCAGGCTTCACGTCACCCAACATTGGAACAGTCCATTGGCATATATTTAGGCCCGGCACCCAGACACAGGAGAGGTTCATTCAACTTTGGGTAGCCTCGCAATATAATGGTAAAATGAAAATAAAAATAGGATTGAATGAGGAAGTGCCCTGGAGTCCAATAATATATGGTTAAGGGGAGGTAGTTAATGTCTAATCTGGACAAGGGACGGACAGATCCTGTGGGATCCATGCCTGGTTCATTTTTATGAACGTCAGCTTGTCCACATTGGCTGTAGACAGGCGGCTGCGTTTGTCTGTAATGACGCCCCCTGCCGTGCTGAATACACGTTCAGACAAAACGCTGGCCTGCCGGGCAGGCCAGCACCTCCAAGGCATAAAAGGCTAGCTCTGGCCACGTGGACAATTTAGAGACCCAGAAGTTGAATGGGGCCGAACCATCAGTCAGTACGTGGAGGGGTGTGCACACGTACTGTTCCACCATGTTAGTGAAATGTTGCCTCCTGCTAACACGTTGCGTATCAGGTGGTGGTGCAGTTAGCTGTGGCGTGTTGACAAAAGTTTTCCACATCTCTGCCATGCTAACCCTGCCCTCAAAGGAGCTGGCATTGACACAGCTGCCTTGGCGACCTCTTGCTCCTCCTCTGCCTTGGCCTTGGGCTTCCACTTGTTCCCCTGTGACATTTGGGAATGCTCTCAGTAGCGCGTCTACCAACGTGCGCTTGTACTCGCGCATCTTCCTATCACGCTCCAGTGCAGGAAGTAAGGTGGGCACATTGTCTTTGTAGCATGGATCCAGCAGGGTGGCAACCCAGTAGTCCGCACAGGTTAAAATGTGGGCAACTCTGCTGTCGTTGCGCAGGCACTGCAGCATGTAGTCGCTCATGTGTGCCAGGCTGCCCAGGGGTAAGGACAAGCTGTCCTCTGTGGGAGGCGTATCGTCATCGTCCTGCCTTTCCCCCCAGCCACGCACCAGTGATGGACCCGAGCTGCGTTGGGTGCCACCCCGCTGTGACCATGCTTCATCCTCATCCTCCTCCACCTCCTCCTCATCCTCGTCCTCCTCGTCCTCCAGTAGTGGGCCCTGTCTGGCCACATTTGTACCTGGCCTCTGCTGTTGCCAAAAACCTCCCTCTGAGTCACTTCGAAGAGACTGGCCTGAAAGTGCTAAAAATGACCCCTCTTCCTCCTCCTCCTCCTCCTCCTCCTGGGCCACCTCCTCTTGCATCATCGCCCTAAGTGTTTTCTCAAGGAGACATAGAAGTGGTATTGTAATGCTGATAACGGCGTCATCGCCACTGGCCATGTTGGTGGAGTACTCGAAACAGCGCAACAGGGCACACAGGTCTCGCATGGAGGCCCAGTCATTGGTGGTGAAGTGGTGCTGTTCTGTAGTGCGACTGACCCGTGCGTGCTGCAGCTGAAACTCCACTATGGCCTGCTGCTGCTCGCACAGTCTGTCCAGCATGTGCAAGGTGGAGTTCCACCTGGTGGGCACGTCGCATATGAGGCGGTGAGCGGGAAGGCCGAAGTTACGCTGTAGCGCAGACAGGCGAGCAGCAGCAGGATGTGAACGCCGGAAACGCGAACAGACGGCCCGCACTTTATGCAGCAGCTCTGACATGTCGGGGTAGTTGTGAATGAACTTCTGCACCACCAAATTCAGCACATGCGCCAAGCAAGGGATGTGCGTCAAATTGGCTAGTCCCAGAGCTGCAACGAGATTTCACCCATTATCGCACACCACCAGGCCGGGCTTGAGGCTCACCGGCAGCAACCACTTGTCGGTCTGTTGTTCTATACCCCGCCACAACTCCTGTGCGGTGTGGGGCCTGTCCCCCAAACATATGAGTTTCAGAATGGCCTGCTGACGTTTACCCCGGGCTGTGCTGAAGTTGGTGGTGAAGGTGTGTGGCTGACTGGATGAGCAGGTGGAAGAAGAGGAGGAGGAAGCCGAGAAGGAGGAGGTGGCAACAGGAGGCAAAGAATGTTGCCCTGCGATCCTTGGCGGCGGAAGGACATGCGCCAAACAGCTCTCCGCCTGGGGCCCAGCTGCCACTACATTTACCCAGTGTGCAGTTAGGGAGATATAGCGTCCCTGGCCGTGCTTACTGGTCCACGTATCTGTGGTTAGGTGGACCTTGCCACAGATGGCGTTGCGCAGTGCACACTTGATTTTATCGGATACTTGGTTGTGCAGGGAAGGCACGGCTCTCTTGGAGAAGTAGTGGCGGCTGGGAACAACATACTGTGGGACAGCAAGCGACATGAGCTGTTTGAAGCTGTCTGTGTCCACCAGCCTAAATGACAGCATTTCATAGGCCAGTAGTTTAGAAATGCTGGCATTCAGGGCCAGGGATCGAGGGTGGCTAGGTGGGAATTTACGCTTTCTCTCAAATGTTTGTGAGATGGAGAGCTGAACGCTGCCGTGTGACATGGTTGAGACGCTTGGTGACGGAGGTGGTGGTGGTGGTGTTGGTGGTACATCCCCTGTTTGCTGGGCGGCAGGTGCCAACGTTCCTCCAGAGGCGGAGGAAGAGGCCGAGGCGGCAGCAGCAGAAGAGGCCGAGGCGGCAGCAGCAGAAGAGGTAGCAGGGGGAGCCTGAGTGACTTCCTTGGTTTTAAGGTGTTTACTCCACTGCAGTTCATGCTTTGCATGCAGGTGCCTGGTCATGCAGGTTGTGCTCAGGTTCAGAACGTTAATGCCTCGCTTCAGGCTCTGATGGCACAGCGTGCAAACCACTCGGGTCTTGTCGTCAGCACATTGTTTGAAGAAGTGCCATGCCAGGGAACTCCTTGAAGCTGCCTTTGGGGTGCTCGGTCCCAGATGGCGGCGGGCAGTAGCAGGCGGAGTCTCTTGGCGGCGGGTGTTCTGCTTTTGCCCACTGCTCCCTCTTTTGCTACGCTGTTAGGCTCGGTCTCACCACTGCCTCTTCCTCCGAACTGTGAAAGTCAGTGGCACGACCTTCATTCCATGTGGGGTCTAGGACCTCATCATCCCCTGCATCGTCTTCCACCCAGTCTTGATCCCTGACCTCCTGTTCAGTCTGCACACTGCAGAAAGACGCAGCAGTTGGCACCTGTGTTTCGTCATCATCAGAGACATGCTGAGGTGGTATTCCCATGTCCTCATCATCAGGAAACATAAGTGGTTGTGCGTCAGTGCATTCTATATCTTTCACCGCTGGGGAAGGGCTAGGTGGATGCCCTTGGGAAACCCTGCCAGCGGAGTCTTCAAACAGCATAAGAGACTGCTGCATAACTTGAGGCTGAGACAGTTTCCCTGGTATGCATGGGGGTGATGTGACAGACTGATGGGGTTGGTTTTCAGGCGCCATCTGTGCGCTTTCTGCAGAAGACTGGGTGGGAGATAATGTGAACGTGCTGGATCCACTGTCGGCCACCCAATTGACTAATGCCTGTACCTGCTCAGGCCTTACCATCCTTAGAACGGCATTGGGCCCCATCATATATCGCTGTAAATTCTGGCGGCTACTGGGACCTGAGGTAGTTGGTACACTAGGACGTGTGGATGTGGCAGAACGGCCACGTCCTCTCCCAGCACCAGAGGGTCCACTAACACCACCACGACCATGTCCACGTCCGCGTCCCTTACTAGATGTTTTTCTCATTGTTATGGTTCACCACAACAACAAAAATATTATTTGGCCCAATGGATATAAATTTGAGGCCTAGTATTTAGGCGCTGGGTGACCGGTATGGATTTACTAACAGAATTAGACTTGGAAATGCACAGTAGCGTGTGTGTGAAGTTATTCTGAATGACCCTATGTGCACCTTGAATATTATATACCCTTTTAGGGATAGATTTCAAATAGCTCTGATACAGCAGAAACCACTAAATTTTTAAATTGCTAAATTGGGAATAGTATTTCAACCCAGAACAAAAAATGTGCTTTGACGGACACTAAATAACTTTCCCAGCCACAACAGGACAGCGGTAACGAGAGATTTAGCGGGATATAAATTTGAGGCCTAGTATTTAGGCGCTGGGTGACAGGTATGGGTTTAGTGACAGAATTAGACTTGGAAATGCACAGTAGCGGGTGTGTGTGAAGTTATTCTGAATGACCCTATGTGCACCATTCAATATTATATACCCTTTTAGGGATAGATTTCAAATAGCTCTGATATAGCAGGAACCACTAAATTATGAAATTGCTAAATTGGGAATTGTACTTCAACCCAGAACAAAAAATGTGCTTTGACGGACACTAAATAACTTTCCCAGCCACAACAGGACAGCGGTGGGTAACGAGAGATTTAGCAGGATATAAATTTGAGGCCTAGTATTTAGGCGCTGGGTGACAGGTATGGGTTTAGTGACAGAATTAGACTTGGAAATACACAGTAGCGGGTGTGTGTGAAGTTATTCTGAATGACCCAATGTGCACCTTGAATATTATATACCCTTTTAGGGATAGATTTCAAATAGCTCTGATATAGCAGAAACCACTAAATTATGAAATTGCTAAATTGGGAATTGTATTTCAACCCAGAACAAAAAATGTGCTTTGACGGACACTAAATAACTTTCCCAGCCACAACAGGACAGCGGTAGCGAGAGATTTAGCGGGATATAAATTTGAGGCCTAGTATTTAGGCGCTGGGTGACAGGTATGGGTTTAGTGACAGAATTAGACTTGGAAATACACAGTAGCGGGTGTGTGTGAAGTTATTCTGAATGACCCAATGTGCACCTTGAATATTATATACCCTTTTAGGGATAGATTTCAAATAGCTCTGATATAGCAGAAACCACTAAATTATGAAATTGCTAAATTGGGAATTGTATTTCAACCCAGAACAAAAAATGTGCTTTGACGGACACTAAATAACTTTCCCAGCCACAACAGGACAGCGGTAACGAGAGATTTAGCAGGATATAAATTTGAGGCCTAGTATTTAGGCGCTGGGTGACAGGTATGGGTTTAGTGACAGAATTAGACTTGGAAATACACAGTAGCGGGTGTGTGTGAAGTTATTCTGAATGACCCAATGTGCACCTTGAATATTATATACCCTTTTAGGGATAGATTTCAAATAGCTCTGATATAGCAGGAACCACTAAATTATGAAATTGCTAAATTGGGAATTGTACTTCAACCCAGAACAAAAAATGTGCTTTGACGGACACTAAATAACTTTCCCAGCCACAACAGGACAGCGGTAGCGAGAGATTTAGCGGGATATAAATTTGAGGCCTAGTATTTAGGCGCTGGGTGACAGGTATGGGTTTAGTGACAGAATTAGACTTGGAAATGCACAGTAGCGGGTGTGTGTAAAGTTATTCTGAATGACCCTATGTGCACCTTGAATATTATATACCCTTTTAGGGATAGATTTCAAATAGCTCTGATATAGCAGGAACCACTAAATTATGAAATTGCTAAATTGGGAATTGTACTTCAACCCAGAACAAAAAATGTGCTTTGACGGACACTAAATAACTTTCCCAGCCACAACAGGACAGCGGTAACGAGAGATTTAGCGGGATATAAATTTGAGGCCTAGTATTTAGGCGCTGGGTGACCGGTATGGATTTAGTGACAGAATTAGACTGGGATATGGCCAAAAAATAACCACACTATTGCTGGTTAAATGCACTTGGTGACGGGCGCAGCTTGCCCCTGATGTAGTATATGGCCAAAAAATGAACAGACTATTGCTGGTTAAATGCACTTGGTGTCACAGCTTGACCAACCACACTACTGAGGGTTAAATGCACTTGGTGACGGGCGCAGCTTGCCCCTGATGTAGTATATGGCCAAAAAATAAACAGACTATTGCTGGTTAAATGCACTTGGTGTGACAGCTTCACCCTGATGTAGGCTTTAGCCAAAAAACAACCACACCATTGAGGGTTAAATGCACTTGGTGACAGGCGCAGCTTGCCCCTGATTTAGTATATGGCCAAAAAATGAACAGACTATTGCTGGTTAAATGCACTTGGTGTGACAGCTTCACCCTGATGTAGGCTTTAGCCAAAAAACAACCACACCATTGAGGGTTAAATGCACTTGGTGACAGGCGCAGCTTGCCCCTGATTTAGTATATGGCCAAAAAATGAACAGACTATTGCTGGTTAAATGCACTTGGTGTGACAGCTTCACCCTGATGTAGGCTTTAGCCAAAAAACAACCACACCATTGAGGGTTAAATGCACTTGGTCGCAGCTTGGATGCACTTGGTCGCAGCACCGCACAAGACACAAAATGGCCGCCGATCACCCCAGAAAAAAGTGACTGACAAACGGTCTGGGCAGCCTAAAAACAGTGAGTGAGCATTTGAATTTCAGCAGCTCAATGATGCACAGCTGCAGATCGATCGATTAATCAAGTGAAGTCCTTTGGAGGAGTTAATCTGCCTAATCTCGCCCTACTGTCGCATCCGCAACCTCTCCCTACGCTAATCAGAGCAGAGTGACGGGCGGCGCTATGTGACTCCAGCTTAAATAGAGGCTGGGTCACATGGTGCTCTGGCCAATCACAGCCATGCCAATAGTAGGCATGGCTGTGACGGCCTCTTGGGGCAAGTAGTATGACGCTTGTTGATTGGCTGCTTTGCAGCCTTTCAAAAAGCGCCAAGAAAGCGTCACAAAAGCGCCAAGAAAGCGACGAACACCGAACCCGAACCCGGACTTTTACGAAAATGTCCGGGTTCGGGTCCGTGTCACGGACACCCCAAAATTCGGTACGAACCCGAACTATACAGTTCGAGTTCGCTCATCCCTACTCCTTCACCATCTTCCAAAAAATTTCTCTCCTTGTGACAGTAGGCTGCACATCAAGGTGAGGGTGCTGGCGAGGTGTCATGGAACTTCCCCAGGCTTTGCAGAGTGTTGCCCTTCCTCAGTTGGAACTGCTCTGTGTTCCCCTTGTCTCCCCTCCTTGGTTGGCCAAGAAACTATGGCCTCTGCCGCCAGTGTTGTCAGATGGAAATTTTTGGAGCAATTTTCAACAAGGATCTTCTGGTATTGCACCGTTTTGCTCGTCCTCTCCACTAGGGGAATGAGAGATGAGAAGTTCTCTTTGTAGCGGGGGTCGAGAAGGGTGAACAACCAGTAATCCATGTTCTCTAAAATGCATATAACACGTGGGTCGTGGGAAAGGCAGCCTAACATGAAGTTAGCCATGTGTGCCAGAGTAACAACAGGCAAGACTTTGCTGTCGTCATCAGGAGGATCACTCTCAATCTCCTCCTCCTCTTCCTCTTCTTCTGCCCAACCACGCTGAACAGATGGAATTAAACTTCCATGGGTACTACCCTCTGTAGTGGAGGCAACTGTCTCCTGTTCCTCCTCCTCTCCATTGTCCAATTTGCTCTGAGAAGATGAACTGAGGGTGGTCTGGCTATCACCCAGTGTAATGTCTTCCCCCATTTCCACCTCTTTCACATGTAAAGCGTCATCCTTAATTGTGAGCACCGAGCGTTTGAGTAGACACAGAAGTGGGATGGTTATGCTGATAATAGCATTATCGCCGCTCACCATCTGTGTTGATTCCTCAAAGTTTCTTAAAATCTCACAGAGGTCAGACATCAATGCCCACTCCTCGCCTGTCAATAGCGGAAGCTGACTGGAAAGGAAACAACCATGTTGCAGCTGGTATTCCACTAATGCCCTCTGCTGCTCGCAAAGCATGGCCAACGTGTGGAACGTGGAGTTCCAGTGCGTGCTCATGTCGCACAACAGCCGGTGAGCTGGCAATTTGCAGCGCTGCTGGCTGCAGTGTTGACAGACCGGCTGAAGCTGTTGGTGACTTGTGGAAATGTGCATAAACAAGGTGCACCTTCACCAGTAGCTCAGGCAAATTAGGGTAGGTTTTGAGAAACCGCTGAACCACAAGGTTGAAGACATGGGCTTGGCATGGGATGTGTCTAATCTTGCCGAGCTCCAAAGCCGACACCAAGTTACGGACATTTCAGAGACAACCATGCCTGGTTGTAGGTTGAGTGGTGAGAACCACAGCTCACTCTGGTCTCATGTCCCTTGCCACAGCTCTGCGGCGGTGTGCTTTGTTTGTCCCCAAAGCATATCAGCTTCAGCACAGCCTGTTGCCGCTTCCCCACTGCAGTGCTACACTGCTTCCAGCTACCGACCGATGACTGACTGGTGCTGCACATGGATAATTCGGAGGTGACAGTGGAGGAGGAGGTGAAGGAGAAGTGGGGGTTGGAGCCACTAACGTAGGTGCTGGAGGAAACCCTGATCACGTAGGGCCCAAAATCCTTGGCTTCAGTGGCACCTGTGCCATCCCAGGGTACGACTCACTCCCAGCCTCTACAACATTCACCCTGTGTGCCGTCAGGTAAATGTAGCGTCCCTTGCCGAATGCACTAGTCCATGTGTCCGTGGTTAAGTGGACACCTTCCCAGTAACTGCGTTGGTCAGGGCACGTGTGATGTTACGGGACACATGTTGGTGTAAGGCGGGAACGGCACACCTTGAAAAATAGTGGTGGCTGGGGACTGCATAATGCGGGACGGCCGCCAACACCAGCCTGCGGAAGTTCTCAGTGTCCACTAGCCTAAATGGCAACATTTCCAGGGCCAGTAATTTGGAAAGCTGCACATTTAGTACTATGGCCTGTGGGTTGGTGGCTAGGTGCCTGCGTCTTCAACAAGTGATTGGCCCGCACGTAACATAGGGGAAGAGGAGGCAGTGGTGTGACCAGCAGACACAGATTGTGGACTCAGGCGTACTTCCCACTTATTGCAATACTTGGATGCCATGTGGCGGATCATTCTGGTGGTAGTGAGGTTGCTAGTGTTCACGCCCCGGCTCATTTTCGTATGGCACAGGTTAAAAGTACTATTCTTTTGTCATTCGCACTTTCTTCTAAAAAGCGCCAGACTATGGAACATCTACCCCTTGGCAAGGGAGTTTCCCGCAAGGGTGAAACAGTTGCGTGCCTGTTTGGTGAGGTCCGCCTTTCCCCTTTTGCCACCCCACTGCCTCTTCCAGCCTGTTTCGGTGCTGCAGATTTCTCACCCTCTGTACTGCTCTCCTTGCTCGACTTACCACCTTCCCAGGTTGGGTCAGTGACTTCATCGTCCACCACTTCCTCTTCCACTTCCTCACTCTGATTATCCTCCTGATTTGTTGACCTAACCACAACCTCAGTGATTTCCAACTGTGTCTCATCCTCTTGAGACAGCAATTGCGGTTGACTCATTGGTAACTGTGTCTCATCATCATCCATCTGATTAAACTCTAATTGCCGTTCACCACTGTCATGTTCTTGTGACTGGATGCTCAAGAGGTTGGAAATCAGGGCACAAGATCTCATGTCCCTCTTCAAGCGTGCTTGGCAAGAGGGCCAAATCAAGTAATGGCGCTGAAAAGAGTTCTTTGGAATATCCGAGTGTGGGATCACTTTTTGGGCCACACTGTAAATGGTGGGAGGAAGGAGGATCAGGGTGAGGATTGTTTGGACCAGACTCCTGGCTACTCAGACTGGACTTGGTGGAAGACAGGGTGGTGCTTAACAAACTGGAAGCATTATCTGTCACAATCCAACTGACCACCTGCTTGCACTGGGCTTACTTCAAGAGTGGTGTCCTGCGCTGCCCTGCAAACTGGGACATGAAGCTAGGTATCTTAGATGATTGTTTTTCTTGTGCTCTGGCAGCAGGCACAGTTTCTCCGCACCCAGGGCCATGGCCTCTGTGTGCACCATCAGCATCAAGGTCACTTCCCTGTCCCCTACTGCTCGCCTTCTTCATTTTAAATGTGATATATTCTTGAAAATATGTCACACGTACAGTAGCATAGGATTTGGAAGTGTATGTGCAAAAAAATTTGCAACAGTATTTGTGATGAGGAAATGTTATACAGGACATGTACCACAGGTAATGTCACAGTTCACAGTGTCTACAGAAACACTGCACTGGATGTCACTGATATTTTAGGGATGCGCAACTTTAGACAGGAGATGTGGCGCGGATAATTTAACTGTCCGCAGGGGACACAGTCTACGGAAAAACTGCACTGGATGTCACTGATATTTTAGGGATGCACACATTTGAAACAGGAGATGTGGCGCGGATAGTTTAACTGTCCGCAGCATCCACCGTCTACGGAAAAAGTGTACTGGATGTCACTGATATTTGAGGGATGCGCACACTTCAAACAGGAGAAGTGGCGCAAATAATTTAACAGTCCGCAGCGGACACTGTCTACCAGGGGATTCAGATCCAGGTGCTGGTTTGAATACTGTAGAATATTTTTCATGGGACAACTCCTTTAAGTTTTTACTTTGTTTACTTTGGATTCTTTCTTTTTTGCAAATCCTATTGTATTCCATATAACTTGTATTTGTTGTTTTTTCTTATTTATGACTTATTTATTGTGATGACTTCTCTCAATAGCTCAGTTATTTTGTCATTTCTTGATAGCCTAATTGTTTGAGCATTCAAATTTTCAGATTTATTTGTCAATCTGCTTCAGGCCTAGTCTTTGCTATTAAAATTATGCTTTTCAATCATTTTTCAACTAAAAGTTTGTTTGATATTGGTGAACTCTATTTGGCAGTTTGGAAGATATATTGGTAACGCAAAGTTCATTACATTCACAAACACTGATTATTCATTTTTCTGTTCTATGTCTGTGTTATTTCTGCTTCCAAAATCACATATTTTTTTCAAGATCGCTTCACATTTCCTAGACTGGCATTTTGGAATGTAATTATCGACATCAAATGATGCTTGTAGGTGTTATCAATTTCAGTTATTTGTCTTTTCCCCTCTTCACATTAGTTGTTAGGGCAAACCTATCAGACTCTGTGCAAAAGTAAATTGGCAGCATCTTATCCATTTTAACATTTTAAAGCACTACTCTATACAAAAAATTGAAAGTCCAGTTGATGAGGCATCTAACCATCCCTGACATTTTCTTTCAGAATGCTCGTGCACATTTCGACAGCAGCCCACGGGGGGTTTGGGTCCCTTTACCACTTCAAAAAATAAGAGCACTAAAATTCCCCCAGTTGGGGATCCCTCCTGTATTGATGTATTTTTAACTCAGGTATGCAAGGATTTAGAGGAACTGACACATAGCAGACATAATTTTAACTGCACCAAAGCAGAGTATAAAGCCATGATTGAGCTTGAAAAGGATAAAACCATAATTATTAAACCCTTCTATAAAGGGGGTAATGTTGTACTTATGGTGCCCTCAAATACAAAAGAATGTGTCAGGATTTACTGAAGGATAGGGGAACTTATCAGAAATTACCAATGGATCCCACACTACCTTATCAGAAAGATCTGGCAGGCATACTCTGCGAGGACAAGTCTAAGGGGATTATTTCTGAGGAAGAACATGATTTCCTCTAGCCAAGACATCCAACTGTAGTGACCTTTTACAGTTTGCCCAAAATTCCCCCCTTAAGGTATACTCAATTGTCTCTGCGGTAAATAGATTGACCAAGAACGCTGGGATCTACATCGATGAAAAGCTGGCCCTTCATTTGGGCACTACCCTCATATACCAGATACACGGGAGATCACCTGTGTCTTTTGGATGGGGTGTGCCTTAAGGAGGACACATGGTGGGCCTTAATCGATGTAGATGCCTTCTATTCCTTAATCCCCCATCATCCTGGGATCAGAGCGGTGGATTACTTTTTAAGTACTAGGGGCTGCCAATTTCATGTACATAGTTGGTTTGTGTCATAATTGCTGAATTTCACTTTGACTAGGAATTACTTCCTTTTCAATGGCATCTTTTACTACCAGCTCAAGGGCACTGCGATGGGGAATTCTTGTGCCCCATCATATGCAAATCTGTTCCTGGGCTGGTAGGAGAAAACGGTAGTGTTCGGTGATACTCCCCTTGAACATATAAAGGATGTCATGATGTGGGCAAGGAACATCAACATATTTTTCATATGGAATAGGGAGAAGGAAGAGTTCAAGAAGTTTGTTGAATGTTTGAATACCAATCAGTTGGGACTGAGGTTCACCTATGAGATTGATGGGGTTGCATTGCCATTCTTGGATGTCAATATCAGTAGAGGCCCAAATGGTGAGATCAGAACAAGCATATATTGCAAGCCCACAGCCACAAACTCCCTTCTTAGATGGGACAGCTACCATCCTAGATCTTTAAGAAAGGGTATCCTGATGGGACAGTATCTACGGGTTAGAAGAAACTGTTCCTCTATGATAGGGTTCAAACATCAAACCGTGCAACTTCACAGTAGGTTCCTGGAAAGAGAATACCCAGGTTCTGTTCTGAGGATAGCTTATCAAAAATGTCTTGCAAGTAACTGTACACAGCTTCTCCATCCAAATAAAAAGTGAACAACTATCAGCGATACCATTTGATTAATAGCTACATTTGATGAGCAGCGCAGGAGGTGAGGAGGGTCATCTCTAAATACTGGGGGGCTTTACAATTAGACCCAGATCTTAGGGATGCTATCTCAGACACCCTACAGATCATTTACCCAAGGGGGCAGAGTCTATAGGATCGCCTTGTACACAGCCACTACAGTGATGAACCCACCTGTATGTGTGGTGGTCACACTATACACTGGGCTATTTCCACTGTAGTGGCTGTGTTGCATGTAAACATATAAGTCAAGGCCGTATTATTAAGAGCAATGTTATAGATCGGACATACACAATCAAAAGCTTTATTAATTGTTGATCCAAATGGAGATTTGCGGCTTATGTGATTAATAGCAATCGCTATACTGTGCTGCAGAATATGTTAGCACTATATAAGCAAGGGCTAACACTGAGCTGAATGGATGGAATCAGAGAGTTGTCTAAGGATGGTTAATATTTTCTGTGTCCATATAGGCTTCCAAAGTCAGTTATCTGAAAAGTAACCATCTTTTATGTTAAGAGATGGGGGTAGTTCCATTGAGGATCTCCTCCAGGAAGAAAAGAAACGTAACTCAAAATAAAATAATCTTCAATAATTGAATTCTAGAAAAATATATAAAAACATGTTTGTATTATTTATTTTACTTGTTATAGCAATTTTATATTATTTTTACTTAGAAAGGTTCCATATGTTAGCAGAAACATTTTGCTTTAAAAATATCTATGGATTCTCAAGGCTGGAAGAAGCATTATTTACCGGAGCAGTTCTTAGTGAAGAAAGCAAAATAGATCATTGCATAAACCTTAGTCTTCATGCACATGACTGTTGCCATTTTGCAGCCCACAACATCAGTTTTGTAAAATATGGCTGTATTGTTTCCGTTTGTCATCCTTTTTTTGTGTGGACTGCAAAAAATTAAAGGAGGACAATGTCACTAGTGATCGACAAACATCGGCCGGGATGGTTCGCGAACGCAATAGCGCGAAGGCGATGAAATGTTAGCGGGCACCATTCACTTTAATGGCAGGCGAACTTGAAAAACCTTCAGCTCATATTTCCAGCCGCCAAATACTTAGTAGAAATGTACAAATAGTCCCACAACATTGTCAGTGACATACTAGGACAAAAATTCCAACAAAAAATATGTATCTTAATCAGGGGACATTTTTGTGCCTCTTTCTCTGAAATGTGCCCTGCTGGAGCCTAGAACATTTTTATTTTAGGCCACAGGAGTACAGGCCTTAAAAATTAGGCATTCACCGACATAAAAGAAATTGTGATTATGTGGCTCGAGGTACATTATGAGGTCACTGAATAACAATTTTACTGTAGCCCACTTTTTTTTAAACTTTTTTTTTTTTTGGGGGGGGGGGGGGCAACTGGTATATCACACCAGTAGAAATTACTTGTTCCAATGTCATTTGTCACTATCTGTAGCAGAGGTAATGCAGCTAAATCGCAAACAAATGCTGCACTACCCAAATTCACTATATAGAAAGTATATAATTGGTATATAACACCCCTGCTTCAATCAGTTCTCTTGGGGGGCAACTGGTTTGTCACACCAGTAGAAATTATTTGTTCCAATGGCGTTTGTCACTGTCTGTAGCTGAGGTAACGCAGCAAAACTGCAAACCAATGCTGCACTGCCCAAATGCACTATATAGAAAGTATATTATTGGTATATAATACCCCTGCTTTAATCATTTTTTTTTTGGGGGGGGGGGCAAGTGGTATATCACACCAGTGGAAATTATTTGTTCCAATGGCGTTTCTCACTCTGTGTAGCTGAGTTAAAGCAGCAAATTCGCAAACTAATGCTGCACTACCCAAATGCACTATATAGAAAGTATATAGTTTGTATATTGGCATATAATACCCTTGCTTTAATCAGTTTTTTGGGGGGGCAAGTGGTATATCACACAAGTAGAAATTATTAGTTCCAATGTCGTTTGTCACTCTCTGTAGCTGAGTTAAAGCAGCAAAATCGCAAACTAATGCTGCACTACCCAAATGCACTATATAGAAAGTATATTATTGGTATATAACACCCCTGCTTCAATCAGTTTTTTTTTTAGGGGGCAACTGGTATATCACACCAGTAGAAATTATTTGTTCCAATGTTGTTTGTCACTATCTGTAGCTGAGGTAACGCAGCAAAACCGCAAACCAATGCTGCACTACCCAAATGCACTATATAGAAAGTATATTATTGGTATATCACACCCCTGCTTCAATCAGTTTTTTTTAGGGGGCAACTGGTATATCGCACCAGTAGAAATTATTTGTTCCAATGTGCGCTTGTGCAACTTTGAATTCCAAATTAAAGGGGCATTTTCTTGCTTGTAGAGACAGCGCAATGTAATTGCAATTGCTCATCCAAATCACTGGAATGGGAAGTGAAGTTGTAATTTGAATGCACCACCGTTATAAGCAAGGGAATGGCCTTGTAATTTGGTTGCCAAAGTATCAACGTACAAGCACCACTTCAAACAGCTGATTACTGCTGAGATTTTTACCCCTGTAATGTTGATATTGATGATCTATCCTGTGGATAGGTCATCAATATTCTGACATTGCACAACCCTTTTAAAGACTGCTATATTAAAACGTCTATAATATACAAATGCGACCCTACCTGGGAAGGGTTTCATAAATCATCAAAACTAAAGCCTAATTCGGCCAATCCCTTCACTTGTGTCACGTACCGGCAGGACAGGTAGTGGGTCCTCTGGACCAGAGAGGCGATGTGTAAAGTAAGTCCCTGAAAATATCATTGATGAATTCCTGGAAGACAGCAGGTGCGTTGCAGAGGCCGAAGGGCATCACCAAATACTCAAAATGGCCGTCCCTTGTGTTAAAGGCGGTCTTCCATTCGTCTCCCTCACGGATACGGATCAGATTATAGGCCCCTCAAAGGTCCAATTTAGTGAAGATCTTAGCCCCTCGGAGACGATCAAATAGCTCAGAGATTAGAGGCAGAGGGTAACGGTTCTTGATGGTAATTTTATTAAGACCTCTGTAGTCAATGCAGGGGCGGAGGGAGCCGTCTTTTTTTGTCACAAAGAAAAAACCGGCCCCAGCAGGAGAAGAAGATTTTCTTATGAATCCTCTCTGTAGGTTCTCACGTATATAGTCGGACATGGCAAGAGTCTCAGGAGGTGAGAGAGGATAAATTCTGCCCCGAGGTGGAGTAGAACCGGGTATCAGGTCGATCGGGCAATCATAGGATCGGTGAGGAGGAAGGACCTCAGCATGTTTCTTGCAGAAGACATCCGCGAAGGAATGGTATGGCTTGGGCAGCCCAGAAGGCGGAGAAACTTGCGGGTTCTGTTTGACCAGAGCAGGCTTGAGACAGCGGTCCGAACAGGAGGAACCCCAACGCAGTATCTCACCGGTGGACCAATTCAGGACAGGACTATGACGTTGAAGCCACGGCAGACCCAGGAGGAGTTCGGAGGAACAGAAGGGAAGGACAAAGAACTCTATAGTCTCGGTATGAAATATTCCGATGTCCATCTGCAGAGGCTGGGTACGGAACTGCACGGTGGGAGAGAGTCTCTCACCGTTAACAGTAGAGATGAAAAACGGCTTGGGTAGACGGATTACTGGAATACGGTACTTGTCAACCAAGGAGGCGTGAATGAAGTTGCCAGCTGAACCGGAATCCAAGAAGGCGGCTGCGGAGAAGGAGGACTTGGAAGAGATGATCAACTGCACAGGTATGATGAGACGTGGAGAGGAAGAATCCACACCTAGCAACGCCTCTCCCACGTTTACTAGGTGCGAGCGTTTCCCGAACGCGGTGGACGGAGAGGACAATCTCTAAGGAAGTGCTCGGTACTGACACAGTACAGACACAGGTTCTCGTTTCTGCGGCGGCTTCGTTCTTGCGGAGTCAGGCGTGACCAATCCACCTGCATGGCTTCCACGGCTTAAAACCCAGTAGCGGGTTGAGTTGGACGCAGAAAAATGGGAGCCAGACGAGGAAAGCGTCTAGGACGAGCTTTTTCCTTTTCAAGGAGGAGTTCCTCTTGTCTTTCGGCGAAACGTTTGTCTATCCTAGTGGCCAGCAAGATGAGGTCACTAAGAGTGGAAGGAAGCTCACGTGCAGCCAGAACGTCCTTTACTTCACTGTTAAGTCCCTTCTTGAAGGTGGCGCAAAGGGCTTCATTGTTCCAGTTCAGCTCAGAGGCCAGGGTGCGGAACTGAATGGCATAGTGACCCACGGAAGAACCTCCTTGGGTCAAATTTAGTAAGGCAGTCTCTGTGGAGGTAACCCGGGCAGGCTCCTCAAAAACATTCCGGAACTCTAGGCAGAAGCTCTGGACGGAAGCGGTGGCAGGATCTGCACGGTCCCATAGTGGTGTAGCACAGGCCAGGGCCTTCCCGGACAGTAAACTGAGAATAAAGGCTACCTTGGCTCGCTCAGAAGGAAACTGGTCGGACAGAAGCTCGGGGTGGAGAGAGCACTGCGACAAGAACCCACGGCACTGCTTAGGATCTCCGTCATATTTGTCTGGTAGGGACGGATTCTGGAACCGGTGGCAACTGCAGGCGGAGGTGATGCAGCAGGAGCAGACGGAGGAGCTGGCTGTTGCTGAGAAGGCAGGAGCTGCTGCAACATAGCGGTCTACTGTGCCAGCTGTTGACCCTGCTGGGCCACAATAGTGTTGAGGTCCGCTAGGCTTGGCAGGGGAACATCAGCGGGATCCATGGCCGGATCTTACTGTCACGTACCGGCAGGACAGGTAGTGGATCCTCTGGACCAGAGAGGCGATGGCGCGGGTTGTACTAAAGGACCGGTTCTAAGCAGTTACTGGTCTTCACCAGAGCCCGCCGCAAGGCGGGATGGATTTGCTGCGGCGGTAACTACCAGGTCGTGTCCCCTAGTAACAACTCGACTTCTCTGGCAGCTGATAAGGCGTGGTACACAGGGAGAAGGCAAGAGCGTAGTCGGACGTAGCAGAGGTCAGGGCAGGCGGCAAGGTTCAAAGGCGAGTAGACGGTAGCAACGGGTTCGGCAACAGGCAAGGCAAACAAACACAGTGGAACGCTTTCTCTGAGGCACAAGGCACAAAGATCCGGCAGGAAGCTGTGGGAGGAGAAGGTATAAATGGGCAGTGCACAGGTGCAGCCTAATTAAGTCAGCACTGCCTCTCACAAACCTTAACCCTTAATAACCCCTTTGGACCAGGCACCAATTACTGGTGTACTGGCCCTTTGAATCTAAGAGTCCCGGCACGCGTGCACCCTAGAGAGCGAGGACGCACACGCCGAGACACTGGAGTCCTGCCTGGGGGCATACGCTGTGAGCGCTCCGAGGCCAGCAGGGGACCCGGAGCGCTCAGCGTAACAACTTGTCCCAGATAATAAAACTTAACTTTTAATAAAGTGTTTAAGAAATGTTTATAAATAACTTTGAGCTAAAGAGGATTAAAACTAGCTGATGCCTTGTCTGTAGTGAGCTTGATGCACTATAGTTGCTATGACCACTGGGGGTGCACTCCCCAGGTCACACACTTGCTAACTATATAGTACTCAGTGCTGTAACATCCTGTGTATTTTATTGTTGTAATTAAGCCACTATTTATTTGTTGAACTGTACTGACACTGAGCTGCACTATTCACTTAGAACAGACGGGTATATCAGAAGTTAAAAACACTAAACTCTGTCCCCCAACATGTTTTGCCAGCTAATCTGGCTTCATCAGGGGTTCCGGACAGCATTGAATAGAGACGCTGCTGCTGGACTTTATAAAGGCTATCTCCACCTTAAACACCTGTTGGAGAACCAATGGGTATGCAGAATAGAACAGGGTGGTAACATCAGATAACATGCTGCCAATAGGGAGTCCAAACTTCACCATGACAACCACCATCGTCATATAGGTGGGTATATTGTGGGTGTGCTAATGCGTAACCCTTATATGCGCCTCAAATTACCCATTCCACGTATCAATATGTTGACATGCGGCAGAAACTTTAAAGGGAACCTGTCATGTGGATATTTGATTATAATCTAACAAATTATATACAATCATTAACTACTAAAAAGTACCTTAAATGTATTCACTTACTGGTGTGACAGATGGTTGCCTCATAATATACACACAAAGGTGCCACATGCCGCATGCTAATGAGCTGATTTGAAACCCGCGTGATGTAATTGAGTCCAGCGTTTATTTAATTCAGAGCTATAGCCACTCCCCTGCCCACCTGCTGCTGATTCATATGGAAAAAAAAACAGTCAATCTGCAGCCGGTAGGCGGGGAGAGTCAGGAGCTCATAAATATTCATGACTCATCATTATCAGCTGGAGCTTTTCAATACAAGATGTTGGCAGATTGACTGGGTCAATTAAAGAAAGTGACCCAGCATTTTGCTAAGAGAATCAGTCACTTATTTATGTTGCCCTTAGTTAGGACACCATAAAACTGGTGACAGGTTCCCTTTAAATTTACATGAGAGTGGTCATTCACAGTGCGCCTGCGTGAGCACTTAGTACGAAAAAATTGCTGCGACCGGACTTACCTATTACAAGCGCCGATCAATTGAACTGTGGCTGCGCAGAGACTTGGAAATATTTCCAAAGTTGCTGATCTAAATGCGCCTACGTGCGCCCTCAGTCTGAAAATGCATTATTCCGTTCCAGTGCAGCTGCGCAAGGACTTAGAAATGTAACCACATTCTCTGCCCTCAATGCGCCTGCGTACATACTTAGTCTGAAATTGCTTCACTTAACCTCAGTGCGGCTGCGCAATATCTTAGAGATATTTTAAAGGTCTCTGATATATCTGCACCTGCGTGCAAACTTTGCCTGAAGAAGCGAAATTCCAACCCAATGCGGCTGCGCAAGGACTTAGTTCCATAATGGAATAACTACAAGAAGGTCTATCAAGGGTCGTGACTGTATGCAGACTTAGTTATTTGAACAAACAGTAGTCAGAACTCTTGTTATACATCAACGTGTACAACCAGTCCGAAACCGCACCGCTCCAGATCTATGTCTGTGCACTACCTTGTCTCACAATAAAATCCATTTTTGATACATAATGCCGCAATTTGTTGTAACTGCGTAGAAACTAGGACATTTGGGTAAACACTGGACATATTATAGTGTGTGAACCATATCAAAGGCTCAAGCACTTCCAATTATTGATGCCCCATTAGCTTGAGCCTGATTACTGAAGTCAACACAGTTACTTAAAATAATAAACTTCACCATCAGCATATTACTGATATAATTCCATAATGGTACTGTATATTAGTTGCCAAAACTCCTTTGGTTTTAAACCCTCAGTGCATGTGGTATAGGAGTGATAGATTACTAAGGTGTCCACAGACCACCCATATCTAAGATATAAATGATCTTCTATAATGATCATATAGTATAGGGTTCCACACATTGAGAACCCAGTAGCAGCGTCTCGTTTACTGCTCACAAATTGTCATATTAACAGGATTACTGTCAACATAGATGACTAAAATGTGCAAAAAAGTTATTCTAGGAAAGAAGAAAATATAAACCCTTCATTTAGGCCTTTTAGGCTGAGACTGTCAAGGCGACAAATCCACCTAGTCTCCTCTTGCAAGATAATCCTATCCAGGTCCCCTCTACGTGCACCTAACATCTTTTTGCAAAGGCCCCAAAATTTCAAACAGCCAGGGTCTCCCCCGAGAAACGTTCTAACATGCCGGGCTATGGTGGTATCGGATTTGGTGTTGATACTACTTATATGTTGGCAAATACGTAGTCGAAATTCAAGCATGTTTTCTCAAATGAGAACCTACCGATCAACCTATGTGACATCAACACAGGATTCAAAGAACTTAACAAAACTTATAAAGCAGTATGTGAGGTCACTGTGGGAAATCACGAGTTTAGAGACATATGTCCAGCCAGGCCTAGTTTTCAGAGGCATGAGAATTAGTATTGTCACTAATTCACATCAAGAGGATGCAGATTTTATTAAGGGGTGGCAAAAACTCCTGACAGAAAACTCATTACGGATGCAGCAGTACCTATTAGAGTATGAAAAAACTGTCTTCAGCAGAGTTAGCACTCAGCTGGAGAAGGAGCAAATACAGTGTTTTTCAAAAAATTACCAGATTTTTCCACTCTAGAGCAGAATCTTCAAAAAAACATTGAATGTTTACAGATAGAAATTAAAGAAAGGAAACATAGAAAGTACATTTGAGATAGGCGTGACTTTGATACAGGTCAGGTCTATACCATCACAAATAACTTTCAAATCAACAAAAGAAGAAATAACTATAGTAGTAAACCTGTATCTAGCACTGATATCTCAGAATCAGATATTTCAGGTTCTGAAGACTTGCCTGCTAGTCAGTACTTTGGTAAGCAAGCAGGCATCAAACATAAAAACAAATATAGAGCAACTGCGGTACAAAAGAAAACCCCCTTACCACAAGCATCCATTCAGACCACTAATGCGAATGTAATATGGGACAATACGCCAAGGAACGTGGAGGCACTTGCTGCAAGTCAAGTGGGGGGGGGGCTAAAAATTGCCCCTTTTGCAGACAAACATCTCGTCTGGTTTATCCTCCTTTGCCTCCATGCCTTATGCCTCGGGAATTGGAACTATTCCCACCAACAGTTCAGTTACAACTACTCCCTCTTTTTTAGGCCAAGGAGTACAACTAAGGGACAGGGACAAGTGGACGTACAGCAACAGAACATAATTTCATCAGAAAATTCCCAAATTATCAATTTCTCTGGCTTTAGTATAAAATGAAAAACATTATAAGTTATTTAAAAGAGGTCTCTCGTTCACCCCAACACCCACATTTTAGTGTTTTGCTTGGGTAAAAGATGTGAACCTCTTTGCAAGGAAACTAGCCTTACATAAAGTCCACAAACAAAAAGAAAGGGACTGTCGAGTGTTGAGAGAGAGGGAAGATGCAGCCCTAGCAATTCTGGAATCCCTTAATGATGACAATCAGGTCCCTGAATATATCGAGCAACCACTATCATCATTCAAACCCAGGTCAAAATTCACACCCCCGTTCGTTCTCTCAGTATGGCGCTATTGAGACATTTGTGAACTTGGTGACAAATGATCTCAAAGCCCTTAAGACACCTAGGTCTGCTGTGTACAGCAACCTGGACCCAGATGAAACATCAGCCCTGGTAGAACTAAGTGGAAACCGTGAACTGATTATAAAGCCGTCTGATAAAGGCGGCAATACAGTTATCATGGAGAGACAAATGTATGAGGACATGGTAATGTCACTATTAAAGGATACACAGACATACAGGAAACTAGATATTAACCCCACTGTGAAATTTCCAGAGGAACTCAGAGTAATCTTGACAGCAGCGAAGAGGGATAATCTGATCTCAAAAAATGAATACAAATTTCTTTATAATCCGTGTCCAACTATGACAACACTGTATGCAATTCCAAAACTACACAAACAGAGATGGCCGATACACAGGAGACCGATAGTGTCCGGCAACAACAGCTTTGCTGAAAACATCAGCCAATATGTATTCATTTCACCCATTGTTCTCTCTTTGCCATCCTATATCAGAGACATTAAGGATGCGGTCACCAGACTACAGGAAATTCAGGTTGGAGATCACACCTACCTTGCTAGCCTGGATATTGAGGCATTGTACACAAACATCAAACACAAGTTAGGTATTAAGGCAGTAGGTTCCTTCTTATTCACAAAGGGCACACAATTTCATGTTCACAATGACCTGTTTCATACTCACATTATTAAGGTTCCTTCTCGCTCACAATTATTTCTTATTCAATGGCAATTTTTATTTACAGCAAACTGGTACAGCAATTTTTTAGGGTGGTGGGAGAACACTATAGTCTTCACAGAATACTTTCAAGAATACACTGAGCACATTTTATTTGGGAGCGTTTTAGATGATGTTTTGATTTTATGGGATGGCACAATGACACTTTTTCACATATTTGTGTCTAATCTTAGCTTTATTGTTTGTATATAAGGGCGCGTCACAATTGCTCAGATGACCCTGCGTTCCTTCGAGAGTGTAACACGTTGTTTGAAAGATTCCATCAAAGAGGGTATCCCAAGAAGACTCTACACAAAGCGTTTCATAGAGCAATTAGCACTCAGCGTTCTGATCTTCTGAGTAAAAGAGAGAAAAGTGCCACTCCTGCTACCATCAGATGTATTAGCACCTTTGATATACAACATCGCAGAGTTTATCAAATTTTACAAAAACATTGGCACATACTTCAGACAGACAATGACCTGAGTGAGGTGGTATTAAATAGACCCAGTATTACCTACCGTAGGGGTAAAAATCTCAAGGACCATCTAGTCCAGAGTTTTTACAGCAAAGACCCCCTTAAAACAAACATGGCTTAGAACCAACACATTGGGTAGTCATCCATGTGGTAGATGCAGTTTCTGCCCTTACATTAAAAAGATCAAAAATTGTATTAACCCTGTGGATGGTAAAAAGTATGAGATCAGGCAATTTATTAACTGCCAAACAATGGGGATAATATATGTGGCTCAATGTCCATTTTCAAAACTGTATGTTGGTAAGACGTCCCAAGAATTTCGACAACGTATTTGCCAACATATAAGTAGTATCAACACCAAATCCGATACTACCATAGCCCGGCATGTTAGAACTTTCATGGGGAAGACCCTGGCTGTTTTACATTTTGGGGCCTTTGCAAAAAGACATTAGGTGCAAGTAGAGGGGACCTGGATAGGATTCTCTTCCTAGCATAACTGTTTTGCACATTTTAGTCAGCTATGTTGACAGTAATCCTGTTAATATGATAATTTGTGAGCAGTAAACGAGACGCTGCTACTGGGTTCTCAATGTGTGGAACCCTATACTATATGATCATAATAGAAGATCATTTATATCTTAGATATGGGTGGTCTGTGGACACCTTATTAATACAGCACCATTATGGGATTATATCAGTAATATGCTGATGGTAAAGTTTATTATTTTAAGTAACCGTGCTGACTTCAGTAATCAGGCTCAAGCTAATGGGGCATCAATAAGTGGAAGTGCTTGAGCCTTTGATATGGTTCAGGCACTATAATATGTCCAGTGTTTACCCAAATGTCCTAGTTTTTATGCAGTTACAACAAATTGCGGCATTATGTATAAAAAATTGATTTTATGGTGAGACAAGGTAGTGCGCAGACATATAGATCTGGAGTGGTGCGTTTTCAGACTGGTTGTACATAGAGTTGAGCGAACACCTGGATGTTCGGGTTCGAGAAGTTCGGCCGAACATCCCGGAAATGTTCGGGTTCGGGATCCGAACCCGATCCGAACTTCGTCCCGAACCCGAACCCCATTGAAGTCAATGGGGACCCGAACTTTTCGGCACTAAAACGGCTGTAAAACAGCCCAGGAAAGGGCTAGAGGGCTGCAAAAGGCAGCAACATGTAGGTAAATCCCCTGCAAACAAATGTGGATAGGGAAATTAATTAAAATAAAAATTAAATAAATAAAAATTAACCAAAATCAATTGGAGAGAGGTTCCATAGCAGAGAATCTGGCTTCCCGTCACCCACCACTGGAACAGTCCATTCTCAGATATTTAGGCCCCGGCACCCAGGCAGAGGAGAGAGGTCCCGTAACAGACAATCTGGCTTCATGTCAGCAGAGAATCAGTCTTCATGTCATAGCAGAGAATCAGGCTTCACGTCACCCACCACTGTAAGAGTCCATTTTCATAAATTTAGGCCCAGCACCCAGGCAGAGGAGAGAGGTCCCGTAACAGACAATCTGGCTTCATGTCAGCAGAGAATCAGTCTTCATATCATAGCAGAGAATCTGGCTTCCCGTTACCCACCACTGGAACAGTCCATTCTCAGATATTTAGGCCCCGGCACCCAGGCAGAGGAGAGAGGTCCCGTAACAGACAATCTGGCTTCATGTCAGCAGAGAATCAGTCTTCATATCATAGCAGAGAATCAGGCTTCACGTCAGCCACCACTGCAACAGTCCATTGTCATAAATTCAGGCCCAGCACCCAGGCAGAGGAGAGAGGTCCCGTAACAGACAATCTGGCTTCATGTCAGCAGAGAATCAGTCTGCATGTCATAGCAGAGAATGAGGCTTCACGTCACCCACCACTGCAACAGTCCATTTTCATAAATTTAGGCCCAGCACCCAGGCAGAGGAGAGAGGTCCCGTAACAGAGGATCTGGCTTCATGTCACCAGAGAATCAGTCTGCATGTCATAGCAGAGAATCAGGCTTCACGTCACCCACCACTGCAACAGTCCATTTTCATAAATTTAGGCCCAGCACCCAGGCAGAGGAGAGAGGTCCCGTAACAGAGGATCTGGCTTCATGTCACCAGAGAATCAGTCTGCATGTCATAGCAGAGAATCAGGCTTCACGTCAGCCACCACTGCAACAGTCCATTGTCATAAATTTAGGCCCAGCACCCAGGCAGAGGAGAGAGGTCCCGTAACAGACAATCTGGCTTCATGTCAGCAGAGAATTAGTCTGCATGTCATAGCAGAGAATCAGGCTTCACGTCAGCCACCACTGCAACAATCCATTGGCATATATTTAGGCCTAGCACACAGGCAGAGGAGAGAGGTCCCGTAACAGACAATCTGGCTTCATGTCAGCAGAGAATCAGTCTTCATATCATAGCAGAGAATCAGGCTTCACGTCAGCCACCAATGCAACAGTCCATTGTCAGATATTTAGGCCCAGCACCCAGGCAGAGGAGAGAGGTCCCGTAACAGACAATCTGGCTTCATGTCAGCAGAGAATCAGTCTGCATGTCATAGCAGAGAATGAGGCTTCACGTCACCCACCACTGCAACAGTCCATTTTCATAAATTTAGGCCCAGCACCCAGGCAGAGGAGAGAGGTCCCGCAACAGAGGATCTGGCTTCATGTCAGCAGAGAATCAGTCTGCATGTCATAGCAGAGAATCAGGCTTCACGTCAGCCACCACTGCAACAGTCCATTGTCATAAATTCAGGCCCAGCACCCAGGCAGAGGAGAGAGGTCCCGTAACAGACAATCTGGCTTCATGTCACCAGAGAATCAGTCTGCATGTCATAGCAGAGAATGAGGCTTCACGTCAGCCACCACTGCAACAATCCATTGGCATATATTTAGGCCTAGCACACAGGCAGAGGAGAGGTTCATTCAACTTTGGGTAGCCTTGCAATATAATGGTAAAATGAAAATAAAAATAGGATTGAATGAGGAAGTGCCCTGGAGTCCAATAATATATGGTTATGGGGAGGTAGTTAATGTCTAATCTGGACAAGGGACGGACAGGTCCTGTGGGATCCATGCCTGGTTCATTTTTATGAACGTCAGCTTGTCCACATTGGCTGTAGACAGGCGGCTGCGTTTGTCTGTAATGACGCCCCCTGCCGTGCTCAATACACGTTCAGACAAAACGCTGGCTGCCGGGCAGGCCAGCACCTCCAAGGCATAAAAGGCTAGCTCTGGCCACGTGGACAATTTAGAGACCCAGAAGTTGAATGGGGCCGAACCATCAGTCAGTACGTGGAGGGGTGTGCACACGTACTGTTCCACCATGTTAGTGAAATGTTGCCTCCTGCTAACACGTTGCGTATCAGGTGGTGGTGCAGTTAGCTGTGGCGTGTTGACAAAAGTTTTCCACATCTCTGCCATGCTAACCCTGCCCTCAGAGGAGCTGGCCGTGACACAGCTGCCTTGGCGACCTCTTGCTCCTCCTCTGCCTTGGCCTTGGGCTTCCACTTGTTCCCCTGTGACATTTGGGAATGCTCTCAGTAGCGCGTCTACCAACGTGCGCTTGTACTCGCGCATCTTCCTATCACGCTCCAGTGCAGGAAGTAAGGTGGGCACATTGTCTTTGTAGCGTGAATCCAGCAGGGTGGCAACCCAGTAGTCCGCACAGGTTAAAATGTGGGCAACTCTGCTGTCGTTGCGCAGGCACTGCAGCATGTAGTCGCTCATGTGTGCCAGGCTGCCCAGGGGTAAGGACAAGCTGTCCTCTGTGGGAGGCGTATCGTCATCGTCCTGCCTTTCCCCCCAGCCACGCACCAGTGATGGACCCGAGCTGCGTTGGGTGCCACCCCGCTGTGACCATGCTTCATCCTCATCCTCCTCCACCTCCTCCTCATCCTCGTCCTCCTCGTCCTCCAGTAGTGGGCCCTGGCTGGCCACATTTGTACCTGGCCTCTGCTGTTGCCAAAAACCTCCCTCTGAGTCACTTCGAAGAGACTGGCCTGAAAGTGCTAAAAATGACCCCTCTTCCTCCTCCTCCTCCTCCTCCTCCTGGGCCACCTCCTCTTCCATCATCGCCCTAAGTGTTTTCTCAAGGAGACATAGAAGTGGTATTGTAACGCTGATAACGGTGTCATCGCCACTGGCCATGTTGGTGGAGTACTCGAAACAGCGCAACAGGGCACACAGGTCTCGCATGGAGGCCCAGTCATTGGTGGTGAAGTGGTGCTGTTCTGTAGTGCGACTGACCCGTGCGTGCTGCAGCTGAAACTCCACTATGGCCTGCTGCTGCTCGCACAGTCTGTCCAGCATGTGCAAGGTGGAGTTCCACCTGGTGGGCACGTCGCATATGAGGCGGTGAGCGGGAAGGCCGAAGTTACGCTGTAGCGCAGACAGGCGAGCAGCGGCAGGATGTGAACGCCGGAAGCGCGAACAGACGGCCCGCACTTTATGCAGCAGCTCTGACATGTCGGGGTAGTTGTGAATGAACTTCTGCACCACCAAATTCAGCACATGCGCCAAGCAAGGGATGTGCGTCAAATTGGCTAGTCCCAGAGCTGCAACGAGATTTCGCCCATTATCACACACCACCAGGCCGGGCTTGAGGCTCACCGGCAGCAACCACTCGTCGGTCTGTTGTTCAATACCCCGCCACAACTCCTGTGCGGTGTGGGGCCTGTCCCCCAAACATATGAGTTTCAGAATGGCCTGCTGACGTTTACCCCGGGCTGTGCTGAAGTTGGTGGTGAAGGTGTGTGGCTGACTGGATGAGCAGGTGGAAGAAGAGGAGGAGGAAGCCGAGAAGGAGGAGGTGGCAACAGGAGGCAAAGAATGTTGCCCTGCGATCCTTGGCGGCGGAAGGACGTGCGCCAAACAGCTCTCCGCCTGGGGCCCAGCTGCCACTACATTTACCCAGTGTGCAGTTAGGGAGATATAGCGTCCCTGGCCGTGCTTACTGGTCCACGTATCTGTGGTTAGGTGGACCTTGCTACAGATGGCGTTGCGCAGTGCACACTTGATTTTATCGGATACTTGGTTGTGCAGGGAAGGCACGGCTCTCTTGGAGAAGTAGTGCCGGCTGGGAACAACATACTGTGGGACAGCAAGCGACATGAGCTGTTTGAAGCTGTCTGTGTCCACCAGCCTAAATGACAGCATTTCATAGGCCAGTAGTTTAGAAATGCTGGCATTCAGGGCCAGGGATCGAGGGTGGCTAGGTGGGAATTTACGCTTTCTATCAAATGTTTGTGAGATGGAGAGCTGAACGCTGGCGTGTGACATGGTTGAGACGCTTGGTGACGGAGGTGGTGGTGGTGGTGTTGGTGGTACATCCCCTGTTTGCTGGGCGGCAGGTGCCAACGTTCCTCCAGAGGCGGAGGAAGAGGCCGAGGCGGCAGCAGCAGAATAGGCCGAGGCGGCAGCAGCAGAAGAGGTAGCAGGGGGAGCCTGAGTGACTTCCTTGGTTTTAAGGTGTTTACTCCACTGCAGTTCATGCTTTGCATGCAGGTGCCTGGTCATGCAGGTTGTGCTCAGGTTCAGAACGTTAATGCCTCGCTTCAGGCTCTGATGGCACAGCGTGCAAACCACTCGGGTCTTGTCGTCAGCACATTGTTTGAAGAAGTGCCATGCCAGGGAACTCCTTGAAGCTGCCTTTGGGGTGCTCGGTCCCAGATGGCGGCGGTCAGTAGCAGGCGGAGTCTCTTGGCGGCGGGTGTTCTGCTTTTGCCCACTGCTCCCTCTTTTGCTACGCTGTTGGCTCGGTCTCACCACTGCCTCTTCCTCCGAACTGTGAAAGTCAGTGGCACGACCTTCATTCCATGTGGGGTCTAGGACCTCATCGTCCCCTGCATCGTCTTCCACCCAGTCTTGATCCCTGACCTCCTGTTCAGTCTGCACACTGCAGAAAGACGCAGCAGTTGGCACCTGTGTTTCGTCATCATCAGAGACATGCTGAGGTGGTATTCCCATGTCCTCATCATCAGGAAACATAAGTGGTTGTGCGTCAGTGCATTCTATGTCTTTCACCGCTGGGGAAGGGCTAGGTGGATGCCCTTGGGAAACCCTGCCAGCGGAGTCTTCAAACAGCATAAGAGACTGCTGCATAACTTGAGGCTGAGACAGTTTCCCTGGTATGCATGGGGGTGATGTGACAGACTGATGGGGTTGGTTTTCAGGCGCCATCTGTGCGCTTTCTGCAGAAGACTGGGTGGGAGATAATGTGAACGTGCTGGATCCACTGTCGGCCACCCAATTGACTAATGCCTGTACCTGCTCAGGCCTTACCATCCTTAGAACGGCATTGGGCCCCACCATATATCGCTGTAAATTCTGGCGGCTACTGGGACCTGAGGTAGTTGGTACACTAGGACGTGTGGATGTGGCAGAACGGCCACGTCCTCTCCCAGCACCAGAGGGTCCACTAACACCACCACGACCATGTCCACGTCCGCGTCCCTTACTAGATGTTTTTCTCATTGTTATGGTTCACCACAACAACAAATATATTATTTGGCCCAATGTATTGTATTCAAATTCAGCGGGATATAAATTTGAGGCCTAGTATTTAGGCGCTGGGTGACCGGTATGGATTTAGTGACAGAATTAGACTTGGAAATGCACAGAAGCGTGTGTGTGAAGTTATTCTGAATGACCCTATGTGCACCTTGAATATTATATACCCTTTTTGGGATAGATTTCAAATAGCTCTGATATAGCAGGAACCACTAAATTATGAAATTGCTAAATTGGGAATTGTATTTCAACCCAGAACAAAAAATGTGCTTTGACGGACACTAAATATCTTGCCCAGCAACAACAGTACAGCGGTAACGAGAGATTTAGCAGGATATAAATTTGAGGCCTAGTATTTAGGCGCTGGGTGACAGGTATGGGTTTAGTGACAGAATTAGACTTGGAAATACACAGTAGCGGGTGTGTGTGAAGTTATTCTGAATGACCCAATGTGCACCTTGAATATTATATACCCTTTTAGGGATAGATTTCAAATAGCTCTGATATAGCAGAAACCACTAAATTATGAAATTGCTAAATTGGGAATTGTATTTCAACCCAGAACAAAAAATGTGCTTTGACGGACACTAAATATCTTGCCCAGCAACAACAGTACAGCGGTAACGAGAGATTTAGCAGGATATAAATTTGAGGCCTAGTATTTAGGCGCTGGGTGACAGGTATGGGTTTAGTGACAGAATTAGACTTGGAAATACACAGTAGCGGGTGTGTGTGAAGTTATTCTGAATGACCCAATGTGCACCTTGAATATTATATACCCTTTTAGGGATAGATTTCAAATAGCTCTGATATAGCAGAAACCACTAAATTATGAAATTGCTAAATTGGGAATTGTATTTCAACCCAGAACAAAAAATGTGCTTTGACGGACACTAAATATGTTGCCCAGCAACAACAGTACAGCGGTAACGAGAGATTTAGCAGGATATAAATTTGAGGCCTAGTATTTAGGCGCTGGGTGACAGGTATGGGTTTAGTGACAGAATTAGACTTGAAAATACACAGTAGCGGGTGTGTGTGAAGTTATTCTGAATGACCCAATGTGCACCTTGAATATTATATACCCTTTTAGGGATAGATTTCAAATAGCTCTGATATAGCAGAAACCACTAAATTATGAAATTGCTAAATTGGGAATTGTACTTCAACCCAGAACAAAAAATGTGCTTTGACGGACACTAAATATCTTTCCAAGCAACAACAGTACAGCGGTAACGAGAGATTTAGCAGGATATAAATTTGAGGCCTAGTATTTAGGCGCTGGGTGACAGGTATGGGTTTAGTGACAGAATTAGACTTGGAAATACACAGTAGCGGGTGTGTGTGAAGTTATTCTGAATGACCCAATGTGCACCTTGAATATTATATACCCTTTTAGGGATAGATTTCAAATAGCTTTGATATAGCAGAAACCACTAAATTATGAAATTGCTAAATTGGGAATTGTATTTCAACCCAGAACAAAAAATGTGCTTTGACGGACACTAAATATGTTGCCCAGCAACAACAGTACAGCGGTAACGAGAGATTTAGCAGGATATAAATTTGAGGCCTAGTATTTAGGCGCTGGGTGACAGGTATGGGTTTAGTGACAGAATTAGACTTGGAAATACACAGTAGCGGGTGTGTGTGAAGTTATTCTGAATGACCCAATGTGCACCTTGAATATTATATACCCTTTTAGGGATAGATTTCAAATAGCTCTGATATAGCAGAAACCACTAAATTATGAAATTGCTAAATTGGGAATTGTACTTCAACCCAGAACAAAAAATGTGCTTTGACGGACACTAAATAACTTTCCCAGCTACAACAGGACAGCGGTAACGAGAGATTTAGCGGGATATAAATTTGAGGCCTAGTATTTAGGCGCTGGGTGACAGGTATGGGTTTAGTGACAGAATTAGACTTGGAAATACACAGTAGCGGGTGTGTGTGAAGTTATTCTGAATGACCCTATGTGCACCTTCAATATGATCTACCCTTTTAGGGATAGATTTCAAATAGCTCTGATATAGCAGAAACCACTAAATTATGAAATTGCTAAATTGGGAATTGTATTTCAACCCAGAAGAAAAAATGTGCTTTGACGGACACTAAATAACTTTCCCAGCTACAACAGGACAGCGGTAACGAGAGATTTAGCAGGATATAAATTTGAGGCCTAGTATTTAGGCGCTGGGTGACAGGTATGGGTTTAGTGACAGAATTAGACTTGAAAATACACAGTAGCGGGTGTGTGTGAAGTTATTCTGAATGACCCAATGTGCACCTTGAATATTATATACCCTTTTAGGGATAGATTTCAAATAGCTCTGATATAGCAGAAACCACTAAATTATGAAATTGCTAAATTGGGAATTGTACTTCAACCCAGAACAAAAAATGTGCTTTGACGGACACTAAATATCTTTCCAAGCAACAACAGTACAGCGGTAACGAGAGATTTAGCAGGATATAAATTTGAGGCCTAGTATTTAGGCGCTGGGTGACAGGTATGGGTTTAGTGACAGAATTAGACTTGGAAATACACAGTAGCGGGTGTGTGTGAAGTTATTCTGAATGACCCAATGTGCACCTTGAATATTATATACCCTTTTAGGGATAGATTTCAAATAGCTCTGATATAGCAGAAACCACTAAATTATGAAATTGCTAAATTGGGAATTGTACTTCAACCCAGAACAAAAAATGTGCTTTGACGGACACTAAATAACTTTCCCAGCTACAACAGGACAGCGGTAACGAGAGATTTAGCGGGATATAAATTTGAGGCCTAGTATTTAGGCGCTGGGTGACAGGTATGGGTTTAGTGACAGAATTAGACTTGGAAATACACAGTAGCGGGTGTGTGTGAAGTTATTCTGAATGACCCTATGTGCACCTTCAATATGATCTACCCTTTTAGGGATAGATTTCAAATAGCTCTGATATAGCAGAAACCACTAAATTATGAAATTGCTAAATTGGGAATTGTATTTCAACCCAGAAGAAAAAATGTGCTTTGACGGACACTAAATAACTTTCCCAGCTACAACAGGACAGCGGTAACGAGAGATTTAGCAGGATATAAATTTGAGGCCTAGTATTTAGGCGCTGGGTGACAGGTATGGGTTTAGTGACAGAATTAGACTTGAAAATACACAGTAGCGGGTGTGTGTGAAGTTATTCTGAATGACCCAATGTGCACCTTGAATATTATATACCCTTTTAGGGATAGATTTCAAATAGCTCTGATATAGCAGAAACCACTAAATTATGAAATTGCTAAATTGGGAATTGTACTTCAACCCAGAACAAAAAATGTGCTTTGACGGACACTAAATATCTTTCCAAGCAACAACAGTACAGCGGTAACGAGAGATTTAGCAGGATATAAATTTGAGGCCTAGTATTTAGGCGCTGGGTGACAGGTATGGGTTTAGTGACAGAATTAGACTTGGAAATACACAGTAGCGGGTGTGTGTGAAGTTATTCTGAATGACCCAATGTGCACCTTGAATATTATATACCCTTTTAGGGATAGATTTCAAATAGCTCTGATATAGCAGAAACCACTAAATTATGAAATTGCTAAATTGGGAATTGTACTTCAACCCAGAACAAAAAATGTGCTTTGACGGACACTAAATAACTTTCCCAGCTACAACAGGACAGCGGTAACGAGAGATTTAGCGGGATATAAATTTGAGGCCTAGTATTTAGGCGCTGGGTGACAGGTATGGGTTTAGTGACAGAATTAGACTTGGAAATACACAGTAGCGGGTGTGTGTGAAGTTATTCTGAATGACCCTATGTGCACCTTCAATATGATCTACCCTTTTAGGGATAGATTTCAAATAGCTCTGATATAGCAGAAACCACTAAATTATGAAATTGCTAAATTGGGAATTGTATTTCAACCCAGAACAAAAAATGTGCTTTGACGGACACTAAATAACTTTCCCAGCTACAACAGGACAGCGGTAACGAGAGATTTAGCAGGATATAAATTTGAGGCCTAGTATTTAGGCGCTGGGTGACAGGTATGGGTTTAGTGACAGAATTAGACTTGAAAATACACAGTAGCGGGTGTGTGTGAAGTTATTCTGAATGACCCAATGTGCACCTTGAATATTATATACCCTTTTAGGGATAGATTTCAAATAGCTCTGATATAGCAGAAACCACTAAATTATGAAATTGCTAAATTGGGAATTGTACTTCAACCCAGAACAAAAAATGTGCTTTGACGGACACTAAATAACTTTCCCAGCTACAACAGGACAGCGGTAACGAGAGATTTAGCAGGATATAAATTTGAGGCCTAGTATTTAGGCGCTGGGTGACAGGTATGGGTTTAGTGACAGAATTAGACTTGAAAATACACAGTAGCGGGTGTGTGTGAAGTTATTCTGAATGACCCAATGTGCACCTTGAATATTATATACCCTTTTAGGGATAGATTTCAAATAGCTCTGATATAGCAGAAACCACTAAATTATGAAATTGCTAAATTGGGAATTGTACTTCAACCCAGAACAAAAAATGTGCTTTGACGGACACTAAATAACTTTCCCAGCTACAACAGGACAGCGGTAACGAGAGATTTAGCGGGATATAAATTTGAGGCCTAGTATTTAGGCGCTGGGTGACCGGTATGGATTTAGTGACAGAATTAGACTGGGATATGGCCAAAAAATAACCACACTATTGCTGGTTAAATGCACTTGGTGACGGGCGCAGCTTGCCCCTGATGTAGTATATGGCCAAAAAATGAACAGACTATTGCTGGTTAAATGCACTTGGTGTCACAGCTTGACCAACCACACTACTGAGGGTTAAATGCACTTGGTGACGGGCGCAGCTTGCCCCTGATGTAGTATATGGCCAAAAAATAAACAGACTATTGCTGGTTAAATGCACTTGGTGTGACAGCTTCACCCTGATGTAGGCTTTAGCCAGAAAACAACCACACCATTGAGGGTTAAATGCACTTGGTGACAGGCGCAGCTTGCCCCTGATTTTGTATATGGCCAAAAAATGAACAGACTATTGCTGGTTAAATGCACTTGGTGTGACAGCTTCACCCTGATGTAGGCTTTAGCCAAAAAACAACCACACCATTGAGGGTTAAATGCACTTGGTGACAGGCGCAGCTTGCCCCTGATTTTGTATATGGCCAAAAAATGAACAGACTATTGCTGGTTAAATGCACTTGGTGTGACAGCTTCACCCTGATGTAGGCTTTAGCCAAAAAACAACCACACCATTGAGGGTTAAATGCACTTGGTGACAGGCGCAGCTTGCCCCTGATTTTGTATATGGCCAAAAAATGAACAGACTATTGCTGGTTAAATGCACTTGGTGTGACAGCTTCACCCTGATGTAGGCTTTAGCCAAAAAACAACCACACCATTGAGGGTTAAATGCACTTGGTGACAGGCGCAGCTTGCCCCTGATTTTGTATATGGCCAAAAAATGAACAGACTATTGCTGGTTAAATGCACTTGGTGTGACAGCTTCACCCTGATGTAGGCTTTAGCCAAAAAACAACCACACCATTGAGGGTTAAATGCACTTGGTCGCAGCTTGTGCTGGCGCACCACAAGACACAAAATGGCCGCCGATCACCCCAGAAAAATGTGACTGACAAACGGTCTGGGCAGCCTAAAAACAGTGAGCAATTGAGGATCAGCAGCTCAATGATCCACAGCTGCAGATCGATCAGTTAATCAAGTCCTTTGGAGGAGTTAATCTGCCTAATCTCGCCCTACTGTCGCAGCCGCAACCTCTCCCTACGCTAATCAGAGCAGAGTGACGGGCGGCGCTATGTGACTCCAGCTTAAATAGAGGCTGGGTCACATGGTGCTCTGGCCAATCACAGCCATGCCAATAGTAGGCATGGCTGTGATGGCCTCTTGGGGCAAGTAGTATGACGCTTGTTGATTGGCTGCTTTGCAGCCTTTCAAAAAGCGCCAAGAAAGCGTCACAAAAGCGCCAAGAAAGCGACGAACACCGAACCCGAACCCGGACTTTTACGAAAATGTCCGGGTTCGGGTCCGTGTCACGGACACCCCAAAATTCGGTACGAACCCGAACTATACAGTTCGAGTTCGCTCATCCCTAGTTGTACACGATGTATAACAAGAGTGCTGACTACTGTTTGTTCAAATAACTAAGTCTGCATACAGTCACGACCCTTGATAGACCTTCTTGTAGTTATTCCATTATGGGACGAAGTCCTTGCACAGCCACATTGGGTCGGAATTTTGCTTCTTCAAAGTTCGCACTCAGGCGCAGAGATATCAGAGACCATTAAAATATCTCTAAGATATGCGCAGCCGCACCGAGGTTAAGTGGAGCAATTTCAGACTAAGTATGTACGCAGGCGCATTGAGGCCAGAGAATGTAGTTACATCTTTAAGTCCTTGTGCAGCCGCACTGGAACTGAATAGTACTTTGAAAATATTTCCAAGTCCCTGCGCAGCCACAGTTCAATAGATCGGGGCTTGTAATAGGTAAGTCCGGTCGCAGCTATTTTTCCGTACTAAGTGCTCACGCAGGAGCACTGTGAACATCCACTCCGATGTCAATTTAAAGTTCCTGCGCAGAGGCATGTCAACATATTGATACGTGGAATGGGTAAGTTGAGGTGCATATAAGGGTTGAGCATTAGCACACCCACAATACACCCACCTATATGACGATGATGGTTGTCATAGTGAAGTTTGGACTCCCTATTGGCAGCATGTTATCTGATGTTACTACCCTGTTCTATTCTGCATACCCGTTGGTTCTCCAACAGGTGTTTAAGGTGGAGATAGCCTTTATAAAGTCCAGCAGCAGCGTCTCTATTCAATGCTGTCCGGAACCCCTGATGAAGCCAGATTAGCTGGCAAAACATGTTGGGGGACAGAGTTTAGTGTTTTTAACTTCTGATATACCCGTCTGTTCTAAGTGAATAGTGCAGCTCAGCGTCAGTACAGTTCAACAAGTAAATAGTGGCTGAATTACAACAATAAAATACACAGGATGTTACAGCACTGAGTACTACATAGTTAGCAAGTGTGTGACCTGGGGAGTGCACCCCCAGTGGTCATAGCAACTATAGTGCATCAAGCTCACTACAGACAAGGCATCAGCTAGTTTTAATCCTCTTTAGCTCACAGTTATTTATAAGCATTTCTTAAACACTTTATTAAAAGTTAAAGGGGTTCTGCACTTTCATTTAACTGGATAGATCATCAGCTTTTGATCGGCGGGGGTCCAACACCCGGGACCCCCACCGATCAGCTGTTTGAAAAGGCAGCGGCGCTCCAGTAGCGCCGCGGCCTTCTCACTGTTTACCGCCGGCCCACTGACGTCACGACTAGTATCAACTAGCATACAAGTGAACAGAGCTTAGCCCCGCCCACGCTAGTTGATACTAGTCGTGACGTCAGTGGGCCGGCGGTAAAAAGTGAGAAGGCCACGGCGCTGCTGGAGCGCCGCTGCCTTCTCAGCTGATCAGCAGGGGTCCCGGGTGTCGGACCCCTGCCGATCAGAAGCTGATGATCTATCCAGAGGATAGATCATCAGTTAAATGAAAGTGCAGAACCCCTTTAAGTTTTATTATCTGTGAGGTTATTGGCCGAATTAGGCTTTAGTTTTGATTATTAAAACATCTACCCACATAAAAGACAAGACCATTTTAAACTAGAAAATAAAAGACAGGAGACAAATTTAAAGGATAACTGTCATATTTTTTTGGGGAAGTATTGGATTGTGGTTATTAATATCACCTTAGTGGCCCTATTTCAACTTTTCACTGTGTATGTAAATACCCCTTAATTCCACAGTTTTGTTCCCTGTACTGCCTACATTTTACCTAAAATAGGGTTGCTAGGCATGGTCCGTCTATATGTTGATAGACGGAGCACGCAGAAGCAGGCTGCGTGCAGGCTCACATTACTGACAGCCAGGGACTGTAAGTAAATTATTAAAGCCAGGTCCTCCCCAGCAGCTGATAACAGTGCCTGGGTTGTGTGCACTTCTCCCTGTCCCTGCTCTTGGCAGACGCTCCCTCACTCAGCAGAGCTGGAGAAGTAGAGTTGGAGCAGTGCAGACCAGGGAAGGGAGATCTGCCGTCTGCTCAGTGTATAAATGAAAGCAACATGTGGTAAGAGGACCCCTTTGTGCTGCAGGAGATTAACGCTTTAGGGGGGAGATCTCTGGTTAATGACTCTTTTGGGGGGCTATTGTTACTGGCTAGTGCATGTAAGGAGCTCAATGCATTGTGTGTAGTGAGGGCAGGCTGGATTAGCCTCAGGGTGAGGGCAATGGCGGCCATCTTAATTGAATAGTGAAATTACAGTTTTATGCCGACTGGTTGCTAAGGGCTAAATCTTATTAAATATGGGGTAAGTCAGTCTAATAGGAACTAATTCTGGAATATCATGTTAATAATAACTACATATATGAAAACTGAAATTAGGCTCTAAATGTTATCCTTTAAACAAAAAAAACCCATGTATTTAGAGAAAACTAAAATTAAACAAAAAAGAAAAAATGTAAATCTCATAAAGGTCTCTGGTAAAAAGGAACAGGGATGTGTGTGGAGTGAGGCATCCCATCTGCATGATTTCCTCCAGAACTTGTAAAATGTCTGAATTAGAATGCGCAATATTAGGTTTCCCTGTCCTGGGAGTAAAGAGGGGATGACATTAGAGGGATTCTTGGAGTTGGTGGTTGTAGGCCAGAGGTAGAATAGCTGGAGGGCACATCCTCATTCTGGCCTGGTCCACATATTTTTGAAGCTCCAAGGTCTCCTGTGGCCCAGCATACATGTCCATGATAACTTTAATTATCCCAATGCACCGCAAGTGCTTTTCTTGTAGCACATGCTGATAGTAAAGGGTGAGACTCTTTAGCAAAGTCTCTTTGTGATCCTGAGTGCTGTTTCTGTTAAAATACTTAAGTATGAGCATCCCCATAAACAGGCTAAGGGTTCTCCTCCCTCAGTGTGATAAGGTGCATGGATGGGAGACCTCTGGTCTGGGTGGTGAAGGCAGTTCTTGAGGACTAGCCATTGCTGAGGTGGTGGAACTTGCTAAAGGTGACTTAATCACCAGTGACCTGCGTTCTGGTTCCGCAATCTGGGGGACAATCATTGAGGGTGTTTTTAGAGCAGGGGTGTAGCCTACTAATATTGAGTGTAATCAGCATAATGGAGTGTATTCAGTAATAAGTGTACTCAGCCTAACACAAGTGTATTCAGCATAAACACAAGTGTATTCAGCGTAAGAATAGGGGGGAGACTGGAGCCAGCGCGCAGCTTCCAGACCCTTCTTGAATTACAGTAGAGATAGTGAACTGAGCATAAATTGATCCATTAACAAAAAATAGGCAACACAACTGACAGTTTTTGAATAGGTAAATTTAATGGTCAGTAATAATGTGATTCAGCTGTAATTAAAGTCAAGTTTTATGGGAGTGAAAGGCATATGTTAAGATAAGTCAAAAACAGTCTTAGGACTATAGGCAAATGATGGATCATTATCATCTACCTCCTCCCCAACATCTCCCTCCAGATGGTCAACAGTGTTGTAAAGTAATAACTATAAATAATAAGAATTTGCGAAGACACTGTATAAACATTGGTGGTAACTTTGAGCATTGAGAACCTCGCTTACCACATACTGGCTGCAAGACATAATTTGGCTCTTCTACAGCTCAAGGCCGCTGGAGAAAGAGCATAGCTTGTATAAGAGAGCTGAGCTTCTACCCTCTGTTGCACGGAAGACATTTTAAACAAGTAGGCCTTGACCATGGATATCCTCTGTGTGCCATCCGCATTTTTTGTGGACCCATTGATTTGAATGGGACCACTGACCAAAGTTTAGGACAGGTTCTATAATCGTGGAAAGGACTTGAATGTTGATGACATCTGTGTGCTGCCACATTTTTTATGGATACACGTGTGACCCACACAAAGTGAGGGTCGTGTGCATGAAGCCTTAAAGAAAAATATTAACCATGGAGTAAAAATGTTTATACAAGGCAAGACTGATCAGCAATTATCATGTTAAACTGAAACATTTTATAGCTTTTGGGAAATTAACAGACCATATTGACATTCAAGTTGGAATTATGAAACTGCTATATATCAATAAAAAGCTTTCTAAGACCTCTTATCTCATTGCTATCAATAGTGATGTTTATTCTCTGATCTCAACATTATTGCACAGGGGAAAATACAAAGTAAGGCGAGAATTCATTTAATTTATCTTATTACGGAAATATTGCAGCAAACCAATTCAGAATTAATGAAAAGATATTGTCAATTTAAGAAGTGATTTCTAAGGAAAATCCCTGAAATAGCATGCAATATATAAAATGGAGTAAGGGCCCAAATACATGGGCAGATTGCTAGATCAATTACCAGGAGTTAACGTTCATGTGAATACTCAGGTAACTGCCAATGATGTTCTGCACCAGGAACAAATTGATGATACAGTGTGAGTACCAGCCAAGTGGCGGAGCAGGAAAGTCAAAGAGATGATGGAGACAATTAATTAATATGTATGTTGTTGATATTTTTATTGCAACATGTTTTGAAGATACCCCTCCCTTTCCCAAGCATACAAATGCACTGATAAATCATTGTCTACAAAGGATTATAGTACCTTGGCTGGATCCAAATGTAGCAAGCTCTCAGATGTCAAAATTATTACGTACAGGTGTTTAACCTCTGTGTGCAAGTAAGCATCCAATCAACCAGTTTACTGACAGCGAACGTAATAGCAAGCATTAGATGAAATCTAAGGTGCCCTTTCCAAATGTTCATATCTTGCTAAGGGTGGTGTCACATATGATACTTTCCTTTTGGAAAAAAAAACACTATTGCTGTTTTTGCTGTTTTTTTTTTTAGGGAAAACCAAAAGTGGATTCAACAGGAAGGTAAAGTCTTCCCTAATATTTTCAATTACTTTTGAATCCACTTCTGGCTTTGGTTAAAAAAAAAAAAAAAAAACTGCATGAAACACTGCCACCAAAACGGCAGCTTTTTCCCCAAAAAAAGTTGTGTGTGAGACCACTATTAACTCCTTAACGACCCAGGATGAGAATGCTCATCCCAAATGGCCAGTACTTTGCGGCCTAGGATGAGCATTCTCGTCCTGCGGTCCTTCCTCCTCCCCATGTGCACTGTTGTGATCAGCAGCACGGATCTGGCTGTGACTGACAGCCAGATCTGTGCTGCATCCACCAGCATCCGTGATAACACTGATGCCACTGGATTAACCCCTCATATGACACGGTCAGCGCTGACAGCGGCATATGGGAGGTTTGCACTCCCTCTCCTTAGCTATTGGGTCCCGCACTGCGGTGGCGGGGACCCGATGGTTGCCATGGACTGTGTAAGGCATTAGGGCCTGCCAGCTACGGAAGCCCAGGAGATCCAGCTTGAGGGCTGGGTCTCCTAGGCAACTGTCAGCGTCTTACAGCTGACAGTTCAATTCAGTACAATACAGAATGTACTGTACTGAATTTAAACAGGGATCAAACCCTACAGTGGGACAAATATAAAAAGTAAAAAAAAGTGAAAGAATGTGGGGGGTTTTATAAAAAAGGAAAAAAAAAGGAAAAAAGTCCTTTTCCCAAAATAAAGTAAAAATGTATATATTTTTTAAATAGGGCAAAAAAGTAGACCTATTAAGTATTGCCAGGTCCGTATGGACCAGCTCTATAAAACTATCACATAACCTAACCCTTCAGATGAAGACCGTCAAAAAATAAAATAAAAACTGTGCTAAAAAAAAAAGTTTTTTTGTCACCTTACATCACTAAAAGTGCAACACCAAGCGATCAAAAAGATATATGACCCACAATATAGTACCAATCTAACCGTCACCTCATCACGCAAAAAATGAGCTCCTACTTTAGACTATGGAGACACTTAAACATGATTTTTTTTGTTTCAAAAATGCTTTTATTCTGTTAAATGTAAAAAAAAAGTAGACCAATTAGGTATCGCCGAGTCTGTAACAACCTGCTCTATAAAAATACCACATGACCTAACCCCTCAGGTGATCACCGTAAAAAAATAAAAATAAAAACGGTGTCAAAAAAGCAATATTTTGTCACCTTATATCACAAAAAGTGTAATAGCAAGCAATCAAAAAGTCATATAAACCCCAAAATAGTGCCAATCAAACTGGCATCTCATATGGCAAAAATGATGCCCTACCAAAGACAATCGGCCCAAAAAATATGTCTCTCAGATTAAGTATCAAGGTTTGTAAAATCAGGTATGAATAACTTGAGGGTCACTTTTTGGGAGTTTCTACTCTAGGGGTGTATCAGGGGGTCTCCAAATGTGACATGGCAGCTTAAAATTATACCAGTGAAATCTGTTTTCCAAAAACCATATGGTGTTCCTTTACTTCTGCACAATGCCGTGTGCCTGTACAGCAGTATACGACCACATATGGGGTGTTTCTGTAAACTACAGAATCAGGGCAATAAATATTGAGGTTTTTTTTGGGCTGTTAACCCTTGCTTTGTTAGTGTGAAAAAATGTATTAAAATTGAAAATCTGCCAAAAATGTGAAATTCTGAAATTCCCTCTCCATTTTCCATTAATTCCAGAGGAACACCTAAAGGGTTAACAAAGATACTGAGGTTAGGACTGTATCACTGATTTTATGTTCTGCTCTTTACGCCCCAGGTGCATTATCTTGCACTTATTAACATTAAATTTTAGTTGCCAGATTTCTGACCATTCCTCTAGTTTTCCTAAATCCTTTTCCATTTGTTGTATCCCTCCAGGAACATCAACCCTGTTACAAATCTTTGTGTCATCAGCAAAAAGACAAACCTTACCATTGAGGCCTTCTGCAATTTCACTCATAAAGATATTAAACAATATGGGTCCCAAAACAGATCCCTGAGGTACTCCACTGTTAACAAGACCATGGTCTGAATATACTCCATTGACTACAACCGTCTGTTGTCTGTCCCTCAGCCACTGCGTAATCCATTCAACAATATGGGAGTCCAAGCTCAAAGACTGGAATTTATTGATAATCCTGCTATGTGGGACAGTATCAAAAGCCTTACTAAAGTCTAGATAAGCGATGTCTACTGCACCTCTGCCATCTATTATTTTAGTCGCTCAATCAAAAAAATCAATAAGATTAGTTTGACATGATCTCCCTGAAGAAAACCCATGCTGTTTTTCATCTTTAAATTCATTGGATTTTAGATGTTCCACAATCCTCTCCTTAAGTTTGGTTTCCATTAATTTCCCCACTATTGATGTCAGGCTTACTGGCCTATAGTTGCCCGATTCCTCCCTACTACCTTTCTTATGAATGGGCACAACATTTGCTCATTTCCAATCTTCTGGGACGACTCTTGTTACCAGTGATTGGTTAAATAAATCTGTTAATGGTTTTGCTAGTTCACTGCTGAGCTCTTTTAATAGCTTTGGGTGTATCCCATCAGGTCCCTGTGACTTATTTGTATTAATTTTAGACAGCTGACTTAGAACCTCTTCCTCTGTAAAGACACATGCATCAAAAGATTCATTAGTCTTCCTCCCTAACTGAGGTCCTTTTCCTTCCTTTTGCTTTGTAAAAACTGAACAGAAGTATTCATTGAGGCAGTCAGCTAGTTCTTTATCTTCTTCCATATACCTTCCTTTTTTTGTTTTTAATTTGTTAATTCATTGTTTTAATTTCCTTTTTTCATTTATGTATCTGAAGAATGTCTTGTCTCATTTTTTCACTGACTCAGCTAATTTCTCTACTGCCTGTGCTTTAGAAGCTCTTATAACTTGCTTGGCCTTTTTTATTTATAATTACTAAATGCTATCTTTTTGTTTTTAATGATTTTGGCCACTTCTGCTGAGTACCACAGTGGTCTCTTCTTTTCTTTTGCTTTAACTGACAAGCCTAATGCAATTATCTGTTGCCTTCAATAGTGCCACTATTAGGTAGTCTCCTTTCTTCTGAACTCCATTGAAACTGTTCCAGTCTGATAGGGACTCGTATACCACTAATCTAATTTTAGAAAAGTCTGTTTTTCTAAAATCTAAAACTTTTGTTTTTGCGTGGTGTGACTCAGTCACTGAACTTATAGTAAACAACACTGACTGGTGATCACTATATCCCAAGCTTTCCCTTACAGTAATATCTGATACGAAATTCCCATTTGTGAATACTAAATCTAAAATGGCCTCCTCAACTACTTTCTGTAGAGATAATCCCAGCAGGGAATTTAGAATATCTGTACTCCTGGCAGAACTAGCTATTTTGGTTTTCCAGTTTACATCAGGAAGATTAAAGTCTCCCATAATGATAACTTCCCTTTTCAATGTCATTTTAGCTATTTCCTCAATTTGTAGATCATCTAATTCTTTGACATGGCCAGGTGGTCTATATATCACACCTACACGAGTTACCTTATGATTATCAAGCTGCAACGTAACCCAAACTGACTCTAAATTGGTCTCGCTAACTTGTATTAGATTAGATTTTATGCTATCTTTCACATACAGGGTCACCCCTCCCCCTTTTTTGCCTTCTCTGTCTTTCCTATATAGAGAGAACACTGGTAGTGTTCTATCCCAGTTATTACTCTCATTGAACCATGTCTCAGTAACAGCCACTACATCTATATTCTCAGATGCCATTATAGACTCAAGTTCATTGATCTTATTCCCTAAACTGCGAGCATTTGTAGACAAGACTCTGAGCTTGTCATTTCTTAACCTATGTGCTATTGGCATCTTCTGGCATTTTTTCGGGGGGCAGTCAGACTGCTGGATTATCACTCTTTTGCCCCCCTTTACTAGTTTAAATTCTCCTTAGCAAATACTTTGAACTGTTCACTGAAGACATTTGTTTCCTTGAAAAAAGATGCATACCATCTTTCTTGTACATTTCTTTTCTATTCCAACTAGAGCTAGCAAGAGACACAAAGCCAAACCCTTGGTTCAGACACCATTCACCAAGCCATACATTGAATTCCTTAATGTGCATCTATCTGTCATGCTGAAGGTTATGCACAGGCAAAACTGCAGAGAATAAAACAGTTGATGCAACCTCCCGTATATCTATTATAAAAGTAGAGAAATTGACATTTGGAAATTTGCTAATTTGTACCCATTTTTGGGTAAATTTGTTATTTTTTTAGAAATAAAAATGAAATTTTTTTACTCAGTTTTACCACTGTCATGAAGTACAATATGTGACGAGAAAACAATCTCAGAATCGCCTGGATAAATAAAAGCGTTTTAAAGTTATTACCACATAAAGTGACACATGTCAGATTTGCTAAGAATGGCCTGGTCCTTAAGGTGAAAAATGGCTTGGTCCTTAAACTCTTGGGGACACATGACGTACCAGTACGTCATGATGCCCTTGCACTTAAGGACACATGACTTACCGGTACCTCATGTGTATTTCCGATCACTGCCGCGCGGTGAGCAGTGATGGGAACTGGGTGCCTGCTGAAATCAATCAGCAGGCACCGTGGGTCAATGCCGAGGGGGGATCTGTGACCCCCACGTTTCGGTGATCCCTGCGGATTAACCCCTTCTATGCTGTTGACCGCGGCATAGAAGGGGGTTTGTGTCGGGTGAGCGCATCGAGTCCCCACACTGCTGTGGCGGGGACTCGATGTCTCAGAAGGCAGCCGAATGCCGTGCAGAGGCTGCCCAATGCCTTGCAACTGTCTTCTACGGGAGCCGAGGAGATCCAGCCTCAGGTTGGGTCTACTAGGCAACCTGTTTGTGTACTACTCACTGTAGTACACGAACAGGCAAAACATTACAATACAGATGTATTGTAATGCATTGCAGAGGGGATCAGACCCCCAAAAGTGAACATCAGAAATAAAGTAAAGAAACAAAAAGTTAAAAAAATGTTTTCAATACAATTAATAAAGTAATAAAATTAATGAAGTAAACAAAGAAAAAACTCCCCTTTCCAATTATTTAATAAAAAGAACAGAAAAAAAACACACACATATTAGGTATCACCGCCTCCGTAATGACCAGCTCCTTAAATATATCACATTATCCACTCTGTCCAATAAATATCATAAAGTAAATAAAATAAAAATGGTGTACATAGCCATTTTTGTCACCGTACATCACAAAAAGTGCAACACCAAGTGATCAAAAAGGAGTATGCCCCCCAAAATAGTACCAATCTAACCGTCACCTCATCCCTCAAAAAATGAGCTCCTACCTAAGACAATCGCCCAAAAAATAAAAAAACTATGGCTCAGAATATGGAGACACTAAAAGATCTTTTTTTATTTTTTTAAAAAATGCTGGTATTGTGTAAAACTTAAGTAAATAAAAAAAAGTTGACATATTAGGTATGGCCGCTTCCGTGAGAACCTGCTCTATAAAAATATCACATAACCAAACCCCTCAGGTGAATAAAAAAAATTGAAATGGTGTAAAAAAAACATTTTTTGTCACCTTACATCACAAAAAGTTTAATAGCAAGCGATCAAAAAGTCATACGCACCCTAACATAGTGCCAATCAAACCCTCATCTCATCCCTCAAAAATCATACCCTACCCAAGATAATCGGCCAAAAATGGGAAAAACTATGCCTCTCAGACTGTAAACACTAAAACATGATTTATTTTGTTTAAAAAATGAAATCATTGTGTAAAACTTACATAAATAAAATAAAGTAGACATATTAGGTATTGACGCGTCCGTAATTACCTGCTCTATAAAAATAACACATGACCTAACCCCTCAGGTAAATAACGTAAAAAAAGTGTGAAAAAAGCCATTTTTTGTCATCTTACATCACAAAAAGTGTAATAGCAAGCGATCAAAAAGTCATATGCACCCCAAAATAGTGCTAATCAAACCGTCATCTCATCCCGAAAAAAATAAGCCCCTACCCAAGACAGTCGCCCAAAATACAAATACAATACCACATGATCTAACCTGTCAGATGATTGTTGTAAATAACAAAAAATAAAAACGGTGCCAAAACAGCTTTTCTTGTTACCTTGCCTCTCAAAAAGTGGAAAATAAAGCAACCAAAAATCATATGTACCATAAAATAGTACCAACAAAACTGCCACCCTAACCCGTAGTTTCCAAAATGGGGTCTTTTTTTGGAGTTTCTACTCTAGGGGTGCATCAGGAGGGCTTCAAATGGGACATGAAGTCAAAAAACCAGTCCAGCAGAATCTGCTTTCCAAAAGCTGTATGGCATTCCTTTCCTTCTGCGCCCTGCCGTGTACCCGTACAGCAGTTTACGATCACATATGGGGTGTTTCTGTAAACTACAGAATCAGGGCCATAAATATTGAGTTTTGTTTAGCTGTTAACCCTTGCTTTGTAGCTGGAAAAAAAATATTAAAATGGAAAATCTGAAAAAAATGTGAAATTCTGAAATTTCATCTCTATCTTCCATAAATTCTTGTTGAACACCTAAAGGGTTGACAAAGTTTGTAAAATCTGTTTTGAATACCTTGAGGGGTGTAGTTTCTAAAATGGGGTCACTTTTTTGGAGTTTCTACTCTATGGGTGCATCGGGGGGCTTCAAATGGGACATGGCAGCTTAAAATTATCCCAGTGAAATCTGCTTTAAAAAAACAAAAACATATACCAACAAAACGGCCACCCTAACCCGTAGTTTCGAAAATGGGGTATTTTTTGGAGTTTCTACTGTAGGGGTGCATCAGGGGGGCTTCAAATGGGACATGAATTTAAAAAAACTGTCCAGCAAAATCTGCTTTCCAAAAACCGTATGGCATTCCTTTCCTTCTGCTCAATGCCGTGTGCCTGCACAGCAGTTTGCGACAACATATAGGGTGTTTCTGTTAACCAAAGAATCAGGGTCATAAATATAGACTTAACAAAGTTTATAAAATCAGTTTTGAATACCTTGAGGGGTGTAGTTTCTAAAATGGGGTACTTTTTTGGAGTATCTACTCTAGGGGTGCATCAGGGGGGCTTCAAATGGGACATGGTGTCAAAAAACCAGTCCAGCAAAATCTGCCATCCAAAAACCATATGGCATTCCTTTCCTTCTGCGCCCTGCCGTGTTCCCGTACAGCAGTTTATGAACACATATGGGGTGTTTCTGTAGACTACAAAATCAGGGCCATAAATATTGAGTTTTGTTTGGGTGTTAACCCTTGCTTTGTAACTGGAAGAAAATTATTAAAATTGAAAATCTGCCAAAAAAGTGAAATTCAGAAATTTCATCTCTATTTTCCGTTAATTCTTGTGGAACAGCTAAAGGGTTAACAACGTTTGTAAAATCAGTTTTGAATACATTGAGGGGTGTAGTTTGTAAAATGGGGTCATTTTTGGGTGGTTTCTATTATGTTTGTGACTTCAGACATGAACTGGTCCTGAAAAGGGGTTTTTAGAAATTTTCGGAAACATTTCAAGATTTGCTTCTAAACTTCTAAGCCTTGTAACATCCCCAAAAAATAAAATGCATTCCCAAAATAATCCATACATGAAGTAGACATATGGGGAATGTAAAATAACTATTTTTGGAGGTATTGCTATCAATTATAAAAGTAGAGAAATAGAAATTTGGAATTTTGCTAATTTTTCTAAATTTTGGGTAAATTTGGTATTTTCTTATAAATAAAAAAGATTTTTTTTTTACTCCATTTTACCAATGTCATGAAGTACAATATGTGACGAAAAAATAATTTCAGAATGGCCTAGATAAGTAAAAAGCATTTTAAAGTTATTCACGCATAAAGTGACACTGGTCAGATTTGCAAAAAATGGCCTGGTCCTTAAGGTGAAATATGGCCGTGTCCTTTGGGGTTAAGGTCTTAAGAGCTTCTAGGTATGAACAAAAATATTTTCATCCACTGACATTCAAGACCCAACCACTTTTATTTTATTTTTTTAGTGCATGCAGGTTTTAAAGTGATACCTTTTTTTCATATCAGGGAAAAATGTTTGAGAAGTGTCCTTTTCCAAATTTTTCAAATTTTTTATTGTTTAATAGCCCAAAGTGCAACTTACAGTAAGTACTTTTTTATTCAAATAGTATCTTCCATCCATTACGTTCTTTTCTATACAGGGGATATAAGATTATGGTCTTTGGGTGGTAGTGCAAAAAGCTGCAGTGTGGACAAGTGATTCCAAATATACGCAGAGCGAGAAAACGCCCGGTACATGCGCTGTTCTCGAGCAATTACGTGTTTTAAACCAAAACTGGACTCAGAACAGCTTAGTTTGAACAAGTACAAAAAACTTTTATTTAACTTACAATGATAAAAATTGTTACATATCCATACATATAGATGAGCAGCACAATGCCACACAGGATAACGTTATATTGGTCTGTTGTAAAACAAATAACAGAAGACAATCCCAAACCGTGCAGAGTATATTCTTACACGGCTAACAGTCAATACAATGTAAAGTGCATAGTGCAAATTGTAAACACTGACTACGGGAAATACAAAAATCAATACAGACCAAGTCCTCCTGGATCCCTACACGTGTTTCGCGTTTTGCTTCCTCAGGGGATACTGATGGTGTGTGTTGCCTGTTCATATATAGTCTGCATGTTGATTAGAACCTAGATCACCTGAATTTCTCGTATATGCCGAAAACCGGAAGTGCGGTGCGTTCCACGCTGGAACGCACGCCCACTTCCGGCTCGATCGGTGTCCGGACACTCAATATAGCCCTGCATAGTCATTCCACCCTGGACCAAACTTATCCCCACAAGAATCAAGGTAGAACTAACCATTTATGCGCCCAGTATGGAGAGGGTGGAAGGAGGTAGCAGACGGAGGTGTAGAAAAGGACGCTCCACATACCGGAACCGGAAGTATGTCATGCGGTCCACGGTGGAACGCATCGGCCACATAAAGCCAGGGTAGACTCCTCCCATGACTCCGCCCCAAATGATGTCACTCGCATGCAAATCTCCAGCTTACAATGCGTTCCACCGTGGAACGCAAGCGGGGTACATGCTTCCTGAAACACTGAAAGGTCGATTGAATGGCCAATTAGTTAAATTTGATCCTGAAACTCCGTATACGTACAAACCAGGGTTCTATATATACCTCCAGGGGGCGCCTTTAGGAACAATGGGGGAATATAAAACATATTATAAAGAAATCAAAACAATATAAACTAAATATAAATTCCAGACATTGACCACTTGGGGAGCTCTAACAATAACCAGAATAGTAATATGTGATAAAAAGTGAGAAAGTGAAGAAAGTAAAGAGAAAAATAGTAGATAAGTGAAGACACATGCAAAAAAAGAGTGATAAAGTGTATGGTGAAGCATTGTGCAGAAACAAAGTGGTGAAAGAGAGAAATTTATTTTTATAAATATAAATGTATTATAACATACATATAAAATTGGGATAGCTTCCATTTATAATATGTAGCACAGATGAAAACACTATTATTACAATGTGATCCATCAGGACCTCTCATTAAGTATCCTGGAATCGTTAGTCGATTTTAATTTACATAGCCGTAGATCAAGACCGTGGATAGATTACGTGAATGTCCAAGTCGTTATGCTCCACATAAAGAGTACTCTTGTTGATATTTCCCATTGGACCATCTCTCGAAGATCCGCGTGGTCAACGCCTCCCCAGATGTTCATGTCAACCATACCCATGTGAATATATAGTAAGCAGCCTCACGGAATAATGACTAGCAAGAATAAATATGTAGTCCTATCAAAGCAGAAAAAAACTGTATTAAAAAACATAAAACCAAAAATTAAAAAGGTCACAGGTATACACATCACCTAGACTTACAGAGGAACTCACGAAGATGGGTATTAATACATTTTATTAACTTAGCCCAAAAATGGCGAAAAACTCAAGGCCTCATTGAGGCCTGATGGTATAACAGTATTCAATTCGAAGATCCATTTAACCTCCTTTTGAGCAAGGACCTTCTTCCAGTTACCACCCCTCCCACTTATCAAAACCCTATCGATGCCTCTTACCTTTAAAAGGGAGGCATCACAGTTGTGATGGGTCTTGAAATGTCGGGGGACCGTTTTCAAGCTCTGAATATCTTCCTCCTCTCTTGCACCCGAAATTCCGAGCACATGCTCACGTGTCCTACGTTTCAGCTGTCTCGATGTCATTCCTACGTAGGACAAGTTACAAGGACAAGTAGCTACATAAATGACTCCTGCTGTTGTACATGAGATCGTGTGTGTGATCTCATAATTTTTGCGTCCCGAAGAATCTGTAAAAGAATTTGTGCACAGTATGTTGGGACACGCCACGCATTTTCCGCACGGACGACATCCCCATTTGGGACCCTTAGAGCCAAAGAGATATCCTGCGGGTTTACCCTCGTAGTGACTGTGGACTAAAATATCCTTTAAATTCTTTTCACGTCGGAAGGTTACGGAGGGGTGTTGTGGTACATAACTCCGTAGAGTATGGTCCAGTCTCAGTATGTTCCAATGGTTCCGTAAAACTGAGGTAAGTTCTGAATGACCAGAGTTGTATGATGTAATGAACCTGACAACTTTACTCCCCTTTTCTTGTTTTGTTCGATCTTCCAATAATTTTGATCTTTTGCTATGCTTCGCTCGCAAATACGCCTTCCTCACTGAACGGTCGCTGTATCCACGGTCTTTAAATCTTTTGGCTAGGTCCGTTGACCAGTTTTCAAAGTCCTCATCCTTGGAGCAGATTCTTTTCAACCTCAAAAACTGTCCCACCGGTATGCCATCGAGTAATTTATTTGGATGGTAGGAGTCGGCACGGAGGAGACTGTTCACAGCGGTCGGTTTCCGATAAAGATCTGTGTGAATAGAACCATCATTGTCAACATTCAGGGTAACATCCAGGAAGTCCATTTTCGATCTCCCCATCTTATAAGTAAGATGGATGTTTATATCATTTGTATTTAGGAGTGTCATGAATTCCTGAAGATCTTCCGTGTTGCCCTGCCAGATCATCAGGACGTCATCTATATAACGGCTCCACATATGGACCTTCTCAATATGTTTCACTGGATCGGTCAAGAAGATATTTCTCTCCCACAGCCCCAGGAAAAGATTCGCATACGAGGGCGCGCAAGACGCCCCCATCGCGGTTCCCTGGAGCTGTAGGTAGAAACACCCCTTGAACATGAAAAAATTGTGACGTAATGTGAAATCCAATAGTTCCAGAATAAATTCTGCATACTCACTTTGCGTATTGGAGGACATCAGATAGTGTGTTACAGCTCGAATCCCATCATCGTGGCGAATAGATGTATATAATGACTCAACGTCACATGTCACTAAGATCATGTCTTCATCCAGTAGCAGACCGTCGACCTTCCGTAATAAATCCCCGGTGTCCTTGAGATACGAAGGTAGACTATCAACGAACGGTCGTAAGACATGATCGATCAGTTTGCCCACGGCCTCACACATACTGTTGTTACCTGAGACTATCGGCCGTCCTTGTGGGACCTTCGCATTTTTGTGGATCTTTGGCAACATGTAGAAAGTTGCAATGGTCGGGTCGATGGTGAGTAGACAATTTTGTTCTTTGCCAGTAATTATTCCTGTATCAACTGCTTTTTGTAAAATCTTTCCCAAATCTTCCTGGAAAGCAGACAGTGGATTAAATGTCAATTTACGATAGCAACAAGGATTCCTGAGTTGTCTAAAGGCCTCTCGTTCATACATATCTGTGGGCCATAATACCACATTGCCTCCTTTGTCTGAGCTTTTTATAACAAGGTTCTCTATCTTGTTGAGTTGTTTTAGGGCAAGGCGCTGTCCTCTATTCAAATTGTCACCTGATGTAAATTTTTTAATAGATCTCAATTCCTCCGTGACCACCTTAACAAAGATGTCAATATTCGAAAATAATGACATTGGGGGAAATTTCTTAGATTTAGGTATCAGGGCTGCAGGTAGTCTACTCACCGGTGCCACATCTACTTGTTCGTTCTGAAGTTCCTCCAAAACGCGAATTGCTTCCAATTCCACCGCTGTGAACATAGTGTCCTCCGTGCCGCCCCTGTGATACTTCTTAAAAGTGAGATTACGTGCAAATAACTGTAGATCCTTCACCGCTGTAAAAAGATCAAATCCTGTTTTAGGGATAAAGTTTAGGCCCATACCTAACACATCTGCTTGCTCATTGCTTAAGACATGATCTGATAGGTTGATTACCTGCAAGCGCTGGTTCTTGGGGTCTCCTGTATTCTGAAATTTCCTTGTTACTGGACGCCCTCTCGCTGTTTCATTCCGTCTTCTCCCATAACGCGTAGGATATGTTCTAATGTTTGAGTCTGAATTACTCCCCTCATTTTCAGTTGAAACATATGAGGACACAGACATACTCCTACCTCGTGGTTCAGACCTCATCTGCTTCCATTTATAGATCTTGTTCTGCTCCAGATCCTGCAGGTCTCTCTGGAATTTAGCTGTCTTCCTTTCTTTAATTTGTTTCTCCCATATCTTATAGGCGTCATCCAGTTCACTTTTGAACAGCCCCCGTTCATTCTCATTGAGTGCTTGGTCAATCTGATCCTCCAAGGTTTTAAGTTCACTATCAACTTCTGCCAGCATTATGTCATTTGTAGCAATGAGTGTTTGCATAAATGTCAGGGAGCATAGATTACATGCTTCCTCCCATTTTGTGTTGAGTTGTTCTGTGCCAAGATTATGAGATGGAAATACTTGTACCCTAAGACCGCGTGGAATCAGGTTCCTCTTAATGTACTGTTCCAATGATGTTCTGTTCCACCAGATTTTTAGACCTTTATGTGAAAGATTCTTAAATTTCACCTTTAATTCTCGTGAATTCCTCTGTTCGGTATCCTGTGCGAGGCTACTCCCACTATTAAAAATACTTTCTGCCTGGGACTTCCACGAGGCCTCCCGGGCTGAAAAATCCATTGTAATGGATGCACAAATCTGTGAAGAGAATAAATTCACTAAACAGATAATATAATTCCAAATATACGCAGAGCGAGAAAACGCCCGGTACATGCGCTGTTCTCGAGCAATTACGTGTTTTAAACCAAAACTGGACTCAGAACAGCTTAGTTTGAACAAGTACAAAAAACTTTTATTTAACTTACAATGATAAAAATTGTTACATATCCATACATATAGATGAGCAGCACAATGCCACACAGGATAACGTTATATTGGTCTGTTGTAAAACAAATAACAGAAGACAATCCCAAACCGTGCAGAGTATATTCTTACACGGCTAACAGTCAATACAATGTAAAGTGCATAGTGCAAATTGTAAACACTGACTACGGGAAATACAAAAATCAATACAGACCAAGTCCTCCTGGATCCCTACACGTGTTTCGCGTTTTGCTTCCTCAGGGGATACTGATGGTGTGTGTTGCCTGTTCATATATAGTCTGCATGTTGATTAGAACCTAGATCACCTGAATTCCTCGTATATGCCGAAAACCGGAAGTGCGGTGCGTTCCACGCTGGAACGCACGCCCACTTCCGGCTCGATCGGTGTCCGGACACTCAATATAGCCCTGCATAGTCATTCCACCCTGGACCAAACTTATCCCCACAAGAATCAAGGTAGAACTAACCATTTATGCGCCCAGTATGGAGAGGGTGGAAGGAGGTAGCAGACGGAGGTGTAGAAAAGGACGCTCCACATACCGGAACCGGAAGTATGTCATGCGGTCCACGGTGGAACGCATCGGCCACATAAAGCCAGGGTAGACTCCTCCCATGACTCCGCCCCAAATGATGTCACTCGCATGCAAATCTCCAGCTTACAATGCGTTCCACCGTGGAACGCAAGCGGGGTACATGCTTCCTGAAACACTGAAAGGTCGATTGAATGGCCAATTAGTTAAATTTGATCCTGAAACTCCGTATACGTACAAACCAGGGTTCTATATATACCTCCAGGGGGCGCCTTTAGGAACAATGGGGGAATATAAAACATATTATAAAGAAATCAAAACAATATAAACTAAATATAAATTCCAGACATTGACCACTTGGGGAGCTCTAACAATAACCAGAATAGTAATATGTGATAAAAAGTGAGAAAGTGAAGAAAGTAAAGAGAAAAATAGTAGATAAGTGAAGACACATGCAAAAAAAGAGTGATAAAGTGTATGGTGAAGCATTGTGCAGAAACAAAGTGGTGAAAGAGAGAGAAATTTATTTTTATAAATATAAATGTATTATAACATACATATAAAATTGGGATAGCTTCCATTTATAATATGTAGCACAGATGAAAACACTATTATTACAATGTGATCCATCAGGACCTCTCATTAAGTATCCTGGAATCGTTAGTCGATTTTAATTTACATAGCCGTAGATCAAGACCGTGGATAGATTACGTGAATGTCCAAGTCGTTATGCTCCACATAAAGAGTACTCTTGTTGATATTTCCCATTGGACCATCTCATTGGACCATCTCTTGTACTTGTTCAAACTAAGCTGTTCTGAGTCCAGTTTTGGTTTAAAAGTGTGGACAAGTGGTGGTCTTCTTTTCTTTTTTTTTCTTTTTTTACTTTGTAGACCTTTAGGGGTGTTAAAGCTGCTCTCAATCAGAGCCAAATGTATTTGATCTACTGCTTCAAATTGTTTTAATTCTAGGATTTTACATGCATGGAAGAACCCACACTGACACCAGGCAAGGGTAAAAGCAGTTCTCATTTATTACAGGAAGTTAAGCAGTATTTAAGTACCAGTATATAAGAAAAGAGACAACACTTGGCATCTGCACATTGTGCATTATTTTACTAACTTTGGTATGCAAACTATATAAACATCTAAGTGCAAGCACCATATTGTAATGGCTTCACATTAACATTAGCATAGCATACATCATATATGACATATCAGGGAGGAGTGTCCTATTGAAAAAGGTGAAGCCTTTATGCTTTTAGTCCCAACTTGAGTGAATAAGGCGTTGTCTGAGAGCTCGAGGATATAGGGTCCATCTAAATTGATTATGAATGATATCCACATCTCTATCAGTCCCCCCTTGGATCTCATTCTGTCCCAAACAATGCCTAGCACATCTGTTCTCTATGTCTCGACTCTCCTCTTCACCAGCTTCCATGACAACCTATTACTTATGAATAGCCTCCCATGACACTGGACTTAGACATAGGGAAGTCAGATTTCTGTCCCTAACTTTGATCATCTCTCCAGGTGGTATTGTACATGAGGGGGGGGAGGGGGACCCCAACAGAATGAAGTGAACCTTGTCTCTCATCCTCAATATCCTCATACAGTTTTCCTATTTTCATCTCCAGAGTGACTTCAGTTACGACGTTGGACATAAGTTTCCCAATGCAATGGAGGACACAGTAAATGATTACTGCAAGTATCAATAATACAATAACTATGATCATTCCGATTTGTAACAAGGTCTGTTTCCAATTTCTTGATTATTGTGAACATAAAAATGTTTTAATACTGAGAATCTTTGGGCAATACTATCAATGGATCACTGGGCTGGAAGTATCGGACTATAACAGCTTTGTTCTTTCTTTTACACAACCTTTTCAGAAACCTATTTTTACTATCTCATTTAAAATCCATATTCTTTGAGTCAGGATCAGCAGTCACACAAGCGGGACAAGCAACACCATCATTTCAAGTATCCAGACTCAACACTTTCTTGCAATGACTGGCATAGATCCAATTAGGTTTTCCTTTGAGCTTCACTGATGTGCTTGTGGTCAACAACACTTGGAATGGACCATCAAACCAGAGTTTGAGGACAGGACATTTCTAATGTGTCTTTTTACCAGCCCCCAATCTCCAGACACAAGTGGGTTCCTGGTACTTTATCAGGATCTGGAAGTGAAGCAAAAACTTGAGAATGTATTTTAGTCAAATGCTTGTGCAAACTGATCAAATAATCTGTCAGACAACCATGTTGCATCTGGAGCTTCTGTGGGAGATGCAATCCTATTCTAGGGGCTGACCTAAAAATCACCTTATAGGAACTAAGGTCTGTCTTACGGTTAGGGGTATACCTTACTGAAAAGAGGGCTACCAGCAGGCACTCTGTCCATGGCTTACCAGTCCCTGCCATGGCTTTTTAAATCTCTAACTTTAGTGTCCCGTTCAGTTCCTTTTTTCCTACCCTACTGCTGCTTTGTGGATGGTACGAAGCATGTAAGGCCTGTTCTACACTCAAAAACTCCATCATCTCCTGCATCACTTCACCTGTGAAGTGAACACCTCTGTTACTTTTAATAGTCTCAGGTACCCCATACCTGCATACAACTTCGGCCATAATCTTTTTTGCTGCAGTCTTAGCTACCAGGTATGCTACTGGCCATCCTGAAAACAAGTCATCACACACCAATACATAATCATACACGCCCACCTTAGGTAGTTGAATGTAGTCTGCAAGCGTTGAAACAGATCCAAAGGGCAAGATGTGTGTTTCTAGGGAACCTTAACCACCTTGCCCACGTTATTCTGGGCACAAATCATAGATCCTAGACTATATCTGGCTGCTACAGTGCTGAATCTTGGGGCATACTAGTCCCTTTCCTCCTTCCCTGTCTGGTTCTGTAAGGTCTTAAGAACTTCCAGGGAGACAGGAGGAGTTATTTCAGGGACCTGAGCTGTGTCCACTAAGGCAGGGGATCTGCCTTGGCTTTTTCCTTTGCCTCCTCTGAGTCTGTTTTACAGTGGCCTTCGTTTTTATCACCACCACCGAAGTTGGCGAAATGAGGGCTTCCATCAGAGACCTCAAAGATTTTGATTGGTTTACCTGAAGTGGTCAGGAAGTCTCTGGCTTTCCAAATGGGCACATAGTCATGGGCTATCCAAAAGGCATACCTGAAATCAGTGTAAATTGGCTGTTCTTTCATCTGCATATCTGCAAGCCATCTCCAGAGCTCCTGGCAGACATGTGTGGTGGTAATGACTATGCTTTTAGAGTGACATGTTAAGTCACCACTGCCCAACCTGTGTAGTACCTGCCATCCTGGATATACCTCAATCCATCCACAAAGAGCACATGATCTAGATTATCTAATGGCTGATTTACCATATTGTCAAATCCCGCTGTCTCTCATGACATCATCTTTAAACAGTCATAAGCCTCTTCCTCTGGATCTGGAAGAAAAGTTTTTTAAGTGCCCTAACTCTTCCCTCCCCCCTTGCTCCAGAGGCAACAGGGTGGCTGGATTTAAGGTATTACACCTTTGGACGGTAACATTGTAAGGCAACAAAATGGAACACTGCATTCTCAAATGGCAGACAAGAAAAAGATTTTTGAGTTGTACTTTCATGAGGACTGGTTCAAGACTATCTCAGAGCTTTTATGCTTGTACAACTCTGGCCACGGGTCAAGTCTCGCTGAATAATATGCCACAGGGTGTTGTTGCTAGCCATACAATTGGGTGAGGACAGCTGAGGCATGGCTATTTACTTCTGTACAATATAATCTAAATGTAATAATCTGATAGGCCCAGTGCAGGGGAGAACAAAATTGCCAGGTTTAGGGCATAAACGGTATCTACCACCTCATCTGCTAGGTGGAAGGAACTAAAAGACAAACAATCATAAAGAATCTGCATCAAACTTGCGTATCCAAGGTCTGCAATAAGAAACAAGGCCCAAAAATGTCCTCAGTGCATTCATGTTTCTGGGCAAAGGGGTGTCCTCCACAGCCTTCTTACATTCAGAGGTCAGATGTTTCACCCCAGGAATGTAACAGTAATGCAGCAAAACTGAATTATTTTTTTGTTGTTGTTTTCTCTTCTTTACCTTGCAGCCATGATCAGCTAAAAAAAGGACAGGAGTGACATGGCTGCAGTATACATACTGGGCGATTTCTGAGCCCCCTGCGTTAGTACCACCCAGGTATACTGTTTACCCTCATGTGTGAAGGCAAACAAATACCAACTGTCTGAATGTAGTGGTACTGAAAAGAAAACATTTGCCAAATCAATCACAGTTGAGTGGGTAGAGGTAGCGGGACCCTGAGCCAAAAAGGTGTGTGTATTGGGCACAATGTGGGCTGTTACAAACTGTGGCTTCATTGACAGCACGTAGGCCATGTACTATCTGGTACTGGGTGGGTTTGCCCTTCTCACTTTTCTATTTCACAGGGTACAAAAGAAGAAGGGGATACAATTAGGGATGAGCGAACTCGAACTGTATAGTTCGGGTTCGTACCGAATTTTGGGGTGTCCGTGACACGGACCCGAACCCGGACATTTTCGTAAAAGTCCGGGTTCGGGTTCGGTGTTCGTCGCTTTCTTCGCGCTTTTGTGACGCTTTCTTGGCGCTTTTTGAAAGGCTGCAAAGCAGCCAATCAACAAGCGTCATACTACTTGCCCCAAGAGGCCATCACAGCCATGCCTACTATTGGCATGGCTGTGATTGGCCAGAGCACCATGTGACCCAGCCTCTATTTAAGCTGGAGTCACATAGCGCCGCCCGTCACTCTGCTCTGATTAGCGTAGGGAGAGGTTGCGGCTGCGACAGTAGGGCGAGATTAGGCAGATTAACTCCTCCAAAGGACTTGATTAACTGATCGATCTGCAGCTGTGGATCATTGAGCTGCTGATCCTCAATTGCTCACTGTTTTTAGGCTGCCCAGACCGTTTGTCAGTCACATTTTTCTGGGGTGATCGGCGGCCATTTTGTGTCTTGTGGTGCGCCAGCACAAGCTGCGACCAAGTGCATTTAACCCTCAATGGTGTGGTTGTTTTTTGGCTAAAGCCTACATCAGGGTGAAGCTGTCACACCAAGTGCATTTAACCAGCAATAGTCTGTTTATTTTTTGGCCATATACTACATCAGGGGCAAGCTGCGCCTGTCACCAAGTGCATTTAACCCTCAATGGTGCGTTTGTTTTTTGGCTAAAGCCTACATCAGGGTGAAGCTGTCACACCAAGTGCATTTAACCAGCAATAGTCTGTTTATTTTTTGGCCATATACTACATCAGGGGCAAGCTGCGCCCGTCACCAAGTGCATTTAACCCTCAGTAGTGTGGTTGGTCAAGCTATCACACCAAGTGCATTTAACCAGCAATAGTCTGTTCATTTTTTGGCCATATACTAAATCAGGGGCAAGCTGCGCCCGTCACCAAGTGCATTTAACCAGCAATAGTCTGTTCATTTTTTGGCCATATACTACATCAGGGGCAAGCTGCGCCCGTCACCAAGTGCATTTAACCCTCAGTAGTGTGGTTGGTCAAGCTATCACACCAAGTGCATTTAACCCTCAGTAGTGTGGTTGGTCAAGCTATCACACCAAGTGCATTTAACCAGCAATAGTCTGTTCATTTTTTGGCCATATACTAAATCAGGGGCAAGCTGCGCCCGTCACCAAGTGCATTTAACCAGCAATAGTCTGTTCATTTTTTGGCCATATACTACATCAGGGGCAAGCTGCGCCCGTCACCAAGTGCATTTAACCCTCAGTAGTGTGGTTGGTCAAGCTATCACACCAAGTGCATTTAACCAGCAATAGTCTGTTCATTTTTTGGCCATATACTAAATCAGGGGCAAGCTGCGCCCGTCACCAAGTGCATTTAACCAGCAATAGTCTGTTCATTTTTTGGCCATATACTACATCAGGGGCAAGCTGCGCCCGTCACCAAGTGCATTTAACCCTCAGTAGTGTGGTTGGTCAAGCTGTGACACCAAGTGCATTTAACCAGCAATAGTCTGTTCATTTTTTGGCCATATACTACATCAGGGGCAAGCTGCGCCCGTCACCAAGTGCATTTAACCAGCAATAGTGTGGTTATTTTTTGGCCATATCCCAGTCTAATTCTGTCACTAAATCCATACCGGTCACCCAGCGCCTAAATACTAGGCCTCAAATTTATATCCCGCTAAATCTCTCGTTACCGCTGTCCTGTTGTAGCTGGGAAAGTTATTTAGTGTCCGTCAAAGCACATTTTTTGTTCTGGGTTGAAGTACAATTCCCAATTTAGCAATTTCATAATTTAGTGGTTTCTGCTATATCAGAGCTATTTGAAATCTATCCCTAAAAGGGTATATAATATTCAAGGTGCACATTGGGTCATTCAGAATAACTTCACACACACCCGCTACTGTGTATTTTCAAGTCTAATTCTGTGACTAAACCCATACCTGTCACCCAGCGCCTAAATACTAGGCCTCAAATTTATATCCTGCTAAATCTCTCGTTACCGCTGTCCTGTTGTAGCTGGGAAAGTTATTTAGTGTCCGTCAAAGCACATTTTTTGTTCTGGGTTGAAATACAATTCCCAATTTAGCAATTTCATAATTTAGTGGTTTCTGCTATATCAGAGCTATTTGAAATCTATCCCTAAAAGGGTAGATCATATTGAAGGTGCACATAGGGTCATTCAGAATAACTTCACACACACCCGCTACTGTGTATTTCCAAGTCTAATTCTGTCACTAAACCCATACCTGTCACCCAGCGCCTAAATACTAGGCCTCAAATTTATATCCCGCTAAATCTCTCGTTACCGCTGTCCTGTTGTAGCTGGGAAAGTTATTTAGTGTCCGTCAAAGCACATTTTTTGTTCTGGGTTGAAGTACAATTCCCAATTTAGCAATTTCATAATTTAGTGGTTTCTGCTATATCAGAGCTATTTGAAATCTATCCCTAAAAGGGTATATAATATTCAAGGTGCACATTGGGTCATTCAGAATAACTTCACACACACCCGCTACTGTGTATTTCCAAGTCTAATTCTGTCACTAAACCCATACCTGTCACCCAGCGCCTAAATACTAGGCCTCAAATTTATATCCTGCTAAATATCTCGTTACCGCTGTACTGTTGTTGCTTGGAAAGATATTTAGTGTCCGTCAAAGCACATTTTTTGTTCTGGGTTGAAGTACAATTCCCAATTTAGCAATTTCATAATTTAGTGGTTTCTGCTATATCAGAGCTATTTGAAATCTATCCCTAAAAGGGTATATAATATTCAAGGTGCACATTGGGTCATTCAGAATAACTTCACACACACCCGCTACTGTGTATTTCCAAGTCTAATTCTGGCACTAAACCCATACCTGTCACCCAGCGCCTAAATACTAGGCCTCAAATTTATATCCCGCTAAATCTGTCCTTAGTGCTGTAGCTGGGCGAGTTATTTAGTGTCCGTTCAAGCACATTTCTTGTTCTGGGTTGAAATACAATTCCCAATTTAGCAATTTCATAATTTAGTGGTTTCTGCTATATCAGAGCTATTTGAAATCTATCCCTAAAAGGGTATATAATATTCAAGGTGCACATTGGGTCATTCAGAATAACTTCACACACACCCGCTACTGTGTATTTCCAAGTCTAATTCTGGCACTAAACCCATACCTGTCACCCAGCGCCTAAATACTAGGCCTCAAATTTATATCCCGCTAAATCTGTCCTTAGTGCTGTAGCTGGGCGAGTTATTTAGTGTCCGTTCAAGCACATTTCTTGTTCTGGGTTGAAATACAATTCCCAATTTAGCAATTTCATAATTTAGTGGTTTCTGCTATATCAGAGCTATTTGAAATCTATCCCTAAAAGGGTATATAATATTCAAGGTGCACATAGGGTCATTCAGAATAACTTCACACACACGCTTCTGTGCATTTCCAAGTCTAATTCTGTCACTAAATCCATACCGGTCACCCAGCGCCTAAATACTAGGCCTCAAATTTATATCCAGCTAAATCTGTCCCTAGTGCTGTAGCTGGGCGAGTTATTTAGTGTCCGTTCAAGCACATTTCTTGTTCTGGGTTGAAATACAATTCCCAATTTAGCAATTTCATAATTTAGTGGTTTCTGCTATATCAGAGCTATTTGAAATCTATCCCTAAAAGGGTATATAATATTCAAGGTGCACATAGGGTCATTCAGAATAACTTCACACACCCGCTACTGTGCATTTCCAAATCTAATTCTGTCACTAAACCCATACCTGTCACCCAGCGCCTAAATACTAGGCCTCAAATTTATATCCCGCTAAATCTCTCGTTACCGCTGTCCTGTTGTGGCTGGGAAAGTTATTTAGTGTCCGTCAAAGCACATTTTTTGTTCTGGGTTGAAATACAATTCCCAATTTAGCAATTTCATAATTTAGTCGTTTCTGCTATATCAGAGCTATTTGAAATCTATCCCTAAAAGGGTAGATCATATTGAAGGTGCACATAGGGTCATTCAGAATAACTTCACACACACGCTTCTGTGCATTTCCAAGTCTAATTCTGTCACTAAATCCATACCGGTCACCCAGCGCCTAAATACTAGGCCTCAAATTTATATCCCGCTGAATTTGAATACAATACATTGGGCCAAATAATATATTTGTTGTTGTGGTGAACCATAACAATGAGAAAAACATCTAGTAAGGGACGCGGACGTGGACATGGTCGTGGTGGTGTTAGTGGACCCTCTGGTGCTGGGAGAGGACGTGGCCGTTCTGCCACATCCACACGTCCTAGTGTACCAACTACCTCAGGTCCCAGTAGCCGCCAGAATTTACAGCGATATATGGTGGGGCCCAATGCCGTTCTAAGGATGGTAAGGCCTGAGCAGGTACAGGCATTAGTCAATTGGGTGGCCGACAGTGGATCCAGCACGTTCACATTATCTCCCACCCAGTCTTCTGCAGAAAGCGCACAGATGGCGCCTGAAAACCAACCCCATCAGTCTGTCACATCACCCCCATGCATACCAGGGAAACTGTCTCAGCCTCAAGTTATGCAGCAGTCTCTTATGCTGTTTGAAGACTCCGCTGGCAGGGTTTCCCAAGGGCATCCACCTAGCCCTTCCCCAGCGGTGAAAGACATAGAATGCACTGACGCACAACCACTTATGTTTCCTGATGATGAGGACATGGGAATACCACCTCAGCATGTCTCTGATGATGACGAAACACAGGTGCCAACTGCTGCGTCTTTCTGCAGTGTGCAGACTGAACAGGAGGTCAGGGATCAAGACTGGGTGGAAGACGATGCAGGGGACGATGAGGTCCTAGACCCCACATGGAATGAAGGTCGTGCCACTGACTTTCACAGTTCGGAGGAAGAGGCAGTGGTGAGACCGAGCCAACAGCGTAGCAAAAGAGGGAGCAGTGGGCAAAAGCAGAACACCCGCCGCCAAGAGACTCCGCCTGCTACTGACCGCCGCCATCTGGGACCGAGCACCCCAAAGGCAGCTTCAAGGAGTTCCCTGGCATGGCACTTCTTCAAACAATGTGCTGACGACAAGACCCGAGTGGTTTGCACGCTGTGCCATCAGAGCCTGAAGCGAGGCATTAACGTTCTGAACCTGAGCACAACCTGCATGACCAGGCACCTGCATGCAAAGCATGAACTGCAGTGGAGTAAACACCTTAAAACCAAGGAAGTCACTCAGGCTCCCCCTGCTACCTCTTCTGCTGCTGCCGCCTCGGCCTATTCTGCTGCTGCCGCCTCGGCCTCTTCCTCCGCCTCTGGAGGAACGTTGGCACCTGCCGCCCAGCAAACAGGGGATGTACCACCAACACCACCACCACCACCTCCGTCACCAAGCGTCTCAACCATGTCACACGCCAGCGTTCAGCTCTCCATCTCACAAACATTTGATAGAAAGCGTAAATTCCCACCTAGCCACCCTCGATCCCTGGCCCTGAATGCCAGCATTTCTAAACTACTGGCCTATGAAATGCTGTCATTTAGGCTGGTGGACACAGACAGCTTCAAACAGCTCATGTCGCTTGCTGTCCCACAGTATGTTGTTCCCAGCCGGCACTACTTCTCCAAGAGAGCCGTGCCTTCCCTGCACAACCAAGTATCCGATAAAATCAAGTGTGCACTGCGCAACGCCATCTGTGGCAAGGTCCACCTAACCACAGATACGTGGACCAGTAAGCACGGCCAGGGACGCTATATCTCCCTAACTGCACACTGGGTAAATGTAGTGGCAGCTGGGCCCCAGGCGGAGAGCTGTTTGGCGCACGTCCTTCCGCCGCCAAGGATCGCAGGGCAACATTCTTTGCCTCCTGTTGCCACCTCCTCCTTCTCGGCTTCCTCCTCCTCTTCTTCCACCTGCTCATCCAGTCAGCCACACACCTTCACCACCAACTTCAGCACAGCCCGGGGTAAACGTCAGCAGGCCATTCTGAAACTCATATGTTTGGGGGACAGGCCCCACACCGCACAGGAGTTGTGGCGGGGTATAGAACAACAGACCGACGAGTGGTTGCTGCCGGTGAGCCTCAAGCCCGGCCTGGTGGTGTGTGATAATGGGCGAAATCTCGTTGCAGCTCTGGGACTAGCCAATTTGACGCACATCCCTTGCTTGGCGCATGTGCTGAATTTGGTGGTGCAGAAGTTCATTCACAACTACCCCGACATGTCAGAGCTGCTGCATAAAGTGCGGGCCGTCTGTTCGCGCTTCCGGCGTTCACATCCTGCTGCTGCTCGCCTGTCTGCGCTACAGCGTAACTTCGGCCTTCCCGCTCACCGCCTCATATGCGACGTGCCCACCAGGTGGAACTCCACCTTGCACATGCTGGACAGACTGTGCGAGCAGCAGCAGGCCATAGTGGAGTTTCAGCTGCAGCACGCACGGGTCAGTCGCACTACAGAACAGCACCACTTCACCACCAATGACTGGGCCTCCATGCGAGACCTGTGTGCCCTGTTGCGCTGTTTCGAGTACTCCACCAACATGGCCAGTGGCGATGACACCGTTATCAGCGTTACAATACCACTTCTATGTCTCCTTGAGAAAACACTTAGGGCGATGATGGAAGAGGAGGTGGCCCAGGAGGAGGAGGAGGAGGAGGAGGAAGAGGGGTCATTTTTAGCACTTTCAGGCCAGTCTCTTCGAAGTGACTCAGAGGGAGGTTTTTGGCAACAGCAGAGGCCAGGTACAAATGTGGCCAGCCAGGGCCCACTACTGGAGGACGAGGAGGACGAGGATGAGGAGGAGGTGGAGGAGGATGAGGATGAAGCATGGTCACAGCGGGGTGGCACCCAACGCAGCTCGGGTCCATCACTGGTGCGTGGCTGGGGGGAAAGGCAGGACGATGACGATACGCCTCCCACAGAGGACAGCTTGTCCTTATCCCTGGGCAGCCTGGCACACATGAGCGACTACATGCTGCAGTGCCTGCGCAACGACAGCAGAGTTGCCCACATTTTAACCTGTGCGGACTACTGGGTTGCCACCCTGCTGGATCCACGCTACAAAGACAATGTGCCCACCTTACTTCCTGCACTGGAGCGTGATAGGAAGATGCGCGAGTACAAGCGCACGTTGGTAGACGCGCTACTGAGAGCATTCCCAAATGTCACAGGGGAACAAGTGGAAGCCCAAGGCCAAGGCAGAGGAGGAGCAAGAGGTCGCCAAGGCAGCTGTGTCACGGCCAGCTCCTCTGAGGGCAGGGTTAGCATGGCAGAGATGTGGAAAACTTTTGTCAACACGCCACAGCTAACTGCACCACCACCTGATACGCAACGTGTTAGCAGGAGGCAACATTTCACTAACATGGTGGAACAGTACGTGTGCACACCCCTCCACGTACTGACTGATGGTTCGGCCCCATTCAACTTCTGGGTCTCTAAATTGTCCACGTGGCCAGAGCTAGCCTTTTATGCCTTGGAGGTGCTGGCCTGCCCGGCAGCCAGCGTTTTGTCTGAACGTGTATTCAGCACGGCAGGGGGCGTCATTACAGACAAACGCAGCCGCCTGTCTACAGCCAATGTGGACAAGCTGACGTTCATAAAAATGAACCAGGCATGGATCCCACAGGACCTGTCCGTCCCTTGTCCAGATTAGACATTAACTACCTCCCCATAACCATATATTATTGGACTCCAGGGCACTTCCTCATTCAATCCTATTTTTATTTTCATTTTACCATTATATTGCGATGCTACCCAAAGTTGAATGAACCTCTCCTCTGCCTGTGTGCTAGGCCTAAATATATGCCAATGGACTGTTGCAGTGGTGGCTGACATGAAGCCTGATTCTCTGCTATGACATGCAGACTAATTCTCTGCTGACATGAAGCCAGATTGTCTGTTACGGGACCTCTCTCCTCTGCCTGGGTGCTGGGCCTAAATTTATGACAATGGACTGTTGCAGTGGTGGCTGACGTGAAGCCTGATTCTCTGCTATGACATGCAGACTGATTCTCTGCTGTCATGAAGCCAGATTGTCTGTTACGGGACCTCTCTGCTCTGCCTGTGTGCTAGGCCTAAATATATGCCAATGGACTGTTGCAGTGGTGGGTGACGTGAAGCCTGATTCTCTGCTATGATATGAAGACTGATTCTCTGCTGACATGAAGCCAGATTGTCTGTTACGGGACCTTTCTCCTCTGCCTGGGTTCTGGGCCTAAATTTATGAAAATTGACTCTTACAGTGGTGGGTGACGTGAAGCCTGATTCTCTGCTATGATATGAAGACTGATTCTCTGCTGACATGAAGCCAGATTGTCTGTTACGGGACCTTTCTCCTCTGCCTGGGTTCTGGGCCTAAATTTATGAAAATTGACTCTTACAGTGGTGGGTGACGTGAAGCCTGATTCTCTGCTATGATATGAAGACTGATTCTCTGCTGACATGAAGCCAGATTCTCTGTTACGGGACCTCTCTCCTCTGCCTGGGTGCTGGGCCTAAATTTATGACAATGGACTGTTGCAGTGGTGGCTGACGTGAAGCCTGATTCTCTGCTATGACATGCAGACTGATTCTCTGCTGACATGAAGCCAGATCCTCTGTTACGGGACCTCTCTCCTCTGCCTGTGTGTGTGCTGGGCCTAAATATATGCCAATGGACTGTTGCAGTGGTGGCTGACGTGAAGCCTCATTCTCTGCTATGACATGCAGACTAATTCTCTGCTGACATGAAGACAGATTCTCTGTTACGGGACCTCCCTCCTCTGCCTGGGTGCTGGGCCTAAATATATGCCAATGGACTGTTGCAGTGGTGGCTGACGTGAAGCCTCATTCTCTGCTATGACATGCAGACTAATTCTCTGCTGACATGAAGACAGATTCTCTGTTACGGGACCTCCCTCCTCTGCCTGGGTGCTGGGCCTAAATTTATGCCAATGGACTGTTGCAGTGGTGGCTGACGTGAAGCCTGATTCTCTGCTATGACATGCAGACTGATTCTCTGCTGACATGAAGCCAGATCGTCTGTTACGGGACCTCTCTGCTCTGCCTGTGTGCTAGGCCTAAATATATGCCAATGGACTGTTGCAGTGGTGGGTGACGTGAAGCCTCATTCTCTGCTATGACATGCAGACTGATTCTCTGCTGTCATGAAGCCAGATTGTCTGTTACGGGACCTCTCTGCTCTGCCTGTGTGCTAGGCCTAAATATATGCCAATGGACTGTTGCAGTGGTGGCTGACGTGAAGCCTCATTCTCTGCTATGACATGCAGACTGATTCTCTGCTGACATGAAGCCAGATTGTCTGTTACGGGACCTCTCTCCTCTGCCTGTGTGCTAGGCCTAAATATATGCCAATGGACTGTTGCAGTGGTGGCTGACGTGAAGCCTCATTCTCTGCTATGACATGCAGACTAATTCTCTGCTGACATGAAGCCAGATTGTCTGTTACGGGACCTCTCTCCTCTGCCTGGGTGCTGGGCTTAAATTTATGACAATGGACTGTTGCAGTGGTGGCTGACGTGAAGCCTGATTCTCTGCTATGACATGCAGACTGATTCTCTGCTGACATGAAGCCAGATCCTCTGTTACGGGACCTCTCTCCTCTGCCTGTGTGTGTGCTGGGCCTAAATATATGCCAATGGACTGTTGCAGTGGTGGCTGACGTGAAGCCTCATTTTCTGCTATGACATGCAGACTGATTCTCTGCTGACATGAAGCCAGATTCTCTGTTACGGGACCTCTCTCCTCTGCCTGTGTGTGTGCTGGGCCTAAATATATGCCAATGGACTGTTGCAGTGGTGGCTGACGTGAAGCCTCATTCTCTGCTATGACATGCAGACTAATTCTCTGCTGACATGAAGACAGATTCTCTGTTACGGGACCTCCCTCCTCTGCCTGGGTGCTGGGCCTAAATATGCCAATGGACTGTTGCAGTGGTGGCTGACGTGAAGCCTCATTCTCTGCTATGACATGCAGACTAATTCTCTGCTGACATGAAGACAGATTCTCTGTTACGGGACCTCTCTCCTCTGCCTGGGTGCCGGGGCCTAAATATCTGAGAATGGACTGTTCCAGTGGTGGGTGACGGGAAGCCAGATTCTCTGCTATGGAACCTCTCTCCAATTGATTTTGGTTAATTTTTATTTATTTAATTTTTATTTTAATTCATTTCCCTATCCACATTTGTTTGCAGGGGATTTACCTACATGTTGCTGCCTTTTGCAGCCCTCTAGCTCTTTCCTGGGCTGTTTTACAGCCTTTTTAGTGCCGAAAAGTTCGGGTCCCCATTGACTTCAATGGGGTTCGGGTTCGGGACGAAGTTCGGATCGGGTTCGGATCCCGAACCCGAACATTTCCGGGATGTTCGGCCGAACTTCTCGAACCCGAACATCCAGGTGTTCGCTCAACTCTAGATACAATCTCTTTGATAACCCCTTTTTCAAAAAGTATCAGACTGTTTGAGATATGGCAACTGACTGTGCCATACTCAAGAGATACTGCATCTGGGAAGTGGGGCACCAGGTTTCATCTCCACTTCCACAGAAGGAACTAGGAGCTTGCCAACATCCGTGAGTCCAGTAGCCCACATATGGCCCGACATTCCTGCAAGCAGGGCTTCCTTCTCATCTTCTGGGAATACTGACACAAACATGGACCATGGAGTTTATCACTAACGGCCACCAGGAAAAAGTTCCTGGTCATTGAGGGCACCTGTGAGTTTCACAGTACCATCCTCCTGGTATGAGATGCTGGCATGTAGTTTTGCAAGCAAGTCTGCACCCAGGACGCAACAGGGGGCATTATCACTGACCAACAAACGGGCAAGCATTTCCTGATTAAGAGCAAATCTAACATGGATGGGTTCTGTTAAAAGGGGAGTGTACTACTTTCCATACTCCACCATCCACTCCTACACAAGGACGGGAGTCCATGGAGATTAAGTCAGAGGAGGACATGTTTGCTGTGCACAATTGTCTTGGCTGCTCCATTATCAATAAAAAAAACAGGACTACTTCTTTATCACCCAGATATCATTGGGGCCGGACTTGAATCTGCTAAAATGTTTAAGGGCACAGCTAAAACTAGATTGCCCATTTCCAAATCTTGGTCTAACTTTTCCTGCTCAGCTGTCTTTGTGTCATCCTCACTGCCTCCCCAGCCATCCCCAAGGACCATTATAGGGTGGCAGACTTACTTTTTCCAATCTCTGTTGGGGAGATGGTTTATCATTATCATGATAACATTCATAATAATACTTCACACTTCTGCCTGTTCTGTGAGCTTGTTATCTTTCAGCCACACTTTATTTCCCTACATGCTTTTTCAGACTACTCTGGGTTCAGTTTACCATTGGAAAGGGGGGGCATGTCTAGACCTTTCATTAGCTTGCTGATGTCCTTCACTGCCTGTCTACATTCTTTATTCCTTACTACTACTTCTACAGCATCTTATCTCAAGGTTAGCATTCTTCAGCAATATCATATGAAAGAAAGAGCAGAATCTGTCTGGCCTTAAAGCTACAGTTTACAGCTGACTTAATCCTAAATAAGGAAAAAAAACTATGGAAGTTAAGGCATTTCATCTAATTAAACAATTAAACAATACTACCAGGAATAACTTATTATAGGTATATGTGTATCCTTCACTTATTGAGTTGAGGACTCTCCACTCCACTCACAACTGCGGCCCCCGCTGTCTCCCTTCATACACCTCAGCCAACAGCTGTGGGGCAGTATATTCACAGGGCAACAGAGACACGGTACCTCCAATGGTACACAGATAGACAAGACACGACACTCCCTTCATAAAAAAATAGAAACATAGAATGTGTCGGCAGATAAGAACCATTTGGCCCATCTAGTCTGCCCAATATACTAAATACTATGGATAGCCCCTGGCCCTATCTTATATGAAGGATGGCCTTATGCCTATCCCATGCATGCTTAAACTCCTTCACTCAACTTTCCACTACACTGTCTCATCTCTTTCTTCCACATTACAAAGTTCAGCTCTCCATTTTCATTACCTTTCTATAATGCCTCACATGCTTACTTCCTTCTTCTCGGGCTACCAACTGAGGGGCAGTATACACGCCTTCAGGCAGGGATGGGGACTGTCCCATTAGCTTAACCACTCAATCACAAACAAGACAAAAACAATCGGCACCTCCCCCTTCTTACCAACAAGCAGAGCTCACCCCTTGCAGAATATTTTTCCTGGCTCCCATGTCTGTTCTGCCAGTCAGGACTAATCTATCTGCCACTGCCTCTGGAGGGTCTCTAGAGATTCCCCAGTTCAGGCAGAAGTTTGTTGCAGTCCCCCTGGGGCTAATCCATCTGCCACCGCAGGCAGAAATTTATTGTAGCTCTTGTCCTATGCCCCCCCCCCCCCCAACCAGGGGATTTCTCTCGCTTTGCTTGATTGTTAACTGTGAAGGTGCCTGACACGAAAACACAAAAAAGGTACCCACAATAAAGCAAATTTTCCTTCTCAGTCTAAGGTACTAGGGACTCGAGATTTCAACATCAGCTGAAGCTGCTACTTACAGTGTAACCATCGTCCAGCAGAACAGACAGCCGTGACTTAACAAAACAAAGCAATGAGAGGCAGGCAAGATAAACAAGTTTTCTTACCTTCTCTTGGAGCCCGGTCCCCTCCTCAACTGACTTTCATTAGGTCTCGGAGGTCATCTACGTCGGCTACTGATGTTACGTTCTCTCAAGCCCCACTTTGGGTGCCAAACTGTTAAAGTTGCACTCAATCAGAGAGAAATGTATTTGCTCTACTGCTCCAAATTGCTTTAATCCTAGGATTTTACATGCATGGAAGAACCCACACTGACACCAGGCAAGGGAAGCAGTTCTCATTTATAACAGGAAGTTAAGCAACATATAAGTACATCAAAGGGGGCATCCTCCTGAGGCTTGTGGCATTGTTCTATTGGCTAGAATACAAAAATAAGAAAAGAGATAACACTTGGCATCTATGTATTGTGCATTATTTTACTAACTGTGGTATGCAAACTATGTAAACATCTAAGCGCAAGCACCATATTGTAATGGCTTCACATTAACATCAGTACAGCATATGTCATATATGACACATCAGGGAGGAGGGTCCTCTTGGATAAGGTGAAGCCTTTGTGTGTTAGTTCTAACTTGAGTGAATAAGGTGTTGTCTGAGAGCTGGAGGATATAGGGGCCATCTAAGTTGATCAAGAATGATATCCACATCTGTATCAGTCCATCATAGTTGATCAAGAATGATATCCATATCTCTATTAGGGGCATTTTAACATTCATATTTTTTTATTGCCTATTTCTCCTGTAACTGGGACAAACATATTAGCCCCAGTTACAGGCAAAATCAGTCTCTGAAGACTCTCTGCAGAGCAGATCTGGGTCTGCTAAGATGTAGCAGCTCCGCACACAAATGTGCAAAAACAAAAGAAATCTGTAGTAGGGCAAATACTTTTTCACAGCACTGTACCCATGACTACAATGAGAGATATGTGTGCAGACAACCTATTACACACCTTTTATACCCACCAAGCCAGCTCACCACACATGAATTCCTTCATGAGCTAACCGCTGTCGGAATCAAAAGTAGGAAGCGGTCATATTAATGTTAGTCGACTGTAGATTTTGTCAATAACAAAGACTTTCTAATGTAAATATTCTGAATATAATTTGACTTAATCAAAATGTATGTGAAGAATTAATCATCACTGATATCCTGAGATAGGTATATGCAAATGAAAACAGTGTACAGCTCTCATGTACTTCCTTGCCTCAATATCAACATTACAGTTCAAGTGAAACGATCTTTCATCTGGTTACTTCTTGATTTCTTCCTTTGTAAATATCACACATAAATTCATTAGCAAGTTACAACTGATTTAAAGTTGCCAACAGAGCAGAATTAATTTCAGGAAAACATGTTTAGCAATTTGATAGCTTTTTATATACTGTATAACCATGAAAATGATAAAATAGCACTGGAACACAGTCGTTTCGAATTCACCATAAATAAAACACTTAAAGTAATTACTTTTAAAAACCCATGACGAAACTTTGATGTTCACAGAAGTTCATTGCCCAAAAGTATTAGAGTTTTGTATTTGGAAATCAAGTTGTCTTAAAAGCTGCAAAGTCTATTATATGCTAAATTTATAGAGTCACTGACTAATTTCATATATTATTCCTCAATGTAAGTAAATGCTATTATATCAGAAAGATGAATGGCAATGTGTATTGGAGGAAATGTGTCACAAACATATTTTTTTGACAGTTAAAACCAGATAGTAGCACATATTCTTTTTTTGTAATTTTTTTTATTTTCTGAATACAGATTTTTTTAATTCTGTTTCCTGAACATGATTATGGGGGTGTCCATGTTGCCTAAGCTGATCTTAACACCATTTATAAAGCATAAAAAAATGCTTTAATGCAGCCACATAGACACAATGGTGAGAAGGGGACCATATAGACTTCTATGGGAGAGTTTTCGAGGCATGCTCTGTGATCTGTACAAGGAAGGAATAGATACGATTTGAAAATCACTCATTGTGAATAGTGGATCCTGTCTTATCTATATACAGAGGTGATATTTCCTTATCATAATACACAGGTTTAGAATAATATATAACTGCAATAAAGTGAACTGTACAGACCAAAAAGTGGTGCCTATTATTGGGCTTAGTGGCCAGAGCGAAAACTGCAGGATTTTATGGTTTTTGTTTAAATATTTATACTGACATAGAAAATAGCCACCCAAAAATTCTTTAAAAGTATGTTAAACATAAAAACAGGATTTAAACATTAGGTCATTTTCTGATGACACATTCCCTTTAAATCCTAATTTACATATGACTTTTGGTAAGGTTATTTTTCAGGAAATGACTGAATCAACTGAATCATGGCAATTATATACAAACCACATTTATGTGAATGTCATCATGAACAAACACTATGGACCCGGAAAAGCACTTAAAGGGAACCTGTCACCAGTTTTATGGTGTCCTAACTAAGGGCAACATAAATAAGTGTCTGATTCGCTTAGCAAAATGCTGGGTCACTTTCTTTAATTGGCCCAGTCAATCTGCCAACATCTTGTATTGAAAAGCTCCAGCTGATAATGATGAGTCATGAATATTCTGACTCTCCCGCCCACCTGCTGCTGAATGACAGTTTGTTTCCATATGAATCAGCAGCAGGTGGGCAAGGGAGTGGCTATAGCTCTGAATTAAATATACGCTGGACTCAATGACATCACGCTGGACTCGAATCAGCTCATTAGCATGTGGCATCTTTGTGTGTATATTATGAGGTAACCATCTGTCACACCAGTAAGTGAATACATCTAAGGTACTTTTTAGTAGTTAATGATTGTATATAATTAGTTAGATTATAATCAAATATCCACATGACAGGTTCCCTTTAAATGGGTAACATTGATTTAGAAATGATAAGTTAAATGGAATCTGTCACCACGATTCTGGACTATTATCTGCAGTAATTCATGAGTTGTACCATACATAAGGAGTTGAGAATGCCATTTTTTATTTTGCTACTCACCCTTATTCCCCTGCTGGCAGCTCTCAAAGCTGAGCTGACAGGTCAGGACTGCTGTGCTAACAGCTGTGCTAACACAATGAGGAGTACTCATGTGTATGCACAATAATCAAGGTAGCGAATTTCAGTGCAGCTCAGTGCGCTGACAGTGGTGCAAAGGGGGAAAATAAAAGAATAGTGATCTGGGCTCCTTATATGCAATAAAACTACACTCCTTCAGGACATCACTAAAGTCTCCTGCTTTTCTGTAAGTGTGATTTCTCCTTCCTTGTCAGCTTTTTGAGCAAACATAGTGGGAAGTGAGGTCATACACATACAGTACTTGTGAGAAAAATGCATGTAGCTGTGCAGCTGAAGCAGGCAATAATAAGGCTAAAAGAGACTTTAGGGAACCTCAAACATAACTATTCCATCACAGTTTTGATTGTAGAAAGGAGCATAGCCATAATGCAAACTTTTTTGAAAACTCAGGTACACTTTAAAGAAAGATTTTCGTTTTAATGGTAAGGAAAAATTCACAACCTTAGCAAGTATTTTATGAAACTTCAGTGACTGCCATCTGCTACACATGGCATTACCAGAAATAAAGCTTTCTCATTTTACCATACAATTGTGTATGAACTTCAATCTGCAATGAACTTAAACACAAGTGCTACCCACTGGGTAGGCAAAAAGGATTATTGGAAACTAAAATATATATGGTTACCTTTTCCCCCACAACAACCTTGTTTTCAAATGAAGCCAGATCATCAATCAGCTGCTGGTTCCAGGTCTGGGTTATGAAATGCATGGTGACTTAACTGGTATACCTAGGGCTCCTGAATAGTAAACACATTGGGGGAGATTTATGAAAAGTGGTGTAAAGGAAAACTGACTTAGTTGCCCATAGTAATCAGATTCCACATCTCATTTTTCAGATCTCCTTTTTGCTTTGGGCAACTAAGCCGGTTTTCCTTTACACCACTTTTGATAAATCTCCCCATTATGCATTTTCTAAATCTAGTTAAAACCTGAAAAATTTGTGAAAAATGCAGTCAAAGGGTTGTTTTTTAAAAATGTCTTAGTGATATACAGTATCAGTCAAAAGTTTGGAAACACCTTGGTTTTTCTTTTGACTTATTTTTTTTCTACATTGTAGATTCATATAGACATGAAGACAAGAAAACGATGATGGGACACCAGTGGAAATAAGTAGTTAACAAAAGAAAAACTATGGAAATAGGTAGTTAACAACAGTAGTTGTTGGCTGCTTTTTGTTGCAATTTATGCTCACCGTATTCCATTGTATGTCTTGTGGGCTGGTTGCCATGTCGTGAGTACTGACCTTGGATATTTGTGGGTGTGATCATGACTAGTGTGGAGCAAATCAAAGTCCACATAGTGCGGAGCCGAATTTCCTTGTGCTTTGTGTTAGCAAATCTATTGTACCTGAAATAGTGTGAAACAAAAAAAATCATACTTCGTCCATTTGCTCATGATGGCCCGGCCACCACCATCTTGCTTGAAGATCTCACACGAAATCGCATGTGCGGTGACGTATGATGTCACCAAGCTGGCCAGCATGATAACTTCATCATGGACTGGGCAAGATTTTGCGCTAGATCTTCAAGCAAGATGGAGACGGCTTGCACATCAAAAGCAAATGGATGAGGTAAGTATTATTTTTTATTTGCTTTTTATTTTATTTTACACTCTGTTATTTATATCAAATGCTGAGATCATGTATGAATGCAGAATCTGAGGGGTACAATGATGGGGAGAGGTGGAATTGCTGCTCCCTGTCATTGCACCCACTACTTTCAAAGAAATGCACTTTGTGACAAAGTAACTGGTCACAAAGCGAAGCAGCCGAATAAAATTTTTGAATAATTTGCTCATCTCTAAACATGACCATTGTGTTTGTATCCCCTCAGTTAGGTAGGGAATTAACTCTTGCTTGCTGTGTGTTCTATGTGCCTTGTAGGGGTTCTGTTTGTGTGCACCTGCATGTGTTTAGGGCTAATGAGCTTAAGTATATGTTATGTCTGTTTATCATGCTCCATGGCTGAACACCAGGAACAGTTTTGTATCTGCTTCTGTTGTTCTGTTTGCCTGTCCAGTCCTTGCCACTAGTCTGTATGTATGATCTGTGTCTATTGTCATGTGTGACATGATCCTGCCTGTAATTCTGAGTTAGTCTGTCATACTCTGCTTGTTTGGTCTTAGTTTAGTTCTGTTCATGTTTTGTTATCCAGTCTGGTGTTCCAAAGACCTGCATTCTAGTCTTGGTTCCTGTTCAGACCGTGACTGTGTTTTTTGTGTGTTTACTGTTTCCCATGCCACTGGTGCTTGCACCAGAGTTCTTGAGTCCGAGGGTCAGCTTCCAAGTATAGGGGATCATCCCAGGAGGTAGCTGTCTGGTTCCCTTAATGGTTTAGGCCAGCAGTAAATTGGTTACTTGGAACAGGGGTTCCAGACTACGACTGATCTGTCTTGATCCCCAACAGTGAATCCGTATCACTTTTCCTTTACCCTGTGGTCCAACTCATCCTAAAACATCTCAATTGGGTTAATGTTAAGTAATCATGACAACCATGTCATCTGATGCAGAATTCCATCACTCTTCTTCGTGGTCAGATGATAGCCTTTACATATACTGGAGGTGAGTTTGGGGTCATTGTTGTAATTGTGAAAAATTAATTATGGTCTCAGTAATTGCAAACCAAATAAGATGGCATGTTACTGGAGAATACTGTGGTAGCCAGCCATGCTAGTTAAAGGGAACCTGTCATCGGGATTTTGTGTATAGAGCTGAGGACATGGGTTGCTAGATGGCCGCTAGCACATCCGCAATATCCATTCCCCATAGCTCTGTGTGCTTTTATTGTGGAAAAAAAACTATTTGATAGATATGCAAATTAACCTGAGATGAGTCCTGTCCCTGACTCATCTCACATACAGGACTCATCTCAGGTTAATTTGCATATGTATCAAATAGTTTTTTTTACACAATAAAAGCACACAGAGCTATGGGACTGGGTATTGCGGTTGTGTTAGAGGCCATCTAGCAACCCATGTCCTCAGCTCTATACCCCAAATCCTGGTGACAGGTTCCCTTTAAGCGTGCCTCAAATTTTTAATAAATCACAAACAGTGTCTTGTGCAAAGCACTCCCACACCATCACAACTTTCCTTCCATGCATCTTGTGCAGAAACCATCCGCTCACTTTTGTTTTTTGTATCTTGCAAAGAAAAAGTGGTTGGAACAAAAAAAATCTCTATTTTTGACTCATTAGACTAAAGCACATTTTCCATTAGTCTAAGGTCAATTCCTTGTGTTCCTTGGTCCAAACAGTTCTCTTCTTCTTCTTGTTGTTCCTCAGTAGTGGCTTCTCACAGCAATTCTACTGATTCTCACAGCCTCCTCTGAAAAATTTGTATTGAAATGTGTCTAGTACTTAATCTCTGTAAAACATTTTTATAGACTCTAGTTTTAAGTGCTGATAATTTCCATTTTCTGTGGCTTATAAGTGTAATGAACTTATCCTCTGCAGCATAGGAAATTCTTGTTCTTCCTTTCATAAGGCAGTCCTCGTGAGAGCTAGTTTCATAATAGCATTTTATGGCTTTCATTATTGAATTGGAGGATACCTTCAAATTTCTAGAAAATGTCCGGATTGATTGATTTTCATCATGTCTTAAATTAATGATGGACTGTCGTTTCTGTTTACATAGTTGAGTGGTTGTTGCATAATGTTTATTAGAACAGTAGTAGAATAGGGCTAAATGTAGAATAATATAGAATAGGGTTGTATGAAACTGTGTACCATTTATACTTATGCACAACACAAACATGTGTCGGGCCCATCTACTAACTTCAAGGTGGCTTCTGCATATTTTGTTTGCAGTTTGTATGTTAGCTTTATGGATGTGCATCTGTGACTTTGGAGGTTCTAGTCTAAACTTTCTTGTAGTGTTTATATACAAACGGTAGAGTCCAAGTCAAGTAATCCAGAATGTATGCCTTAATAGGGGAAATACTTGTCAATGTTTTTGCACACACGAATGGCAGGATTAAAAAAGGCAATAGCTTGTTCTGAACAAGCATCCCAAAATTCCCCCTATTATTTGGGAGCAGCAACAGTACAGTGTAGATATGGAAGCAGTTAGCTATGAAGGGCTAATATTGACAGTAGTAGCAGCACAGCATGAATCCTAGCAGACAAGGCAGTAGATTTGCGGCTGTATTGGGATAATGGCAGTGGCAGTAGAGAAAGTAGCAGTCTTGGCAGCGGTAGTAGCCATACAGTATGGAAAATGAAGGCAGGCAGACAGCGGATCCTCACAGATCCATGCCTCATTCATTTTGACAAATGTGATGTTTTGTACACTTGAAGAGGTAATTTAGTCCCTCTCTGAGATGACACTGGAGGCTGGTCACGACAGTACAGCAAGAGCAAACTGGGTCAGCTCTAGTAACTATTCGAAGCTGCCAGCCCAGAAGTCCAGAGGGTCAGGGAACAAGGTATGTGCCGGAGAAAGGCTACAATCCAAGTAGGAGTGAACCTGGTTGTTCAGGCGTAACCATTGATTTGCGTCAGACTGGCGTAGCAAATGAAAAAAATAAGAGACAATGAGAGGATGGTGACTTTGCAGGCGATGGATGGAGCATCCTGGTCAGATATGTGGGTTGCAGGCATCAGCTCGCCGAAACTTGTGGCAAGCTGTGTACATAGTGTATCCTGATAATTATTGTTGAGTGAATTAAAGTGAAACAATTTGACTTCAATCCAAATTTCTGGAAAAATTCAATTTGCCCTGAATTTCGTGGTGCTTTGTGGTAACAAATCATTTTTTTAGCTTAAAATGGCGGCTACATGTGTTACAAAGTCAAAGGAAGAAGCCCAGGAATGCGATATGACCCATAATGCAGAACAACTAGCCAATCAGCAGATGGCCCATCACCTATGATGTCACAGCCCTATAAAAGCTTTATCACGCCTGGTCTCTGCCATTTTATTGTGAGATAAGCAAAGGAACGGACGTGCCAGGCACTAGGGACAGTGATTAACAAAGCTTTTAATTGTAGAATATTGGCTAGGAACAGTGCAGGGAGATCATAGGGAGAATTTGTATACACTGTAGAGAGAGCATAGGGAGACTGCAGGGACAGTGTAGTCTCAGTTTAAAGGGAGTCTGTCGCCTCCATATGGCCATATACAGTGCTTACATGGCTCTGTAGCACACCTACACAGGAATGTAACTGTACCTTTGTTCTTTTCTTTAGACTTGCACCAGCAGGAAAAACGAAGTTTAATTCATATGCAAATGTGTTGCAAGCGGTCAGGGACATGACCATGAGGCTGGTGACAGTAACTTAAGTGACGAGCAAACAGTAATGGATGATAACGTAGCCAATCTCCTGTGGGAGCCCAGTAAAGAGGGGATATCATCATCATCAGCAGACCTGTGAGACTGCAGCAGGGTGGCTGCATGCCGATAGGCCAACAGGGTGGAAGCAATGGGAGATATGGAGCTAAACGCACCCGGGGTAGACCGTCTGCTACTCAGGAGCTTACCTGTCAGTAAACAACTATTGGTTGGCAGTCAGCACAGGGTGGTGGGTGTAAAATGCAACCCACAGTGTGGGAATTTGTTATCAAGTCGCTAGAGGATGTTAGTGCGGCGGTATGCAGGATATGTGGGCAGAAGGTGACACGCAGTCAGGGTGCTAATATTGGCACAATGGCCCTGTGTCAACACATGGAGCATCACCATAAAATGGCCTCGGAAAACCTTGGCACTAATGTCGTGGTATATTCTAATGCAGCAACCGCTGCATCTCCCAGCAGCCCGCATGCCTTCTCCAGCAGTCAGGGATCCTTAACCCCAGCAGAAGGAAGCATCATCTATTGCTAATGATGCTCCTCCTACTCCTTGTCCCTAGTTTCATCAGCAATTGATTACCAAAGCGATGGCAAAGAGTCAACAGTATGCAAGTGCTTATCCAATGGCACAGAAGCTGAATGCAGCCAAGTTACTATGTAGTACTAATAACTTGGCTGCATTCAGCTTCTATGCTGTCGGATGCGTACTTGCATACTGTTGACTCTTTGCCCCTCCCTTTCCATATCATGGGCTCTGAATATTTCTAAGAACTGATTAAGTGGTGGAGTATCCCAAGCCACCATTACTTCTCTAAAAAACTATACACCTATGTTAAGCTGAAGGTGGGCCAGTCCTTGAGCCTGTTGGCATCTGGTACAGTACATGTCGGCACTGACGTGTGGGGCTATAACTATTGTCAAGTATAATATATGCCCTTTAATGCCCACTGGGAAAATGCCACATAACACCGATGCAAAGCACAGCATTGTCACATCTGGCTCTGCATCGGGTCAGCCTGGGCGAACTGAGTCGCAACAGGGAGGAACTGTTCCGTGTTATCAACCAAGAAATCAAATCCTGGCTGTCTTCACCAACTGGAGTTAGTAACCATAGTCACTGATAATGGGAAAAACATTCTGTCTGTGCTGTCAGGGAGGGGTGACCCATGTGTCCAGCATGGCGCACGTTTTCAATCTGCTTGTCACCCGGTTCCTGAAGTCTTCCACCCAACTGCAAGACATCTTGTAAAGGAAAATGTGCATGCATTTCAGCCACTTCTACTGTGCAAACTGTGACACCCTTGAGATGCAAAGGCAGAATGGTGTTCCCCTACATCGCCTCATATGCAAAGTTTCCACACGTTGGAACTCCACCCTCCACAAATTGGATCAACTGTATGAGCAGAGGAAACCCGTTACCCATTTCTTGAAAATGCAGATGGACAGGACAACTCCCCAGTTTGAATTTGAAGTTAGACAGTAGCAGCTCATGCGTGACACCTGCCATTTGCTCAGGCCCTATGAGGCCCTATCAGTCGCCAGGACTACGGGATGAATGATGTCTTTCCACGCTTTCACATCCTGGAGGGGATGCTGATAAACCTGACTGATGAGAGGACAGAAGACGTGGTGCCTACATTTAGTTGCCACCCTAGCCCTGTAAAGGATGAACTGGCACAGGCGAAGGATGAGGAGGAGGACATAGACGCCCAGGAATTCTATACAGAACTAGGTGGTTTATCTGCCCAATAAACAGGAGAAGAGCAGGAGGAGCTTGAGGAGCAAGTGAGCGGCAAAGAAGATGACGCAGATGATCCCGACAGACCTTAGCAGTATGCAGTGGATATGAAGACGGGGAGTCCCTCCGAGTCCTTTGCACAAATTAAAATATGACTGCTGAGTTGCTTGCATAGTGTCATCTGCATTATTACCATTTGGCAGAGGGATGACTACTGGCTCTCCACAATGTTAGACTCTTGCTACAGGATCCAAATGGGGGCCTTTTTTACACCTTCTGAGAGGGATGAAAAACTTACTACTATCAAGATATACTTTGTAGTCAGTTGATCGCTGGCTATGTTTGCTATCACCCATCCTCTTGAAGCTCTCACCGGGGTGACCCTCTGAGCTCACGGTCCACTGCCATGACTGGTGGAGGAAGGGGGCAGGATCATCTCAATCAGCAGCAACTGAAATCTGGAGTCTCTGATGAGCACTTTTCTTCACCCGCCTTGTGAAGAAACTACCCAGCAGCAGCAGGACATGGAGCAAAACCTGAATCAGCAGGTAGTGGCATACTTGGACTGCACACTGGATACAATATTCCCTGGAATATTGGGCAGCCAAACGTGAATTGTGGCTGCAACTAGCCAAGTTTGCACTGGGCAAGCTTTCCTGTCTGGCCAGTCATGTGGCATCAGAGTGAGTGTTTTGTGCAGTGGTGGGCATAGTGGGGACACTAATGATCTGACTGCAGTGTGCTGCCACACCAGAACATTGTGACAAATCGTCTGTTAATGCTGGCTATGTGCTGCTGCCACTATTCTTCCACCCACCCGATGCCAAATTCCTGCTGCCTCTACTGCCATCTACGCCTAGTGTGTTCTGCCACCATCTTGTGCTGTTACTGCCTACCCACTCTGTTCTGGGGCCACTATTGTTACTCTTCATGCTGTTGCCACCCTTACCACTCTGTTCCAGGGCCACTATTGCAAGACTTCATGCTGTTGCCACTTTCACCACTCTGTTCCGAGGCCATTATTGTGACTCTTCATGCTGTTGCCACTCTCATCACTCTTTTATAGGGACACTAGTGACCCTGTTTGGCCATGTTGATATCACTGTTTATTTTTCTGTTCTTCTGATCCAAATAACAAAAAAAAGGTGATGTCATTTGAGCGTCCATAAGGCCTCTATCACATGGTCAGTATTTTGCATCAGGATTTGGTCACTTGGAAGCCACAAGCAGAAGTGAGTCCAAAACACAGAAGACATGAAAATAAATCCATCACATACAAATGTAAAAACACAAATGCAATCACACTCTGCAACCAGCACTCTGCCCTGCCTCTATGCTGGATGTTGAATGAGACATTTTGGCCAAAGCGTAATGAGCCACTCACCACGTCAAGGTCGCCTCTATGAGTGGTCCCCAACACTAGTTCCTACCTGTTATGGGCCATGTCAGCCACACAAAGTCCAGGGAGCGCAGGTACAGCATGCACGCCAGGCACACTCTGCTTTTAACCCTGTCCGGTGCCATTACAGCTTCCATCGGATCCAGGGATGCAAGTACCAACATGCATGCTGAGCCCATTATATACTTCTCCTGGAGCCAAATAGCTACTGGTAGGCGCTATGAAAGCAAACTCAGTTTTATACTGACTTTAAAACCAGCCTCCAGGGCAGACTAACTGGTCAGGTGTGCATGACTGCATGGAGATCGCCACGCCTCCAATATATACTACAAAGAAGAAAATGTGTGGGGTTCAGTCAGCACAACCCTGTATGCAGGTGCACATTGCTATGGCGAAATCCACATACAAACGTAAAAACACAAATGCAATCGCACTCTGCAACCAGAACTCTGCTCTGCCTCTATTCTGGCTGTTGAATGAGGCATTAGTGTACATTTTGGCCAAAGCGTAATAAGCCACTCACCACGTTGCATTTGTGTTTTTACAATTGTATGTGGATTTCGCCATAGCAATGTGCACCTGCATACAGGGTTGTGCTGACTGAACCCCCCCACATTTTCTTCTTTGTAGTATATATTGGAGGCGTGGCGATCTCCATGCAGTCATGCACACCTGACCAGTTAGTCTGCCCTGGAGGCTGGTTTTAAAGTCAGTATAAAACTGAGTCTGCTTTCATAGCGCCTACCAGTAGCCATTTGGCTCCAGGAGAAGTATATAGTGGGCTCAGCATGCATGTTGGTACTTGCATGCCTGGATCCGATGGAAGCTGTAATGGCACTGGACGGGGTTAAAAGCAGAGTGTGCCTGGCGTGCATGCTGTACCTGCGCTCCCTGGACTTTGTGTGGCTGACATTGCCCATAACAGGTAGGAACTAGTGTTGGGGACCACTCATAGAGGCGACCTTGACGTGGTGAGTGGCATATTACGCTTTGGCCAAAATGTACACTAATGCCTCATTCAACATCCAGCATAGAGACAGGGCAGCTGGTTGCAGAGTGTGATTGCATTTGTGTTTTTACGTTTGTATGTGGATTTCGCCATAGCAATGTGCACCTGCATACAGGGTTGTGCTGACTGAACCCCCCACAAATCCATCACATATTATCTCTGTTTTTGACCCACTCCTGTTTTTGCCTTACCAATGCTGATCAAAAAAAGATGCAAAAAACTGACCAAATACTGACTGTTTCATAGAGGCCATTAAAGTCCTGCATGCAGGACTTCTTTTTCCATCTGAATAAAACTGATTTCAGACACAAATGGCCAAAACTCATGCGAATTGAGTATAAGGTCATGGTCAATATTTTGCATTAGGATTTGCTCATGATTTGGAAGCCAAAAGCAGGAGTGGGTCCAAAACATAGAAAACATGCAAAGATGTCCATCATATGTTATCTATGCTTTGGACGCACTCCTGTTTTTGCCTTACAAATACTGATCAAATGCTAATCAAATGCTGACGGTTTGAAGGCGGATGCTCACACTACAGGATTCACTTTTTCTGGGCTATTCTTCTGACAGATCAGAACAACTGAAAAATAAAGAGTGATGTGAACACCCTCCCCACTGTATCTTGAGCAACTGCACGCTTCAGTCCATGCCGATAAATTAGACCTGATATTAACACTTCAGTTGTTTTTTATCAGTTATTTCCATCAGTTTTTGTGAGCCAAATTCAGTACAGTACTATACAGTAATATACACCTAGATACATTCTCTCTAAAGTTTACCTGCAGCCCTAGATAGACCTGATTAACACACTTAATGTCAAATTAATTTGTTGCAAAGCTAATTTCTTGGAGAAATTCGCAAAGTGAATGAATTTTTAAAAACTTCGCTCATCTACAGGTCCTTCTCAAAAAATTAGCATATTGTGATAAAGTTCATTATTTTCTGTAATGTACTGATAAACATTAGACTTTCATATATTTTAGATTCATTACACAGCAACTGAAGTAGTTCAAGCCTTTTATTGTTTTAGTATTGATGATTTTGGCATACAGCTCATGAAAACCCAAAATTCCTATCTCAAAAAATTAGCATATCATGAAAAGGTTCTCTAAACGAGCTATTAACCTAATCATCTGAATCAACTAATTAACTCTAAACACCTGCAAAAGATTCCTGAGGCTTTTAAAAACTCCCAGCCTGGTTCATTACTCAAAACCGCAATCATGGGTAAGACTGCCGACCTGACTGCTGTCCAGAAGGCCATCATTGACACCCTCAAGCAAGAGGGTAAGACACAGAAAGAAATTTCTGAACGAATAGGCTGTTCCCAGAGTGCTGTATCAAGGCACCTCAGTGGGAAGTCTGTGGAAAGGAAAAAGTTGGCAGAAAACGCTGCACAACGAGAAGAGGTGACCGGACCCTGAGGAAGATTGTGGAGAAGGACCGATTCCAGACCTTGGGGGACCTGCGGAAGCAGTGGACTGAGTCTGGAGTAGAAACATCCAGAGCCACCGTGTACAGGCGTGTGCAGGAAATGGGCTAGCCACTTTTGAACCAGAAACAGCGGCAGAAGCGCCTGACCTGGGCTACAGAGAAGCAGCACTGGACTGTTGCTCAGTGGTCCAAAGTACTTTTTTCGGCTGAAAGCAAATTTTGCATGTCATTCGGAAATCAAGGTGCCAGAGTCTGGAGGAAGACTGGGGAGAGGGAAATGCCAAAATGCCTGAAGTCCAGTGTCAAGTACCCACAGTCAGTGATGGTCTGGGGTGCCATGTCAGCTGCTGGTGTTGGTCCACTGTGTTTTATCAAGGGCAGGGTCAATGCAGCTAGCTATCAGGAGATTTTGGAGCACTTCATGCTTCCATCTGCTGAAAAGCTTTATGGAGATGAAGATTTCATTTTTCAGCACGACCTGGCACCTGCTCACAGTGCCAAAACCACTGGTAAATGGTTTACTGACCATGGTATTACTGTGCTCAATTGGCCTGCCAACTCTCCTGACCTGAACCCCATAGAGAATCTGTGGGATATTGGGAAGAGAAAGTTGAGAGACGCAAGACCCAACACTCTGGATGAGCTTAAGGCCATTATCGAAGCATCCTGGGCCTCCATAACACCTCAGCAGTGCCACAGGCTGATTGCCTCCATGCCATGCCGCATTGAAGCAGTCATTTCTGCAAAAGGATTCCCGACCAAGTATTGAGTGCATAACTGAACATAATTATTTAAAGGTTGACTTTTTTTGTATTAAAAACACTTTTCTTTTATTGGTCGGATGAAATATGCAAATTTTTTGAGATAGGAATTTTGGGTTTTCATGAGCTGTATGCCAAAATCATCAATATTAAAACAATAAAAGGCTTGAACTACTTCAGTTGGTGTGTAATGAATCTAAAATATATGAAAGTCTAATGTTTATCAGTACATTACAGAAAATAATGAACTTTATCACAATATGCTAATTTTTTGAGAAGGACCTGTATATTCAGTAGTCATCAGTTTGCTTTAACCTAACAAGATGCTTTTCAGTACATGAACAAGCGAGCATGTACAGTGCTTTGCAACAGTGTTCACCTCCCTTGACTTTTTACATGTTCTGTTACATTACAGTCTTAAGTTCAATGTTTTGTTAATCAGAATTTTATGTGAAGGATCAGAACACAATAGTCTAAGTTGGTGAAGTGAAATGCGAAAAATATATAAATAAAACTATTGTTTAGAAATAGAAAACAGAAAATTGGCATGTGTGTATGTATTGCCCCTCTTTGTTAGGAAGCCCATAAAAAGCTCTGGTGCAACAAATTACCTTTAGAAGTCACATAATTAGTGAAATGATGTCCACCTATGTGCAATCTAAGTGTCACATGATTTGTCATTACATATACACACCTTTTTTGAAAGGCTCCAAAGGCTGCAACAGCTAAGCAAGAGGCATCACTAATAGTGATGGAAGAACATCGGCGGGGATGTTTTGCGAACGATCAAATGTTCGCGAACCGCACGTTCGTGGCGGGCCCTATTCACTTTAATGGCAAGCGAACCTGAAAAAAACCTTCAGGTCATATTTGCAGCCACCAAATACTTACAATAAGTGCACAAATAGTCCCACAACATGGACAGTGACATACCATAGGAGAATCAATGGCAAAAAATCCCCCCAAAAATATGTATTTTAATCAGGGGCCATTTTTATGCGTCTTAAAGGGAAACTCTCAAAAATGTGCCCTGCTGGAGACTAGAAAAATTGATATTAGGCCACTGGAGTACGGGCCCCAAAAATTAGGCATTCACCTGCCAGAAAAGAACAAGTGATTATGTGGCTGGAGGTATATTAGATGGTCAGTGCATTACAATTTTACTGTAGTCGAGTGGAGTACAGGCCCCAAAAATTATGCATTCACCTGACAGAAAAGAACAAGTGATTATGTGGCTGGAGGTATATTAGGCAGTCAGTGGATAACAATTTTACTGCAGGCCAGTGGAGTAGAGGCCCCAAAAATTAGGAATTCACTGGACATAAAAGAACAAGTGATGATGTGGCTGCAGGTATATTAGAGGGTCAGTGGATAACAATTTTACTACAGGTCAGTGGAGTACAGGCCCCGTAAATTAGGCATTCAACTGACAGAAAATAATTTGTGATGTCGCTGGAGGTACATTAGGTGGTCACTGGAAAACATTTTTACTGTAGGCCACTGGAGTAGAGGCCCCAAAAATTTGGCATTCACCTGACAGAAAAGGCCTTTTATACCGCTGAAGGAACATTCTTTGTTCTGGGTGGTGGTGTATATGTGTGGGCTGGCATGAGAAAATTCAATTCCACGTGGTCGTCACAGGTGTTGAATTCCTCTGAGATCCATGCCTCATTCATTTTTAGAAATAAGCGAGTGCGCTTATCGGTCACGATCCCCCCTGCTAGGCTGAACGTCCTTTCGGACAGGACACTCGACGAGGGGCAAGCCAAGAGTTCCATGGCATATTGTGCCAGCTCTAGCCACAGGTCAAGCCTGCACACCCAGTAGTCCAGGGTTTCCTCACTTCTCAGAGCAACCACATCGGCCTTTGACCCGATGTAGTCGGACACCTGTCGGTCTAGGCGTTCCCTGAGGCTGGATCCAGAGTGTGGCTCTCGATGGGTTGGCTGCAATGAATGATCTCATATCCGAAGTGACTAACACATCTTCAAACCGCCCTCCTCTTCTGCGGTAGGTACCCGCAGCTGTTTCGATGTGGGTGGAAATTCCTCTGCCAGTGCCTGCAACAGCAGAATGCAGCATCCCTCACAGGAAGGCCTGAAAATGCTGCATTCTGACTGCCCTCTGTGATGCTGGTAACATGTCCACCATTTTGTGTTTGTACCGGGGGTCTTAGTATGTTACCACCCAGTACTGGTCCTTGACCTTTATGCTTTTTATATGGGGGTCCCTCTTCAAACACTGGAGCATGAAGGCCCCCATTTGAACTAAATTGGAAGCGGTGGAGCGCCCTGGCTTCTGTTCATCACCCAGGAGAATGTCATCCTCAGTCTCCTTCCCCCAGCCACGGACAATACCAGGGATTCACAAAAAGTTTAAAGTCCCTCTCAAAGCCTGCTCTTCTTGCTCCTCCTCTTCCTCCTCCCCCTCCCCGCAGGCACCATCCTCCTCTGACTCCTCTTCAGACTCCTTCTGACTTGTCTCAGATGGAGTATCCCCCCTGGGAATTAATTCTGCTTTTTGATTTCCTCATCTTACAGCTCCTGCTCCTCGATGGCTTGATCAATGAGACGACGCAATGCACGATCCAGAAAGAAGGCATTAGGTACAATGTCACTGATGGTGCCCCGGCTGCGACTGACCAGTTTGGTGATCTCATCAAATGGCCGCAGAAATCTGCATGCATCACGCATGAGCAGCCACTGGCGCGGTGAAAAGAAACCAAGCTTCCCAGAACCTGTTCTGCTGCAGAGTTCTTACAGGTAGTCATTAACGGTACATTGCTGCTGGAGCAGCCTATCAAGCATATACAAGGTGGAGTTCCAGCGCGTTGGGCTGTCACAAATCACACATCTGACGGGCAAGTAGTGTCGCAGCTGAACGTCAGCAAGGCGAGCCATGGCCGTGTAAGATCTAAAATGGCTAGAGATTTTCCTGGCCTGCTGCAAGATGTCCTGGACCTCGGGGTATTTGGCAATGAATCACTGCGCGACTAAGTTCAGGACGTGTGCCATGCACGGCACGTGTGTCATTATGCCCTGTTTCAGCGCGCTCAGCAGATTGGCACCATTGTCGCACACAATTTTGCCAACTGTCAAATTGAGCGGGGTTAGCCACTGATCACCCTTTGACTGCAGAGCTGAAATTAGTGCAGGACCGGTGGGGCTCTTGGCTTCCCAGCACAACAGCCGCAGCATGGCAACGTCTCACCTAGCACGTCGAATAGGTTCTGAGGAGCTGGGGGGGTGCAGCAGTGGAAAAGTTGGAGTCAGCCGAGGAGGGAGACAGAGGATGGGGTAGGAGGAGGAGAAGAAGAGGCAGGCCTGCATGCAATCCATGGCAGTAATACCAAATCCACACAGGAGCCACGGGTTACATACTTGACGGCCGTCAGAAAGTTTATCCAGTGGGCAGTAAAAGCAATGTACCTTCCTTGCCCCTGTTTGCTAGACCACGTGCCTGTGGTCAGATGTATCTTGGCACGACACTGTGTGCAAGAAATATATTCAATTGACCCACTGAACGTGGCCATATAGCTCTGGGATACCCTTCTGGGAGAAATATTTCCTTCCGGGGATCTTCCATTGCAGTGTGCAAAATGGCCACAAATTTTCTAAAGGCCTCCGAGTCCGCCAGTTTATATGGCAGTAGTTGGGGGTCTAGCAGTTCCGACAAGCCATCGGTCAGAAATTGGGCAAGAGGGTTATCCGGTATCATCAACTTTTTACTCTCGAACATTTGGGCCACAGAAGCCTGCCTTCTGCCAGATGAACGCGACAACAGCAGAAGGTGGAGGGGAGGAAAAATGGGAGGAGAGAGGAGAAGGAGAAAAGACAGGACGTGGTGCGCTGGGAGTGTGGCTTTGTGGATTCTGACGGCGTTGCTCCCACTGGGCTTGGTGATAGGAGGCCAGGTGCCTTCTTAAGACGGCCGTTTCTAGGTGAGTGTTGGGCTTACCGCAACTTATGCGTTGACAGCACAGGCTGCAGAAGGCAACACTATTGTCAGCAGCTGACACATTAAAAAAAGCCCACACTGCGGAGCCATGTGTCGGCGTCCTGGGAGCGCAAGATGTGACCGTGCATGGTGGATGGCTCGCTCCAGATACATTTGCAGTCTGATTTTTGCCTCCTGTGCACTGCGAGTTTTGCCTGCTTCTCCCCCTTCTCCTCCCTATCTGCTGCTCCATCTCTCCCTCTAAACTCCCTTCCTCTTCATCTCTTGTGGGCACCCACGTGATATCCATCAGCACATCATCATTGTCATCTTCACCACCACTGGCATTAGAGATCTCGGAATAGGCAGCAATAGCGGGGACCACCCTCCTTTGGCTAAACTGGGTACTGTTGTCAGACCGCTGGGTGGCGACCATTGTTACCTCCTCTTCCTCATCCGATGCCAAGAATGGCTGCGCCTAAGTAAGGTCTGGGAATGGATGGGAAAATTATTCCTCTGACTCGAGTGGAGGGGCTATGGTGGTGTATTTGGGGGTGCACACAGCAGAGAGTGAGAAGTGTGCAGATACAGAGAATGAGGAGGGTGCAGAAGCAGAAGGCTGAGTGAGCCACTCAACCAACTCTGGTGCGTCCATTGACGTAATCGCACGCACCTTTTCCAACTTCCCACTTAGGCTCCGGCCTGGTGCACCTGCACGACCTTTACCACCCCTGTGGAACGACGTGCCTCTTCCTCTGCTTGTTATTTTCAAAATTACCCTGTGCCAAAGTCCAAAGAGACGAGCAGAATTTGTGGAAGATGGTATATCGCATGCCTCAATCAGTATTTAGTGGAAGCCGGTGTATCACAGGCCTCAATCAATATTTGGTGGAAGCAGGTATATCGAACCCCTCAATCAGTATTTTGTGGAAGCAGGTATATTGCACCCCTCAATCAGTATTTTGTAGCAGCAGGTATATAGAACCCCTTAATCACTATTTTGTAAAAGCAGGTATATCGCACCCCTCAATCAGTATTTTGTGGAAGCTGGTGTATCGTAGGCCTTAATCAATATTTGGTGGAAGCAGGTATATCGCACCCCTCAATGAGTATTTTGTGGAAGCAGGTATATAGAACCCATTAACCAGTATTTTGAGGAAGCAGGTATATAGAACACCTGAATCAATAATTGGTGGAAGCAGGTATATCGCATCCCTCAATCTGTATTTTGTGGAAGCAGATATATCAAATCCTTTAAACAGTATTTTGTGAAAGCAGGTATATCGGACCTCCCAATTAGCATTTTGTGGTAGCAGGTATATAGAACCCTTTAATCAGTATTTTGTAGAATCAGGAATATCCCACCCCTCAATCAGTATTTTGTGGAACAGGTATATAGAACGAACGCCTGAATCAATATTTAGTGGAAGCAAGTATATCACACCACTCAATCAGTATTTTGTGGAAACCGGTGTATCGCAGGCCTCAATCAAAATTTGGCGTAAGCAGGTATATCCAACCCCTCAATAATTATTTTGTGGAAGCTGCAGTATCGCAGGCCTTAATCAATATTTGGTGGAAGCAGGTATATCACACCTGTCAATCCGTTTTATGTGAAAGCAGGTATATAGAACCCATTAATCAGTATTTTGTAGAAGCAGGTATATCGCACCCCTCATTCAGTATTTTGTAGAAACAGTTATACAGAACACCTGAATCAATATTTGGTGGAAGCAGGTATAGATCACACCTCAATCAGTATTTTGTGGAAGCAGGTATATAGAACCCTTTAATCAGTATTTTGTAGAAGCAGGGAAATCCCAGCCCTCAATCAATGTGGAAACAGGTATATCAAACCCCTTAATCAGTATTTTGAGGAAGCAGGTATATAGCACCCCTCAATCTTTATTTTGTGGAAGCAGGTATATCAAACCCCTTAATCAGTATTTTGTGGAAGCAGGAATATTGCACCCCTCAATCTATATTTTGCAGAAGCAGGTATATCAAACCCTTTAATCCGTATTTTGTGGAAGCAGGAATATCGCACCCCATGAATCAGTATTTTGTGGAAGCAGGTATGTAGAACACCTGAATCAATATTTGGTGGAATCAGGTATATCGCACCCCTCAATCAGTATTTTGTGGAAGCTGGTGTATCACAGGCCTCAATCAATATTTGGTGGAAGCAGGTATATCAAACCCCTTTATCAGTATTTTGTGGAAGCAGGTATATCGCATCCCTCAATCAGTATTTTGTGGAAGCAGGTATATCGCACCCCTCAATCAGTATTTTTTGGAAACAGGTATATAGAACCCCTTAATCAGTATTTTGTGGAAGCAGGTATATCGCAATTCTCAATCTGTATTTTGTGGAAACAGGAATATAGAACACCTGAATCAATATTTGGTGGAAGCAGTTATATCGCTCCCCTCAATCTGTATTTTGTGGAGGCAGGTATATCAAACCCCTTAATTAGTATTTTGTGGAAGCAGGTATATCACACCCCTCAATCAGTATTTAGTGGAAGCAGGTATATAGAACCCTTTAATCAGTATTTTGTAGAAGCAGGTATATCACACCCCTCAATCAGTATTTTGTGGAAACAGGTATATAGAGCCCATGAATCAATATTTGGTGGAAACAGGCATATTGCACCCCTGAATCAGTATTTTGTGCAAGCAGTTATAGCAAACCCCTTAATCAGTATTTGTGGAAGCAGGTATATTGCACTGCTCAATCAGTTTTTTGGGGGGCAACAGACATATCACACCCATTGCAAATAATTGTTCGAATAACGCTTGTCCCTCTATATACCTGCAGTATTGCAGCAGACCCGCACACAACTGCTGCACAATACAAATGCACTATAATATACTTTCTATGTTAAGAAGTATGTTATAGGTATATCACATCCCTAAATCAGTTTTTGGGGGGCAACTGGTATATCACACTAGTTGCAATTAGTTATTCCAATAGCGTTTGTCCCTCTATATAGCAGAGGTATCGCAGTAGAACCGTGCACAACTTCTGCTCAATACAAATGCACTATAATATACTTTCTTTGTTAAAAAGTATATTATAAGTATATCATACCTCTCAAATGTATGTATACTATTGCCAGAAGCCTGACTAATAAAACTGGGGAGCTGGAATTAGTGATTTGTGAGGAGAACTATGACATAGTGGGAATAACTGAGACATGGCTGGATGATAGCTATGACTGGGCAGTTAATGTACAAGGTTATAGTCTGTTTAGAAAGGATCATCAAAACCAGAGAGGGGGAGGGCTTTGCCTTTATGTAAAGTCTTGTCTAAAGCCCACACTCCAAGATATAAGTGAGGGACATGAACATGTGGAGTCACTGTGGGTAGATATACATGGAGCTAAAAACAATAATAATTACTTAATAGAAGTTTACTATAAACCACCTAATATACCAGAGTCCACAGAAAATCTACTACTTCAGAGAAGAGCTACTAAACTGGTACATGGATTGCAGGATAAAAATTACCAGGAAAGATTAAAGGACCTTAACATGTATAGTTTGGAAGAAAGACGAGACAGAGAGGATATGATAGAAACTTTTAAATACATAAAAGGAATCAACAAGGTAAAAGAGGAGAGAATATTTAAAAGAAGAAAAACTGCTACAAGAGGACATCGTTTTAAATTAGCGGGGCAAAGGTTTAAAAGTAATATCAGGAAGTATTACTTTACTGAGAGAGTAGTGGATGCATGGAATAGCCTTCCTGCAGAAGTGGTAGCTGCAAATACAGTGAAGGAGTTTAAGCATGCATGGGATAGGCATAAGGCCATCCTTCATATAAGATAGGGCCAGGGGCTATCCATAGTACTTAGTATATTGGGGAGACTAGATGGGCCAAATTGTTCTTATCTGCCGACACATTCTATGTTACTAAACGAGATAGACAATGCAGCAAATCATAATGAGGTGGTTATTATGGGGGACTTCAACTACCCAGATATAGACTGGGAAACTGACACTTGTATATCTCAATAAGGAAACAGGTTATTGGCAATAACCTAAGACAATTACCTCTCCCAACTGGTTCAGGACCCGACTAGAGGGACGGCCATACTGGACTTAGTTAACCAATAGGCCTGACAGAACAACGGACGTGCAGGTTGGGGGACACCTGTGAAATAGTGACCATAAAGTAATAACCTTCCAATTATCATTCAAAAGATCATTTCTACAGAGAGGAACAAAAATACCAAACTTCAAAAAAGCTAAATTTAGCCAACTAAGAGAGGCCGTAGGCCTAACTAAGTGGGACAAAGTCCTCAAAAATAAAAATACAGCCACAAAATGGGACAGTCAGATGGCATGCAGAATGTAAAAATAATTTCCCTATTAAAAGTGTCCTGTCTGACCCAGGAAGAAGTACATCAGCGTCTTAAAAATATTAAAATAGACAAATCGCCAGGACCGGATGGCATACACCACCGTATCCTAAGGGAATTAAGTAATGTCATTGCCAGACCCTTATTTCTGATATTTGCGGACTCTATTTTGACAGGGAATGTCCCACAGGATTGGCGCATGGCAAATGTGGTGCCAATATTCAAAAAGGGTCCAAAAACAGAGACTGGAAACTATAGGCTGGTAAGTTTAACATCTGCTGTGGGTAAACTGCTTGAAGGTTTTTTTAAGAGATGCTATCTTAGAGCATCTCAACGGAAATAAGCAAATAACGCCATATCAGCATGGCTTCATGACAATGACCCCAAACACATAGCAAAAGCAACACTTGAGTGGTTTAAGGGGAAACATGTAAATGTGTTGTAATGGCCTAGTCAAAGCCCAGATATTAATCCTATAGAAAATCTGTGGTCAGACTTAAAGATTGCTGTTCACAAGCGCAAACCATCCAACTTGAAGGAACTGGAGCAGTGGTAAGATGTGGCAAGCTCATAGAGACTTATGCAAAGCAACTTGAAGCTGTGATTGCCGCAAAAGGTGGCTCTACAAAGTATTTACTTTAGGGGGGTGAATAGTTATGCACATTTACTTTTTCTGTTATTTTGTTCTATTTGTTGTTTGCGTCACAATAAAAAAAACTAACATTTTCAAAGTAGTGGGCATATTCTGTAAATTAAATGATGCAAATCCTCAAACAATGCATGTTAATTCCAGGTTGGGGGGCACCAAAACACGAAAAAAGTCAAGGGGGGGTGAATACTTTTGCAAGGCTTTTCCTGTTTGCTAGCATACCTGGGGACCAAGTTCTTTCTAGCTCCGCCCCTGCCTGTGATGATTAGCCATCTTGGCCAGTGTCATTGCTACTATCATCAGCCGCATCCCCCCAACTTCTCCTCCCTCAGCTCCTCCTTCTCCAGTGGTTACTCTTTATCCTCCTTTACAACATCTTCATCCATGGGAGTTTGTCATTGTAGGATACAAAGCAGCCAGCAAGATATGGAAGCTGTTTTTCTACTACCATAACTTGTTGCTTCAGTGTGAGGATTTATGCTAATATATCAGGAGGGTGACATCGTTGATGCTGTTGTTGTCCCTACCCACAAATATGGTGGCCTCATTGAAATGCCTCCCTGATGCACTCCCACACTGCTTGAGCTGAAAATAATGCATGCTTCCTGTGCTAGTGTTCTTGCGTATCAGTATGTGTTATTTCCCCCAAATGCAGAACAGCCACAATATTCCTTCCATTTTTGATGACCACCTTGCCCAGTTGCAGTTGGCAGGGAGACATCCAGCAGGATTAGCGATGTATCTGCTGTGTGGCTCCTCTTGCCCAGGCTCACCAGGCATGGCAACACTTCAGTTTACACATATGAAAGGAGGGAGCAAAAGTGGAAGCAACATTTTGCCCTGTTTCTGTTGGTTATACAAACAATATCACTGTAATAATTATAGAGTTTGAACAGTATCAATACAGAATATCACAGAGAAAAATGACTATTCATATAAAACATAACTTTTACTGTCAATTGTTAAAATATTACCCCATATATATATATATATATATATATATAAACATATAATAAACTATGTCAGATATTTTGACAAAGCCTTACGTAGGACTTATCCAGGATAGTACAATCCGATAAAGAAAATTACGGCAACTTACATTTTGAAGACTGTGTACCACCTGGCCAGAGGATAAACGAGAGGTGAAGTCAGGACAGGGGGAGGGGGGGGAAAAATCCCTAATGTGTCCCTCAATATTCTCCTGCCTACAGGCGGAGCACCCGCCCCAAAAGGGCCGACCTCAACTCTCGGTGGCTAAGTCCTCACTGTCGCCTATTTAAACCCTGCCAATAGAAGTTAAGGTACTTGTCCCTTCTTAGCAGTGTCCGTAAAAACTGGTTCATCGGGGACCGAAGATGAATAATCAGATGTTAAAGAGCTTCAATCCTGATAATTGCAGGATAAAAATCAATTGTTGCAGGCATCAATTTAGATAGTTGCCTATCCGATATTCTTAGGCAAAAATTATGATAATTATATCAAAGACCTCCTAGTATGGTAAGGTGCACTTGTGTTAGTGTACCACTGACTTAAATACCTTATACTTGGTGCTTAAAACAATACCTCGCCTCCTGGTTCAACGAATAGCAACTGGAATACTGATATGAACGCAACTTACGGTCTTTGGAATGCATGCGATGCGTATGGAACGCACATGTGATTCCAAAACCGGAAGTGCGTACATGACCTAAAGGGGAGGGAGTGGTTAATGCATGACCTAAAGGGGAGAGAGTGGTTAATGCATCAGTAATAACCAAATTCAAGTAAAATAAAAGATGCGACTTAAATACATTATTTCCATTAGTGCACCATTATCATAACTGAGTCCCACATACTTCTGAAGGGGTTTTAGAGGACAACGATAAATAAACTGTGGGGACAAAGAAATAATGTTCCAAACAGGTCCCCATGAAATGATATATTAAAACAAACCAATCCTGGTTCGAAAATATGCAGATAAATCTTAAACTCACACTTTTTAGTGAGTAGATCACCATAGAGTGCGGTTATTATAAGAGAGAGAAGGAGACTAAATAAAACAGCTAAAGGAAATCTGTTCATTAAGTCCCAGGGGATACACAGTTTTAAGACGGTATATCCACTGGGCTTCTTTGCGAAGAATTCTATTGTCCCAATCACCACCCCTTGGTGACTGCCGTATAACATCGATAACCTGGAATTTAAGTGTATTCACATCGCCATCATATATCGCACATCAAGCACATGGCATGTGATCGGTTTATCTCTATAATTCTTTACCTCCTCTAGGTGTTCCCCAACCCACCTCCTCAGTTTGCGTTTGGTTTTGCTGACATAACTTAGGGGACAGCTACATGTACATAAGTACAAACCGGATTCCAAAAAAGTTGGGACACTAAACAAATTGTGAATAAAAACTGAATGCAATGATGTGGAGATGGCAAATGTCAATATTTTATTTGCAATAGAACGTAGATGACAGATCAAACGTTTAATCCGAGTAAATGTATCATTTTAAAGGAAAAATACGTTGATTCAAATTTTCACGGTGTCGACAAATCCCCAAAAAGTTGGGACAAGTAGCAATAAGAGGCTGGAAAAAGTAAATTTGAGCATAACGAAGAGCTGGAAGACCAATTAACACTAATTCGGTCAATTGGCAACATGATTGGGTATAAAAAGAGCTTCTCAGAGTGGCAGTGTCTCTCAGAAGCCAAGATGGATAGAGGATTACCAATTCCCACAATGTCGCACAGAAAGATAGTGGAGCAATATCAGAAAGGTGTTACCCAGCGAAAAATTGCAAAGACTTTGCATCTATCATCATCAACTGTGCATAACATCATCCGAAGATTCAGATAATCTGGAACAATCTCTGTGCGTAAGGGTCAAGGCCGTAAAACCATAGTGGATGCCCGTGATCTCCGGGCCCTTAAACGACACTGCACGACAAACAGGAATGCTACTGTAAAGGAAATCACAGAATGGGCTCAGGAATACTTCCAGAAACCATTGTCAGTGAACACAATCCACCGTGCCATCCGCCGTTGCCAGCTAAAACTCTACAGTGCAAAGAAGAAGCCATTTCTAAGCAAGATCTACAAGCTCAGGCGTTTTCACTGGGCCAGGGATCATTTAAAATGGAGTGTGGCAAAATGCAAGACTGTTCTGTGGTCAGACGAGTCACGATTCAAAGTTCTTTTTGGAAATCTGGGATGCCATGTCATCCGGACCAAAGAGGACAAGGACAACCCAAGTTGTTATCAACGCTCAGTTCAGAAGCCTGCATCTCTGATGGTATGGGGTTGCATGAGTGCGTGTGGCATGGGCAGCTTGCATGTCTGGAAAGGCACCATCAATGCAGAAAAATATATTCAGGTTCTAGAACAACATATGCTCCCATCCAGACGTCATCTCTTTCAGGGAAGACCCTGCATTTTTCAACAAGATAATGCCAGACCACATTCTGCATCAATCACAACATCATGGCTGCGTAGGAGAAGGAACCGGGTACTGAAATGGCCATTCTGCAGTCCAGATCTTTCACCTATAGAGAACATTTGGCGCATCATAAAGAGGAAGGTGCAACAAAGAAGGCCCAAGACGATTGAACAGTTAGAGGCCTGTATTAGACAAGAATGGGAGAGCATTCCTATTTCTAAACTTGAGAAACTGGTCTCCTCGGTCCCCAGACGTCTGTTGAGTGTTGTAAGAAGAAGAGGAGATGCCATAAAGTGGTGAAAATGGCCTTGTCCCAACTTTTTGGGGATTTGCTGACACCATGAAATTCTGATTCAACATATTCTTCCCTTAAAATGGTACATTTTCTCAGTTTAAATTTTTGCTCCGTGATTTATGTTCTATTCTGAATAAAATATTAGAAGTTGGCACCTCCACATCATTGCATTCAGTTTTTATTCACGATTGTATAGTGTCCCAACTTTTTTGGAATCCGGTTTGTAGATAACCCTCTGTGTACGATAATTAGCAAAGTCCCGTATGGTATATGTTATCCCCGTGCTATTACTGGTGGTGAGCACTTTGGATTTTAAAATAAAAGGGCAGCAAATACAGTCCCCCACTTATAGGTGCCCATCGGCTTGGCGTTGAGACATGTGGTTGTTCCTATCGGTTTTTGGTAATGGCTATGTACCAATCTGTCTTTTAAGGACCGTCCACGTCTCTGTATGTAATTGCCAACGGGGGGGGGGGGGACACATCATTAATGTCTGGATCAGTCAAGAGAACATCCCAGTATCTTCTTAGGATACCCCTAACTTTCTGGTTTTCACAATCATATATGCCAATGATTCTAATGACATTATAACTTTTTTGGGCATTCTGAGTATTACTGGCTAACAGGGATTGGCAATCATTTTGGCGAGTGTTGGAAAGCTTCCCTCAGGACATGATTAGGGTTTCCCCGTTGTTGAAATTTCTTACACATATGATGATGAAATGATTCATACGAGGAACAATTTCTTCTAAATTTAAGATATTGTCCCTTGGGGATACCTTGTTGGGCTACCCATTGCCGAACCCCTGAGCTGGTGGAAGAAATGTGTCCCAAAGATTAAATAATTGTGCGTCAATATGAACTCAATTGACTGGAAGACAAAATCAGAGTGTGACTTATATTGGGTCCTTCGTGTACTAAGGAAGTGGGATGCTGGTGTACAAGGCCTTCACATCAATAGAAGCTAACAGGACGTTATCATCTACATGGATATTATCGATCTTAAGTAGTAGATCTGTCGTATCTCTTATGTAAGAGGGTAAGGCTGACACAAAAGGACGTAAAATGTTATCAACATATGTACTGATGCTGTGAGTACGCGTGAGTATGCGTGCCACATTTTTTAATTTGAAGGGGGCTTTGAAAAATGGGCAGGCAAAAGAATTGGCACAGCGCGCTACACGTGCCACATTGGGGGGCAGTAAATGCAATGTGTTCCTATATAAAATAAAATAAAAGTCTGCAAAATAAAAATGCGTCACTTGACTGGATTTGCCCCACAGGACTAAGGCTGCCACAACATTGCATAACATAACATTGACAAAGAGGGCCCTGAAAGAAAAGTACAGTCCCTGGCCATAACAGCTGCTTCATGTGTCCATAGTGGCATGCACCTTCCTGCATAGCAGCAATTCCTAGGAGATTCCCACAATCTCTACTACATGAGAGTACAAGGTACTTATGTCTTTTTTTGAGAAATAATGGAATACAAGAAAAAATAAAATCTCAGGTGGACAAAAGAGAGCTTGCAGATGCTGATGATTTAGTATATGAAGGTACACTGGAGAAAACCGATTTTTGGGGACACCTGGCAATTTTTATCAATTTTGGTTAGGACTTGGAACTGGAAGACAATTTTCTGCAATTCTTTAGCACAAGAAAATTCTAAAAATTGGCAACTGGCCAAACGCAATACCATAGACCAGAAGTAAATTTTGGTGAAGGCTTGTAACTGCATGCAAAAAAAAATATACATTTGACAGCTATCTAAAATGTACTGTACTAATGTACTTTGTAGACAGATTTTGGTATGCCACAGGCACATAAGTAAATCTGGGCAAATAGGCATTAGGTTAGCTACGCAACTCAGATACATGCAGTTTTTGGAAAACAATTTTCATTACTTTTTTGAAAAATAAATTGGCACTTGGACAGTGTCTAATGCAACGTATGTCAGGTACATGACTTTCATACATTTAGCAAAAAAAATGGCATTTGTACAATTTAATAACATCCTGAATTCTGGAGACAAATCACCACATGGGACTGCATTACTACTCCCACCACACAAGTTTGCCCTAGGTCTGACACAGCTTTTCCACTTGCACCAATGGACCAATATGTCAGGTTAGGTACACTGGTCTGTGCTAAATAGAATTTTTGTAATTACATTTTCAACAGTTACTTAAAAAAATAAAAAAATAAAAGTGCAATTGGACACAGTCTGCAGCCAAACTGTATGCAGTCAATGATTCTGGAAAATATGTTTTTGTGTGCACTTATAAATGGTAGAAAAATTGCAACAGGCGCAATTAAATACCCCTTACTACGAACACACTTTACACTAGAATTGATGCAATGAAATGTGAAATGCTTTGAATTGCCCACTTATAAATGGTAGCACATTTGCAACAGTTTTTCTTTTGTAATAAACACAATTAAATGTCCCCTGCTACAAATACACTGTGAAATTGACACATTATGACACATTAAAATATTCAGAATTGTGTACTTATAAACGATAGCAAAATTGCAACTTTTTTTTTTTTTTTTGGGAGGATATAGATTGCAAATCCCCGTGCTATGCATTGATCTTTTGCTTCTCAGCACAATTTGCATATACAAATGGCCTATACATATACATATGATGGCCTTGTATGCAGTTTATACGCTGGGAAGCAATGTAAATTATTCTGAAAAGCACTAGATCAATGCCTAGCATGTGGACGTGTGATCCATGTTTTCTTCTTTTTTTTTTGGAATTTGACTTTTAGTGTCTTGCTCTCTTTCATGGCGTCAGCACTCTTCCCATTCGGCCCAGGTGTTTTTAATAAGCAGGAGACTGCATAAGGGTTAAAACCCTTTTTCTCAGTTAAGTTTCTGAGAGCCTACAGATGCTATGTCATAGTAGAAATGGCTGCCATGTGTTGCTGTGACAAATTAGAGTAGGAACCCACACGAAAGAGGCAACCTTGAAGTGGTAAATAGGGCTTATGCATTTTGATCAAAAAGTACAATGTAAATGGCCTTGTGTACAACGTATAAATTATGGCGCTGTATGCAATTGATTATGCTGAGAAGCAATGTAAATTATGCTGAAAAGCACTGGACCATGTTTTCTTCTTTTCTTTTGGAGTTTGTTATTAAAAAAATCATGTGAAAATAAATGACCCCTGCTATGAACATATAGTACACAGGTATTGACACACACAAATTAGCTCAATTGACCACTTTTAAATGGTAGCAAACTTTCAGCTGCTTTTTGGAAAGAAAAAGGTGCAATTGAACAGTGTATGCATCAAAATATATGTTGGTGGTGCTAGGAATATGCCTATAAGACACTTATAACCTGTAGAAGTTTTGTAACAAGTTTTTTTGGGGGAAAAGGGTTGGCTCACACACAGAAAAAATTATCTTTGATCAGGATCTTTGTACAGGCAGTGCAAAATATGAACAGCCCCAGCAGCTGCCCTCACTGTAAGACACCCAGACCTAGTACACAACTGTCCCTATGTTTTCCCCACTAATAAAATCTGAATTTCTGCCTAGTAATTTAATCTATATAAATATCTTCTTTACAATCACTGCTTTGTCCCTGTAAGACCCTAAGATGACTGGCTTGTGTCTGTAATTGGTGTCTGTCAGAGACATCGCAGACACATCTACTCACATCAGTGGCTGAGCTCGCAATGGCATCGGTACTTAACAGCTAGCACAGAGTCTAATAGTCCAGTCAATAGCCTTCCTTATGATTGCAAGGCATTGCGGGCAAGCCCAGGTTATGTGATACTTTGTCTTCATCCTACCCGCCCTGTTTCCTTCACTAGTGTACTGAATTTCAAAAACAAAATGGCAGGTGCTATTCCAGGAAGCAAATCCCCAAAACTTCAGATTCATTTGGAATAATCATTTTGTAAAATTTGTCATAAGTCTATTTAGTTTAAAATCTATTTGGGTATCTCTAGTGCTGACCCTCGGTCACCATTGTAATTCAGGCACAAAAGCAATCAGCAAATACTATACCCCTTGATCTCTAATCAGCAGTGCAGTATATGGGGCGCACAGAGAGGCAGAGGAGTCAGGCAATTTATGACTAGACATGTGCGTCTGGCAGCCGGCGTAGTGCACGCTGGCCTTGATGGATCAGGGCCAATATTTCTTAATCACTCAGTAAGTCAGTTTTTATATGTGCTGAGACCTGTATTGTTGTTTGCAAGGCCTTTGCATGAATGTTTTACCCTCATGCTGATAGTTTTATCACAGAAATTTGTCAGGTAGAGTTTGTAACAGGCTTTGAATCCCAATTAAAGACCCAGACATGCCTACCTTTGAAATCCAAATCCCATCCCAGAATTCATATGTACATTGATATCTACTAAGGTTCTTTATTTAAGAGGGTGGGGTTTCACCCCCTTAAGAATAGTCATGCATTTTCAATTATCTGCTTTCCCCTTTCAATTAGCAGATTAATATTTTCAGGACCTATAATTATTTATGACAGCCATGCTATTTTAGATTAATTACGTGTAACCTATAATTACGGTACGAAACAGAACTGTGAAACACGCCATCTCTTGATAATTCTTTGTTGACCATAATGAGTGTTTATGATTAATAGTTTTCACTATCTTTTTATCAAAGTTTGAGCAAAGAACAGAGAGAAGAAGAAAGAAATATTTAGAATGAATTTGTCTGGTGGGAGAATAATCATTTTAAATTATTCATGACTTAAAAGATTGCCTGGAACATGTGAGCTCCCTGCTGCAGTCTTTTCATAGGCTTTTGTGACTAATAATGCCTCCAAATAGTTTCGATATTTTGCTGTATTACAGAAAAACATGATAGCACACAATACAATTTTAATGCTCCATGCAGAGAGGAAAAATGTTAAATACAAGATTCATAGAATAGAGATATGTGTTTGGTCTGGACGTGAGCAGAAAGCCAATATATAGCAGAATGTGGCTCATTGCCTCGTTACAATGCACGTGTTACACTTGTATGAATGGTCCAAAAAGGCTGTACAATTAAAAGGCAGATAAATTCAAGGCATATCTATTGCCAATGATTGTTTATTATATCACTGGATTTCATTATCATTGCCATCATGGTTGATGTGATTTGCACCAGTCTATTCTCCAGAGCTGCACAACAAGAAAATTCAGTTTGTTAGAGCTCTCAATCGAAAAAAGTTCACATCTTGTTCAGTGGACCGGGTGTATGTGATTACAATAGTGATTTCTAAATAATGCAGCATGAAGCAGTCACCCAGATTGCATCTGTGCAAGCATTGATCCATATAAAGTGCACTAGGGAACAATGATTGTGGAAAAGATAAAGGGCAGAAGGAAGAACTACTTAAGAGATGAACTATGATTTCCGAAGTAGGAACTTACATTATTGTCAGATAGATCACAGGCTATAAGGCATGCACGTGTAATAAACAATTGACCAAATTAGCACATTCTAGAATAAGAACACAATTGTTAGGTCAGTGGTCTGTGCCCACAGCTGCCCTGCTACTTACCATGACACCCAGCGACCTTGGAAAGCTGCTGTGTCCATTGCTCCAGTCTCTGTTCCTTAGGTTGAATGCACGCTCACCTGTGGCCTCTTAAAAGGCCAATCCTTCCTTACCCAATGACTAAAGTTTGCTTGGTATATGAGAAAGCCTCCCCAAGGGGAGGGTGCCTGAAATTTGGGTTTTCTGGTGTGTGGTTACCAGTGAAGGTGTGATCTCTTGTCTGACTATCCTTGTAGACCTTACCTGTCTACCAATTCTGCCCTTTACTGCCTGACCCAACCCTGGACTTGCTATTTAGAATATACATTTACTCAGCCTGTCCTGACCTTGGACTGCATTCAGACTATGCTTTGCTTGATGCCTTGGTGCTTCAGCTGTTCTCTTAGATCTTTCCTGCCTTATCTCTGCATCATCTCCCACATGTGTTCCTGTGAGCTCTCCAGTGCTGTACCAGTGTGTTCCTGTACCTCTACTTTTCAGTCAAGTTCTTTTTTCCTAGTTTATCTGTATGGTCCATGCTCCTGCTAAGTATCTAGCTTGTTTGCCTTGATTGTGTTTGCTCACCACTCTGCCTGCAAGCTTCTACTTGTGTCTTCATGTCTGTCTCCAACCACAACCCTAAGTTATCAAAAAGCCAACTGCCTGCTCACACATACCTGTGGTTTTGCTGGGTTTTTTGCATCCCATGCTTGCACCCCAGTGGGTCAGCTGCCAACCATACTGGGACAATTCCAGGAGGTAGCTGCCTAGTTGTTTCCCTGCATCAAAGTCCAGATGCCTGAACGGAGGTTAAAGGGTGAATACTGCATAAATGCCATGAAAAAGCCTTTATGGTTAGTCCTAAGTTAAACCAGTTGGTTGGCACAGTGGGTCCACATACACTGATCTGTGACAACAATATAGGAATTGTCTAAAGGTGGTCACATCTTAAAGCCCCTTTACCCAAGCTGACTAACCAGGCAATTATCAGGAACAAACCATTCCTACACAATCATTTTCGTGATTGTGACATGATTATGAGTGAAGCTGAGAGCAACACTTAGATGCAACAATTATCTCCACCCGTTTGGTGATTAGTGATGGCTACTGCAATTGCTTGCCCTTGTACAAGTTCATTATTTCTGGTCAGAAGATTTCTGTTTCTGGCACCTTTATGCAGGGCAATTATCAGAATCGAGCATTTCTAAGAGCATTCTTTCTTAATTATTGCCCTTATCACTGGCCTGTGTAAAGGGACCTTAAGACTGCTGAGGGGGAAATGCTCATGACTAATGCCACTGCTTTGGTTACACCAGCAGGGTTTCACGATCAGTGTGGTGGGGAAACTCCTCACTGAACACAGGAGGGAAGCTACACAGAGTGACAAACGCCATTGGAACAAATAATTTCTACTGGTGTGATATACCAGTTGCCCACCCTAAAGAAACTGATTGAAGCAGAGGTGTTATATACCAATAATATACTTTCTATATAGTGCATTTGGGTATTGCAGCATTTATCTGCGGTTTTGCTGCATTACCTCAGCTACAGATAGCGACAAACGACATTGGAACAAATAATTTCTACTGGTGTGATATACCAGTTGCTCCCCCCCCCCTCCAAAAAAAAAAAAGTGAAAAAAAAGTGGGCTACAGTAAAATTGTTATTCAATGACTGCAAAATGTACCTTATGTCAGGTGAATGCCCAATTTTTAAGGCCCTTACTCCTGTGGCCTAAAATACAATTTTTCTAGGCTCCAACAGGGCACATTTCAGAGAATTTCCCTTTAAAAAACATAAAAATGTCCCCTGATTAAGATACATATTTTTTGTTGGAATTTTTGTCATTGATCCCATTTGGTGGCTGAAAATATGAGCTGAAGGTTTTTCAGGTTCGCCTGTCATTAAAGTGAATGGGGCTCATCCCGAACTTGCAGTTCGCAAACATTTGATCGCATTCACACGATCGCATTCGCGAACCGTCCCGGACGATGTTCGTCCATCACTATTTGTGTACATATTCATATAGAAAGTATCTACCTACTCCCACTTGCTATATTAAACTGCCCATTGCTTACAGACCTTTATAGTATATGAACATTCAGCACTATACATTTGGTTTGGGCAGTCCATTTAGTTAGGTTTTGCATTGTGAGGATGGAGAGCTATGCATTGTATGCTGCTTTTTGCCACAACTCCCAAATGCAAAAGTGTAGAGATACAGTATCAGATTGTCTCAAGCACCATGCCCCTTGAATACAAACGTGGCAAAAACGGTGCCCCTAAAAATGCAATTTTGTCACACATAACCCCCTGAAAATAAGGTGACATTGACACGGTGCCTTCTGAAAGTAGTGCTATGTGCTGCGCACTCAGAAAATGCCTGGTACTGTGCCCACTGGAAATCCTCAGGAGAAGTCATCAGATAGGATGGGGTCCAACCTCCGCTGATCAACTGTTGGAGGATCTCCAGTGAGTGCCACAACCTCCTCCTTACTAGGCAAAGATCTGTCTATTGTATTGCAAATGTGCTCGGTATTGCAGCTCAGCCCCATTCATCTGAATGAAACTGAGCTATGTCGAGGCCACATGACTGATGAATGTGACATCAACGGCATAGGGGTGACTATAGTGCCGCTGCCTCTTAAAACATCGGCAGGGTTGCTTGAAGACAGACCCCTGCAAATCTGAGATTGATGACCTATCCTATATATTTCTACCCTAGAGATTAGGTAACGTTACTAAATTTTCACAATAATTCTTTAGCTACATATAGAGAAAACCTGTAAAAAAAAACACCTTTAGCAAATTGAATTATGATGCAATACAGTATGATACAGAAAAGTAATTAAGTGATTTGATTATTAAACCTAAAAATGAAGGTAATAAAGTTATAACACGTTGTTTACCTAAAGTCGCTTAACCCTCATTACCAGAAACGTAGGGTTGTTAAACCTGATTATATTTCCTCAAATTAGATTTATCCTAAGTAGTTAAGTCTGATAGGTTCTTGGTTAGGGCAACCTGTCAGCTCTGGAAACAGAATTAAGGCTTCACGGTAATTCTGATCAGGCATGATCTATTAGCATACTCTATTTCTTCATCGTATATTTTCTACACTACAAAGAAAATGGACTACATGAAAGCAATGATTATTCAATATGGCCTTTACCAGTAACTAGTGTTCTTTGATTAGAATTAACACATGTCACTGCAGGAGGTTAATGAGATGTAGACAGCCCTTCCAGCTGTCCCATAAGGAGGATTATGTCTGAGCAGTAGATAAATAGATTATACCAGATAGACAGTGTTTTGTAATGTTGTCACTTTAGTTTCAAATACAAGAGAACAATTAAAAGAAGTATCTCTACCATCCTATAGACAATTCACTAATCTATATGCATGGTAGCAAATTTCTTAATGAAGAGGCAAATTGTATATTTTTGTAGCTGAAGGGCATTTTTATATTTTCTGGATCCTCCACCTAAGAAGCTGACACTCCAAAAATGAACTGTAAGACAGGAATATTGTTGGTGATTACCTTCATATTTATTCAGTATCATGACAGTAAAGGTAAGTGACTATCCAGATCTGTAGTGGTTTGTTGTTATTTTGTGTATGTATTATGGATGTCTTTATTCTACATCCTAGAAAAGTAGAGATCACTAATAGTTATATGCAAGTTGAGCGGCCTCCATAATGTTTCAACTCACTCTACTAAACCTTCTCCACCAATTACATACATTGTATGAATTTCTTTTGAAATGAAGATGAAAAGCTGAATCCAATGAGAGCTTGTTATATTTTATGATTATAATTTTTTTAGTTTTCCACAAAATGGGCCTAAAACACAGTTTAGGTAGATACTGCTAAAATGATGTCTACCCATGACATGTTACAAAAATAGAAAACCATAAAGACCCTAGACAAATTATGTACTGAAGTGGCATGAATTAAAATCAGATATCATTTTTATACATTGATTGTATATGGAAACATGAGTTGCTCACGTGAACCACTCAGTAAATACTTATTTCTCCTTCAGCGACATGCAGGTTTATTAATCATTATACAGCACACATTAGAACAAGTTTAATGCAACTTTTAATGGCTCTTCAGAGCAAAATCCATGATTCTCCAGAACAGGACCTAAGCAGTAGTTATTAAGTATGCCCAAGAACTATGAGGAACTTGCTGAATATCTGATAAATAAATAGGTTGATTTAGTTTTCACGTTCAGCTTTCTCTTTTCTTTATTCAAGCATAGTTAATGAGCCAAGAGGAATCATTTACATCCTTGCAGCATACAGTAAACCTGATTTAAATCTGTTTCGCTATATTTTTTTTTTATAAGACATTATGACAGTAAATGGAATGAATACTAAAAGGGTGACACCTTTTCACTGTTTGTGGTACTTCTTTGCTTTTGATAGTTAGACTTTGCAGGGAATCATCATGCAGAGTGATATGTATCTAAAGATATTGCTAGATACGTACTAAAAAGACTATTAATATCCAACAAAAAAGTGAATGCTATGATTGAGACATAATCTAAAGGTCTGGGTTCTTATTTCTGTTTTTGGCTGCACCTCATCTAATCTGATAAAAAATTATGACAGATTATATCAGTTGCCACAGGTTTATTTTTTCATTCTGTCACCCACTGACCTCAGTAATTAAAAACAAAACAGATTATGATGATACTTATAGACTGATGGCACTTTGACCTCAATTTCAGTTCCATAGTAATGAATGAGATCTATAGCTGGCAAATAGTACTCGAGAACAGGAGAATCATGAATGGCATAATAACGGAAGTGACATAACAAGATTAGGATGATCAAATGCCTCCATGTATACAGATGACAAATTATGTAATATCTAGTATATTATGTAACAATATATCAAATGGTATCTTTTTTAAATGAAAAATAAATATGATCTTTTTTCTAAAGCATGTTGCCATTGCTTTTCGATCAGTTTCAGCATCACACTGTATTTTATTATTTCATATTTTTTTAAATCTTTGGTAAAACAATGGCAATTGATTGGAAGCATACATATAAATCTATGGCATTTTGCATAACTGTTTAAGTAATCTTGAATACAGTTATATTCCAGCACCCACAAAAGTACCCTGTTGTGCCAAAACTGAATCATCCTATCAAAATGCATAAGGTGCTTCAATCTCTTTTTCTTACTTTTTAACACAGTAAAGGTAAAGAAAAATGTTAATGTGAATGCTCTTGATTCAGAAGCTCTCTGGGGGTACTGTGTTTGCAGAGACACCAGCTGGCGTAGGAAGTCTTACACACCACACTATACTTCTTGGGAAAAGTTATGTAAATTAGATATTTCTTCACTATGAAGAAAGCTGTCTCTCTAATGCCACGATACTTAGCTACTCTGTAGATCAATGTCCAACTCTTTAAAGAACCTCAAAAAAGGACTTATCAGCCAAACCAGAGACTTCTTCATTAGAAATAAACACTCATATGTGCTGAAAATGATACTCTAAAAGGGTATATTGTTACAATTTTGTATTGTTCAGTGAAATGTTCTGATTTACATGAATTGTACACCTAATAGCATTCTATGGTTAAGTCAGTATTAACACCTTGAGGTTGCTAGAAGATAGACCTGGTTCCTCCTCTAGTTAGTAGAGAGTCTGAGCTTAGCTGAAGATGTGAGAGGATATACCCGTGCTTACTCCTCAAAGCTATGCCTAAGATCAGACAACTTTCAGCAAAAGATAGTTAATCCAAAAGTGCTCCAAAAAGAAAAGCTATAAGGTTCAGAATCTACAAGGCTGTGCACTGGAGTCAGCCAGTAAGGTTTTATACTTTTTTATGGCAGACTTTATAAAGACAGAGAGAAGTGCAAGAGTACAATAATTCCTATACATTGCTATTGGAGAAGATTTTCACAGTGAACTGTTCGGAACTGTGCCTTGATAATGTTGGAAGTACTACTACTCCTATCCTGCACTTTAGTAACCAGAGACTTATTTATTTATTACCACTGGCCTAGTTACTGACTCCTTAACCATGCACTGACCACTTCATCCACACTCCTGCCTTGTACCCTACCAAAGCACCTAACTTCAAGGGCACCCAATTACCACCAGGCAGGAGTCCTAACATCAGAGCATGCCCAGAGGGAAGAAAGGGTCACTTCAAATCCCTAGGAAACTTTAATGTGAGGGTTGCCACTGTGATGTACAGCTACCATTACCAGATTTAGCACCACTCCCATCCTCCACTCACTTCTCCTGGTCTCACTGCATGTGAAGACTGCAGTTTCCGGGTTCTGGTCCCTATATTTCCCTAGGAAACATTGCCTAAATCAGCTGCCATCACCACAAGCAGTGGACATTGATAGACAGGGTAGCTAGTTTGGACATTGATAGACAGAGTAGCTATCTATTAGATGACCATAGAGCGTCCATTTTCATTCATCTGGAGGAGAGCTACTTTACATCCTTGAATAAGAAAACACATTCTGATCCTGACTCCATTGTTGCAAAGTTTGCACTCCTTAGAAATAAATGGGTGCCTTGAAAAGATAAGATTATTATTTTTTTATTATGTTATAAATGACTGGAATTCAGGCCTCGCTTATCATCGAAATAAAGAGAATTTGGTGTTCTTTTGAGCACTCTCTTTGTTCATATGCAGTCAACCACACTCACTCAGGACACATAGGTCAGGCTATTATAGTACATAGTTCAACCAGAGAGCTAAAGGAGGTAAGAGATCATGTGGAAATGATAGATCATGTAGAACGGCACATAGCATTTTTAATAGGCTAGCTATTACCATACACCATATGGCCCATGGTCTTTAAATTATGAAGTACTATGTTGAGGTCATATTCAAGTTGTAAACACATTTGTTTTAATTGCATTGCATCTGAATATGCTACAATATATATTTATAAAAATGTCACATATTGCTGGATATACTGTATTTGTGGCAACCGGAACTGAATTATATGTGTATTTAAGCCATCTCCCATAAACTTTCAAGCTTGTCAAAATCTTAAATAAACTGCAATTCACCAAGAACCAAGATATTATTATCCTTGCTGACAAATTACCAGCTAATCAGTCACGTGAACAGCAGAATCAATAATATTTCTAATATTCTACACAGCACTCATTAGGCACTATGCAATAAACTACTCCTGTCCTTTTCACTGCGGGTCCCGGTATCAAGAACAGGCACCCAACCCTTGACCCAACCTTAATGCTTATGTTTGCTATGGCCAAGCTTTAAAGACTGAGTAATGTACATGTAGGCTGCATGGTACTTGATAGCTTAAAGGGATTATGTCATGACATTTTAGGCCTATAACCTAAACATATGGCCAGGTCCGTACTAATAACCTGAATCCGAAACTGTCCTTATTAAATCTGCCTGTGGCTCTATTAGCACATAAAACAGGTTTTGACCATACTAGACTGTAGACAGCGCTAAGTAAGAGTTGGGGAGAGCAATAAAAACATATATTTTATGGAGCTTTTACTATAGTGTGAATATGAACTTTTGTTTTGCCAGATTGTGCTCCTGAAGTGCACTGGAGGTGAGGATTCAAAGTGGGTGTTGTCTGCCTTCTACACTGAGCTGCTTCACAGCCTAAACCTCTACTCCGAGTCACAGATATAGAATCCAACCAGGAGATCATTACAGTGTCACTGAGAGTAGAAAGGAGAGGTTGTAAAGCAGTAAAAATAAGGAGAGCAGATAGTACTTCACTGTGAAGCTCTACATCCAGTGTATATGCATGAGCAGTGCCAGACAGAATAAATGTTCATATTCACACTACTCGAGATAATATAATCTCTCCTTGCACTCTAACTAGTGCTGCCAGCAGTTTAACATGGTCAACACTACTGACAGACTCCCTTTAAAGGGATTCTGTCATGACATTTTAGGCCTATAACCTAAACATATTGCCAGGTCGGTACTAATAACCTGAATCCGAAACTGTCCTTATTAACCACTTCAGCCCCGCTAGGTGAAACCCCCTTCATGACCAGAGCACTTTTTACACTTCGGCACTACACTCCTTTCACCGTTTATCGCTCGGTCATGCAACTTACCACCCAAATGAATTTTACCTCCTTTTCTTCTCACTAATAGAGCTTTCATTTGGTGGTATTTTATTGCTGCTGACATTTTTACTTTTTTTGTTATTAATCAAAATGTAACGATTTTTTTGCAAAAAAATGACATTTTTCACTTTCAGCTGTAAAATTTTGCAAAAAAAAACGACATCCATATATAAATTTTTCACCAAATTTATTGTTCTACATGTCTTTGATAAAAAAAAAATGTTTGGGCAAAAAAAAAAAATGGTTTGGGTAAAAGTTATAGCGTTTACAAACTATGGTACAAAAATGTGAATTTCCGCTTTTTGAAACAGCTCTGACTTTCTGAGCACCTGTCATGATTCCTGAGGTTCTACAATGCCCAGACAGTAGAAACACCCCACAAATGACCCCATTTCGGAAAGTAGACACCCTAAGGTATTCGCTGATGGGCATAGTGAGTTCATAGAACTTTTTATTTTTTGTCACAAGTTAGCGGAAAATGATGATGATTTTTTTTTTTTTACAAAGTCTCATATTCCACTAACTTGCGACAAAAAATAAAAAATTCTAGGAACTCACCATGCCCCTCACAGAATACCTTGGGGTGTCTTCTTTCCAAAATGAGGTCACTTGTGGGGTAGTTATACTGCCCTGGCAATTTAGGGGCCCAAATGTGTGAGAAGAACTTTGCAATCAAAATGTGTAAAAAATGACCGGTGAAATCCAAAAGGTGCACTTTGGAATATGTGCCCCTTTGCCCACCTTGGCAGCAAAAAAGTGTGACACATCAGGTATCGCCGTACTCAGGAGAAGTTGGGGAATGTGTTTTGGGGGGTCATTTTACATATACCCATGCTGGGTGAGAGAAATATCTTGGCAAAAGACAACTTTTCCCATTTTTTTTATACAAAGTTGGCATTTGACCAAGATATTTTTCTCACCCAGCATGGGTATATGTAAAATGACACCCCAAAACACATTCCCCAACTTCTCCTGAGTACGGCGATACCACATGTGTGACACTTTTTTGCAGCCAAGGTGGGCAAAGGGGCACATATTCCAAAGTGCACCTTTCAGATTTTGCAGGCCATTTTTTACACATTTTGATTGCAAGGTACTTCTCACACATTTGGGCCCCTAAATTGCCAGGGAAGTATAACTACGCCACAAGTGACCCCATTTTGGAAAGAAGACACCACAAGGTATTCCGTGAGGGGCATGGCGAGTTCCTAGAATTTTTTATTTTTTGTCACAAGTTAGTGGAAAATGATGATTTTTTTTTTTTCTCTTTTTTCCTTACAAAGTCTCATATTCCACTAACTTGCGACAAAAAATAAAAAATTCTAGGAACTCGCCATGCCCCTCACGGAATACCTTGGGGTGTCTTCTTTCCAAAATGGGGTCACTTGTGGCGTAGTTATACTGCCCTGGCAATTTAGGGGCCCAAATGTGTGAGAAGAACTTTGCAATCAAAATGTGTAAAAAATGACCGGTGAAATCCAAAAGGTGCACTTTGGAATATGTGCCCCTTTGCCCACCTTGGCATCAAAAAAGTGTCACACATCTGGTATCGCCGTACTCAGGAGAAGTTGGGGAATGTGATTTGGGGTGTCATTTTACATATACCCATGCTGGGTGAGAGAAATATCTTGGCAAAAGACAACTTTTCCCATTTTTTTATACAAAGTTGGCATTTGACCAAGATATTTTTCTCACCCAGCATGGGTATATGTAAAATGACACCCCAAAACACATTGCCCAACTTCTCCTGAGTACGGCGATACCAGATGTGTCACACTTTTTTGCTGCCAAGGTGGGCAAAGGGGCACATATTCCAAAGTGCACCTTTCGGATTTTGCAGGGCATTTTTTACACATTTTGATTGCAAAGTTCTTCTCACACATTTGGGCCCCTAAATTGCCAGGGCAGTATAACTACGCCACAAGTGACCCCATTTTGGAAAGAAGACACCCCAAGGTATTCCGTGAGGGGCATGGCGAGTTCCTAGAATTTTTTATTTTTTGTCGCAAGTTAGTGGAATATGAGACTTTGTAAGGAAAAAAGAAAAAAAAAGAAAAATCATCATTTTCCGCTAACTTGTGACAAAAAATAAAAAATTCTAGGAACTCGCCGTGCCCCTCACGGAATACCTTGGGGTGTCTTCTTTCCAAAATGGGGTCACTTGTGGCGTAGTTATACTGCCCTGGCAATTTAGGGGCCCAAATGTGTAAGAAGTACCTTGCAATCAAAATGTGTAAAAAATGGCCTGCGAAATCCGAAAGGTGCACTTTGGAATATGTGCCCCTTTGCCCACCTTGGCTGCAAAAAAGTGTCACACATGTGGTATCGCCGTACTCAGGAGAAGTTGGGCAATGTGTTTTGGGGGGTCATTTTACATATACCCATGCTGGGTGAGAGAAATATCTTGGCAAAAGACAACTTTTCCCATTTTTTTATACAAAGTTGGCATTTGACCAAGATATTTTTCTCACCCAGCATGGGTATATGTAAAATGAGACCCCAAAACACATTCCCCAACTTCTCCTGAGTACGGCGATACCACATGTGTGACACTTTTTTGCAGCCTAGATGCGCAAAGGGGCCCAAATTCCTTTTAGGAGGGCATTTTTAGACATTTGGATCCCAGACTTCTTCTCACACTTTCGGGCCCCTAAAAATCCAGGGCAGTATAAATACCCCACATGTGACCCCACTTTGGAAAGAAGACACCCCAAGGTATTCAATGAGGGGCATGGCGAGTTCCTAGAATCTTTTATTTTTTTGCATAAGTTAGCGGATATTGATTTTTTTTGTTTTTTTCTCACAAAGTCTCACTTTCCGCTAACTTAGGACAAAAATTTCAATCTTTCATGGACTCAATATGCCCCTCACGGAATACCTTGGGGTGTCTTCTTTCCGAAATGGGGTCACATGTGGGGTATTTATACTGCCCTGGCTTTTTAGGGGCCCTAAAGCGTGAGAAGAAGTCTGGAATATAAATGTCTAAAAATGTTTACGCATTTGGATTCTGTGAGGATTATGGTGCGTCCATGTGAGATTTTATTTTTTGACACAAGTTAGTAGAATATGAGACTTTGTAAGAAAAAACAAAAACAAAAACAAACAAAAAATTTCCGCTAACTTGTGCCAAAAAAAATGTCTGAATGGAGCCTTACCGGGGGGGGTGATCAATGACAGGGGGGTGATCAATGACAGGGGGGTGATCACCCATATAGACTCCCTGATCACCCCCCTGTCATTGATCACCCCCCTGTCATTGATCACCCCCCTGTAAGGCTGGCATGGATCGGATCCGCAAAACACATGCGGACGTCTGAATGGAGCCTTACAGGGGGGTTATCAATGACAGGGGGTGATCAGGGTGATCACCCCCCTGTCACTGATCACCCCCCCTGTAAGGCTCCATTCAGACATCCGCATGATTTTTTACGGATCCATGGATACATGGATCGGATCCACAAAACACATGCGGACGTCTGAATGGAGCCTTACAGGGGGGTGATCAATGACAGGGGGGTGATCAGGGAGTGTATATGGGTGATCACCCGCCTGTCATTGATCACCCCCTGTAAGGCTCCATTCAGACGTCCGCATGTGTTTTGCGGATCCGATCCATGTATCCATGGATCTGTAAAAATCATGCGGACGTCTGAATGGAGCCTTACAGGGGGGTGATCAATGACAGGGGGGTGATCAATGACAGGGGGTGATCAGGGAGTGTATATGGGTGATCACCCGCCTGTCATTGATCACCCCCCTGTAAGGCTCCATTCAGACGTCCGTATGCTTTTTGCGGATCCGATCCATGTATCCGTGGATCCGTAAAAATCATACGGACGTCTGAACGAAGCCTGACAGGGGGGTGATCAATGACAGGGCGGTGATCAATGACAGGGGGGTGATCAGGGAGTTTATATGGGGTGATCATGGGTGATCAGGGGTTTATAAGGGGTTAATAAGTGACGGGGGGGTGTAGTGTAGTGTGGTGTTTGGTGCGACTGTACTGAGCTACCTGAGTCCTCTGGTGGTCTGTAATGCACCGAGCTGTTTTGCGAGGATCTCAACTGCGGAATCGTGTTGCATTAACCAGTGCCCAAGACCCAGAAGGAAAGTGAGGTTATAGATCAGGTTCAGTAGTGGATTCCCAGGCGGCTCTCTCAAACAACTGAGCGGAGAGTTAGGGATCCTGACATCATACACCTGTTCCCTGCTCTGAATGTATTATTAGCGGCGAGATGCCATACGCCCTACAGGTGGATGTAGTAATTCATTTTGATGTAGGCAACAGTTATAGTCCATAAATCTTGTTTTCCATAACACACACCTCACTTGCATAAGTTATACAGAGAACAGAGTGCCTTGAATATTATTGTTTAGTTGGAAGGTACTGATAGTCCAGGTTATATTCAGCCACTGAATTCATTATACTTGCGGTTTGGTAGAGTCCTCAGTAGCGTCCCGGATTGCCAGGGAGGTTAGCGGAGTGAGGAATAAGGTTCCCAGGGGTTCCGGGGTCCGGATCCAATGCCTATGGGGGAGGCTTCTGTAGCAGTATGCACGGTGCACACTCCAAATTAGTGGAACACTGTGCATAGCTGCCACGGGGCTTATATGGGGTAGCTCCGCCCAGTGGGAGGAGTCGCTGTGCTGCAGATGGAACCACCCTGCCGATCGTTACAGTACCCCCCTCCCAAGGGAACCCCTCCGGGGTACCCTAGAAGGGGAGGGCCGGTCGGGGAACCTGCGGTGAAACTCCCTTTGCAATTTTGGAGCGTGGACATCATCGGCCTCCTCCCAGGAATCATCTTGGGGACCATAACCCTTCCATCGTATGAGGTACTGGAGTCTCCCCCTCCTCCTTCTGGAATCCAAGAGCTCCTCAACCTCGAACTCTTCATCACCTTGGACAATGACCGGAGGTGACGGGGCAGGGTTCCTGCCCGGGAAAGGGTTAGGACGAAAAGGCTTCAGCAAAGATACGTGAAAGGTGGGGTGTACCTGAAAACGAGGAGGTAGAATGAGTTTCATCGTGTTGGGGTTGACGACCTTCTCGATACGGAATGGTCCCAGGAACTGTTTCCCCAATTTTTTAGAAGGAGTACCCAAGCGGAGGTTGACGGATATGGGGGACTCGGCCTCCTGCGTCGATCATAATAACATTTTTGTCGATCTCTAGCTCGGATAAGGTTTTCTTTAAGCTCCTTGAGGGTCTTCTGTAATGTGGAGATGTAATCTTCAGTAGCTGGCACGTTAGTAGGGATACTCATCGGAGTGAGAGGAGAAGGGTGAAAACCGTAGTTCGAGAAGAATGGAGAGTGAAGAGTGGAGGCACTTTTGGAATTGTTATAGGAGAATTCCGCGAGAGGAAGCAGGCGCTCCCAGTCGTCCTGAAGATATGAGCAGTGACAGCGAAGGTACTGCTCGAGGCATTGGTTTACTCTCTCAGTTTGTCCGTTTGTCTGCGGGTGGTATGCACTGGACATCCGATGGTCTATCTGGAGTTTCCCACAAAGAGCCTTCCAAAACTTGGAGATAAATTGTGAGCCTCTGTCCGATATCAGTTTAGTAGGCACTCCATGTAGACGGACGATGTTAGTCACAAAAACCTCAGCAGTCTCCTTCGAAGATGGTAATTTTTTCAGGGCCACAAAATGTGCCATTTTTGTTAGTAGATCCACAACAACAAGTACGGTATTATGACCATGTGAGGGAGGAAGATCAACTATAAAATCCAGTGATACCCACTCCCAGGGTCTGGAGGGTATCGGGAGATTCATTAGTAGGCCGTAAGGTTGCTTACGATCATGTTTGCAGGTGGCACAAATCTCACATGAGGCGACGTAGTCCTCAATTTCCTGTATCATGTTGGGCCACCAGTAATATCTGCGGACTAAATCCACGGTTTTGGAGATGCCCGGATGACCCGCCATGGGAGTATCATGGCATAGTTGAATTACTTGTGTTGTAACGTTTGGTGGTATATATAGATGATTTCCCTTATAATAGAAACCTTCATCATCCTTACGGAGTCCTGGAGGTAGATCGTTTTCATTTAGGGTTAGACAGTCCTTGAGTCTTTGTCGTAGAGCTACAGTGGCGATAATTTTTTTTGGTGGAATTACCCACGAAGGGAATTCTGCTCCTGGATGGGGATCATTCAAACGAGATAGGGCGTCTGCCTTTCCGTTTTTTGAACCAGGTCTGTATGTGATTTGAAAATCGAAGCGGTCGAAGAAGAAACTCCACCTCACTTGGCGAGAGGATAATGTCTTACCCGTCTTTAGGTATTGGAGGTTGCGGTGGTCTGAGTATATGGTGATTGGGTGTGTTGAGCCTTCCCATATATGTCTCCAATTTTCCAACGCGTTTTTTATTGCCAGAAGTTCTTTTTCCCCTATGGGGTAGTTAACCTCGGCCGGATTGAGTGTCCGGGAGAAAAACCCTACCGGATGTAGGGGCGTCATTAATGATGAACGTTGAGATAAGACAGCTCCAACAGCATGTTGGGAAGCATCCACTTCGAGGACGTACAAGTTGTTAGGGTCAGGTATGGTGAGAATGGGAGCGGATGTAAACCTGTCCTTCAGTAGTTGGAATGCTTCCTGAGCTTCTCCATTCCATATGAACCTCGTGTTGATGCTTGTAAGTCTGGTGAGCGGTTTTGTAGTTGCAGAGTAATTCTTGATGAATTTCCTATAGAAATTAGCGAACCCCAAAAACCTTTGAAGTGCCTTTCTGGATCCTGGAGTGGGCCAATTTTGTATACATTCAATCTTTGTCTGGTCCATCTGAATCCCCTCGGGGGAGATGATGTAACCCAGGAACGGTAGTGTAGTCGTATCAAATACGCATTTCTCGAATTTTGCGTACAGGCAATGGGCTCTCAAACGTGCTAATACCCAACGCACATGTCTTCTATGGTCTTGGATGTTGTCTGAATAAACCAATATGTCATCGAGGTAGACAATGACACAAACATCCAGTAGATCTCGAAAAATATCATTTATAAAATTTTGGAATGTTGCAGGTGCATTGCACAGTCCGAACGGCATCACTTGGTACTCAAAGAGTCCGTAACGGGTGCGAAAAGCGGTTTTCCACTCGTCTCCTTTTCTGATCCTTATCAAGTTATAAGCTCCTCTAAGGTCCAGTTTGGTATAGACAGTGGCAGTGCTGAGACGTTCAATCAGTTCGTTAATGAGAGGCAGTGGGTACCTGTTCTTTACCGTCACTTTATTTAGGGCTCTATAGTCGATGATAGGACGGAGGCTGGAATCCTTGTTCCGAACAAAGAACATTCCCGATCCTGCGGGTGAAGTAGAGGCCCTAATGAATCCCTTTTTCAGGTTTTCCTCTAGATACTGTTTGAGGTGGTCTAGCTCAGGTTTCGCCAATGGGTAGATTCTCCCCTTAGGTATTTCACTTCCTGGAAGTAGATCTATGGGACAGTCGTATGTCCTGTGAGGCGGAAGCATCTCTGCATTCTTTGAACTGAACACGTCGGCGAAATCCTGGTAGTGGTCTGGTACCTGGGTGCCGCCAACCAGTAGTATGGAATTTGTAGGATAACAGGTCTCCTGGCAATACCCCGAATCTAACCGTACCCTTCCTTGGTCCCATAGTAGTGTTGGTCTATGTAGTTTTAACCAAGGTAGTCCTAGTATGATAGGGAATAGAGGGGAGGGTATAATGTCAAAGGACATAAATTCAGTGTGGTTGTTTTCACAGGTCACCATTATAGGTAAGGTTTGGTTTTGAACTGGGCCTGAGGCCGAAGTAGTACCGTCAATAAAACTCACGGACAACGGGGAATTCTTTTTGATCAATGGAATTTTATTTCGCTTAATCAACAGCGTATCGATAAAATTTCCGCAGGATCCTGTATCCACCATTGCGTCAACGGTAAGACGATTTTGGTCCCACTGTAGAGTAAGAGAGGTGTATAAGTAACCCGGGGTTCTGATCTGGGGATCTACGATTTTACATAGAGAGTATCGCTTACCTTCGGACTTCTTCCGTATTACCGGGCAATCTTCTACCCCATGGCCTTCGGAAGAGCAATACAGGCAGAGATTCAGGTTGCGTCTTCTGGTTTTCTCTCTTTCTGTTAGAGGGCCCCTGAGGGCAGCTATCTCCATCTTTTCTTCAGGAGGATGCATCTCGGTTTGTCTACTGGGAGGTAGATATCCATAGGACCGCTCTGCTCTGCGTTCACGGAGACGCCTGTCGAGGATGGTGACACGTTGCATAAGATCTTCTAGGGTGAGGGGCATGTCACCTCTTGCCAACTCATCCTTCAGTGCTTCGGAAAGGCCGAGACGGAACTGGTTCCTAAGACTGAGATCGTTCCACTCAGTCTCCCGAGCCCACCGCGTATATTCCGCGATAAAATCCTCAACAGGTCGTCTGCCTTGTTTAATGCTCCTGATGGCGGATTCCGCCGTCAGCTGCTTGCTATGGTCTTCATACAAGAGGGCCATGATTGTAAGAAATTGGTGGTAGTTGTCTAGGACGGGGTCCTCCCTCTCCAAGTAGGTATTTGCCCAGGCTCTGGGCTCCCCCCTAAGAAAGGAGATCATAGTGAGGACTTTTATCCGGTCAGTAGGGTAGGTCCTAGGACGAAGCTCAAACATTAATTTGGAAGCATTAATGAAATCTCGGAACTGCTTGCGATCGCCTGAGAATAGTTCCGGAGGACTGACCATTGGCTCAGGTCCCTCCCTTGGGGGGTTTGTGTTCTGTGCGACAAGGTCTCGCAATGTCTGGTTCTCTAGTTGCAGGTTCTGAACATCCTCTGAGAGGTTCTCAACCTTTTGTGAGAGGATGACGATGTGTCGTGCTAGTTCCGCTGGATCCATTGAGGTTCCACTAATATGTAATGCACCGAGCTGTTTTGCGAGGATCTCAACTGCGGAATCGTGTTGCATTAACCAGTGCCCAAGACCCAGAAGGAAAGTAAGGTTATAGATCAGGTTCAGTAGTGGATTCCCAGGCGGCTCTCTCAAACAACTGAGCGGAGAGTTAGGGATCCTGACATCATACACCTGTTCCCTGCTCTGAATGTATTATTAGCGGCGAGATGCCATACGCCCTACAGGTGGATGTAGTAATTCATTTTGATGTAGGCAACAGTTATAGTCCATAAATCTTGTTTTCCATAACACACACCTCACTTGCATAAGTTATACAGAGAACAGAGTGCCTTGAATATTATTGTTTAGTTGGAAGGTACTGATAGTCCAGGTTATATTCAGCCACTGAATTCATTATACTTGCGGTTTGGTAGAGTCCTCAGTAGCGTCCCGGATTGCCAGGGAGGTTAGCGGAGTGAGGAATAAGGTTCCCAGGGGTTCCGGGGTCCGGATCCAATGCCTATGGGGGAGGCTTCTGTAGCAGTATGCACGGTGCACACTCCAAATTAGTGGAACACTGTGCATAGCTGCCACGGGGCTTATATGGGGTAGCTCCGCCCAGTGGGAGGAGTCGCTGTGCTGCAGATGGAACCACCCTGCCGATCGTTACATGGTCGATCCTAACAAAAGGGACCACCAGAGGACCAGGTAGGAGGTATATTAGACGCTGTTATGAAAACAGCGTCTAATATACCTGTTAGGGGTTAAAAAATTCGGATCTCCAGCCTGCCAGCGAGCGATCGCCGGAGGTGGTTAAATCTGCCTGTGGCTCTATTAGCACATAAAACAGGTTTTTATAACCTGTCATTCACCTACCTAAGGTGCCCAAAGAGACGTCGCTTCATACAGTGTGCCCGTGTGCCCGGCTGCACCCATCTCCGTCTGGTGCCCAGCGCCGCCTTCCCAGTTGAAATCACCGCCTTCCTCACCTCAGTGCCACCTCCGCAATCGTCCGGTCCCTCAGGTTATGCCTAGTGCGCACGTGCGGGATCTGGCAGAGTGAAGTACTATCTGCTCTCATTTTTACTGCTTTACAACCTCTCCTTTCTACTCTCAGTGACACTGTAATGGTCTCCTGGTTGGATTCTATAGCCGTGACTCGGAGTAAAGGTCTAGGCTGTGAAGCAGCTCAGTGTAGAGAGCAGAGAACACCCACTTTGAATCCTCACCTCCAGTGCACTTCAGGAGCACAATCTGGCAAAACAAAAGTTCATATTCACACTATAGTAAAAGCTTCATAAAAGATATGTTTGTATTGCTCTCCCCAACTCCTATTTAGTGCTGTCTACAGTTTAGTATGGTCAAAACTGCTGGCAGACTCCTTTTAATAAGTCATACTAAGACATGCAAACCTGATATTTTCATCAGAATATTAAAGGGGTTCACCGGGAATTATTTAAAATGGCATCTAGCAACCTGCCCTAGAATATAGGACTGGTTGCCAACCCTTGCTGAGCTGCCTAGGGATGTGAGTGGGCAGTGTAGTGACACTGCTCTACAAAAGATGGTAATGATGTGATCCTACCTACAATATGCCAGCATAATGTCTAGTGAGGCTCCATCCCATACCCCTCGTCAGCTCTGCAAGTGTAAACAAACAGTCCTGATCACATTCTAGGACAGGTTGCTGGCAGATATTTTAAATCATTCCAGGAGAGCCCCTTTAATGATTCTTGGGTTCATTAAACAATTTGATGAAGAAAACATTGATTTGGATATTTATTGTGCTGGTGGGCCATTTATATGGATACACCTTAATAAAATGGGAATGGCTGGTGATATTAACTACCTGTTTGTGGCACATTAGTATATGTGAGGGGGGAAACTTTTCAAGATGGGTGGTGACCATGGCAGCCATTTTGAAGTCAGCCATTTTGAATCCAATCTTTTGTTTTTTCAATAGGAAGAGGGTCATGTGAAACATCAAACTTATTGAGAATTTCGCAAGAAAAACAATGGTGTGCTTGGTTTTAACGTAACTTTATTCTTTCATGAGTTATTTTCAAGTTTCTGACCACTTATAAAATGTGTTCAATGTGCTGCCCATGGTGTTGGATTGTCAATGCAACCCTCTTCTCCCACGCTTCACACACTGATAGCAACCCCGCAGGAGAAATGCTAGCACAGGCTTCCAGTATCCGTAGTTTCAGGTGCTGCACATCTCGTATCTTCACAGCATATGTGTGAAGAGTGGGAGAAGAGGTTGCATTGGCAAAACCAAGCACACCATTGTTTTTCTTGTGAAATTCACAATAAGTTTGATGTGTCAAATAACCCTCTTCCTATTGAAAAAACAAAAGTTGGATTCAAAATGGCCAACTTCAAAATGTCCGCCATGGTCACTACCCATCTTGAAAAGTTTCCCCCCTCACATATACTAATGTGCCACAAACAAGAAGTTAATATCACCAACCATTCCCATTTTATTAAGGTGTATCCATATAAATGGCCCACCCTGTATAATAATTGTTGAAGTAGCAAATAATAGAACAGAAATATGGATCATGAAAGTCTTTATTTCTCACAAAATAATTAAATCTAGAAAACTATATATACCAATATTAATTAAATAGTTCCGTTTTATTTGTAGTGTCTCCAAAATATAAAAGTTGTCTTCAGTATCCATACATAAAGATCTAAAATTTTATAAGTGGGTGCTGGAAATGAAGTGTTGGAATTAAAAACATATAAAGAAAAACAAAGTTATAGTGAATAAATTATTTTCCTAATATTTAGACTCTTCAGTCATAAAAAGCATATTACTTCAAACATCTCTCTTTGGTGTGAAAATAAAAAAATTCAAAGAGGTAGAAGAATGAAAAACATATACAGGAAAACAAAGTTATTATAGTACATGAATTATTCATTCATATCCTAATATTTACACACTTCATTCATGAGAAAGCATATTACTTCAAACATCTCATCTTGGTGTCAAAAAAAGAAAAACTGAAAGAGGTAGAAGAAACAAGAATAGGCTGGAGAGTTACCGTTCCACAGACAGTTTTACATTTAACAAGTTGTGATCAATGAATAGTTCAAAGTCAGTCAGATGCAAATGCTACAGTCCTTAGCAAGAGATAGCCAAACATCACAGAAAGACATCAAAGGCAACTTTTGAGCGTAAGTTCAGAGAAATCAAGATTCTTGTAAGCCATGTTTGTTGAACATTCTAACTTCAGGTTTAACATCTACTCCTGAAAGTTCTTTTACGTTTTCAATAATAACCAGATTAACAAAGCTAAAATTAAATGTTAACATGTGGTTGACATCATTACTAAATGTTTAAGTGTTTAAAGACAATGGATTATATCCAGTATAAAATTATTTAAGCATATGTTCTTGTTTGAACACATAATTTTCCATATATATATATATATATATATATATATATATATATATATGTAATTACTCTCTAGTATTCATGTGGTAGTTTATTTTAGCATAATTTTCATAATCATAGACAGTACATGCATTTATGGAAAGCATTCTCTCAAGGTGATTTGCACTCTCAAGAGATCAGGAGCAGCTACATGTGTTAGAATAGAGAACAATATGCTTTTGACATTTTTGGAAACTAAATAAGGCCATATCTAGAAATGTAAAACAAAAAAAAAACATTTAGACTTTTAGGTTTAGGTTATTTTATGGCATATTCACACTAGGCAGATTTGTTGTAAAAGTATCTAAACTTCAGTTCTGTATGTGAATGGGGTTGTTTCTGCAAAAATGCAGAAGAATTAGACTGTCACAGTACTGTCTACAACATATCTGCTACGTGTGAATGAAATACAAGCAAATTAACCAGAAATTATAGTGAATAAACTAACTTCATAATATCTTATTTTGCCATTAATATAAACTGTATATATAAAACTACATTCATCAAAAATTCCAACATTTGTGATAGCTTTGGAGATGCCTGACATTATAAAAAATATATATTCAAGATAGATATGATTTGCACTTTTTTAGCTGTTCCAGAGGTCTGACTGACCAACGTCCAGTTGTGTTCCTTCACTCCCAATATCAGATTGGCTGAGAGAGTATGCCTGCCAGGAGGTACACATGAAGTTGAAGCCTGTCCTAGAAAAGTGCAGTATTGTTCCACTATTACATGTCAAATTTATTGTTTGGATCATAAAACATGAAGCATATCTCCCATTTACACTATTTAAAAAACAAACACTGAGGAATAAGTATATGTCCTAACTCATCACTGCAGCATGTAAATGACTTCATTTTATTATGACCTATAAAATAAATATGTTAGGCAATGATGGGACTACCCCTTTAAGATCTGAAGATTTTCTAGCCAGTCCATGAAAGACAACACTCCAGTTTTAATTACTAATTTGTTTCAATGGCAGTTGCTCCCAAGACTGCAGAACTGTATTTCACCTTTAGCAGTCGCCTTTCTCTGGTGCTAGCTGTGTCTCCCTGCAATGCCTCCAGGACTTACAGTAGGGCCAAAGTGGACAGTCACAAGAATAATATTATGAACCACATATGAACACTGGCATAGACAACAAGTACAAAGAAGATGATAGCTGACCGGACGTTATGATGATTATGATGGCAAACAGATGAAGAGATGGTAGTCCAACAATGAAACACATGGAAGATGGTGATGGTATACCAGTTGAGATGAGACGAATGATGGTGACCAGATCAACTCGAACAGGATACTATGAATGCAAGGATTCTAGATACAGATGGACAGAGCTCATGCTACTCCAAAACAGAAGAAAACATGAACGTTTAAAGGAAAATTAGCTAATCAAAAACTCCTCCCTAAATTAACCAGACTGAGAAGGACAATCACCAGACCCAGACTCGGGTGCAAGACAACTGCCCCAAAAATAAAAGTAAACAGACTAACATGAGGCAACAGGGTAATCCCTGTAGCTTGTTACATTTTGGTCTTATTTTCCCTCTGTGATTGATTTATTAACTTTTTCCAGGTTTAAAAAAAAAATCAAACTTGTGGTGGTAAATAATGCCAAAACTTACAGTAGTACGTGGTTTATCATTTAGGGGAGAAGAATTTTAAATTATAAGAAATCCAGTTAATGCATTACCAATAAACAGAAGTAACTGACAGAGCTGCTTTTAGGTAGATAAGCTGTATAGGTTCCTGAGATATTTCTTTGAAAAAAAATCTCAGGCTTGCAAGAATTGTTTTAAATTGCTAGTCCAACACTAATTATAAATGAAAGAACAATTGACTTCACACAGCCATTTGAAGAACTGATTGAGCAGTTCTCAGTTTACCAAAGGCAAAAAGATGCTAGCAACACAAGTCAATAAAGAACAAAGAAAACATAAAAATAGAACTCTGACACTTGGGAAAACTACAATCTTTTGCAATAACATAAAAGGGAAAGAACTGAGAAAGAGATGTTGTTACTGGAAGCATATTATACTTAATAACCTGTAGTTTTATTTTCAGTTTTTCGAGATGTATTCTATTAAGTCTGTACAATATTAATATGTTATAGAGCTGTTTGCAAAAACAAGTACGTATATGCAATACAACTCTAGTCAATATATGTCCTTGGGGAAATTTGGCTAGAATCTACAACTAAACAACAGGACACCATTTAAAATTGAATTTTATATAATGGCTGAAATGGCAAGAGATATAATTTGATCAATAGATTATTTTGGGAAAATATCTTGTCTACACAAGCAAAACAATTGTCCATAAAATTGCTAAGTTTACTAAAAATATAACCATTAAAGCCTATGCAAATAGCTTTGTTATGGATTTCAGTTGATAGATCTGTAATAAGAGGTCTATGCACTGTTAGGGGCCCATATCGTACCACTGTGTGCATCCTGAGGCATCGACTTTCATGCAGGAGTGGTTTTTAAAAAAAATAGGACCTTAGGTAATAAACAAGGAATGGCACCCTGCGTATTCATAGTACTAGTTTACAGATGGACTACCATTAAAATGTACCCTTTAATAGCTCAATAGCACAAACTGATAAGATCACTGCATGCATAAACGAGGACAGGATTATGGGAAAGGGAAGCAGAGTAAACATTCTCTAATCAAGGGATCTCCTCCCAAGCCCTTCTACAGACGTACATGCAAATAAATAGTAAATCACAAAGATATATCAACCAATATCTTATCTTACATTATAAATAACACAATAACTCCTAAAACACACGTAGAACTCTACCCTCTTTTCACCTATATATACACGTAGTATGATATTACAGTATTATCCTATTTATCAGTAATAGAATGAAAAAATATACAGTTGCTAAATGGGGACAAATAATCCCCAACATCAGTCACAACATATTACCCTAAAGTAGACACTCTAGTTCATCAGGGGAAAGGAAGACATAAGCATACAGGTAATAATGGGGACGTGCCATTTTAAGATAAGATTCTCATCCCAAAATCACAGACAGCCAACATTTTTTACTGACAAATTGGAAAACTATAATGAATGATAAAGATTATAAATACATGTCTATAGCTCAATATACTGATAAGAACTCATTACCAGCATTTACTGTGAGTTGTAAAATGATGATAATTATCACCAAAACAATCTAGTCATGTACCAGCAGCCTCAAAAAATTTCACGGCCACGTAGATTTTTTTTCACGGCCATAGAAAAAAGTCACCTATTTTTACTGACTGTCCAAAAATTTTTGGGACAGTTAGAAACCATGCTCAGGAAAAAGCCTCAGGTCAACAAAACAAAAACAGCATTTTAATCAGATGAACCATAGCGATGTGTCTTTTTAAACAGTTTGATGGGCAGGTCTCGATGACATACTACCTATAATATAATGGGTGAGTTTAAATCTATTTTTGGATCTTGTCCTCAGCAGATGCCTGGTAACTGAGTGGCATGTTTAATCATCTAGCCCCAAAATGAGTCCTAGTCCCAAAGTGACTTCTTGTCTGTTCCATGGTATAACTGAGTAGACCTTTTAGGAAAGTAACTGAACTGAGGTTGTTGCCTTTGTGTCAGTTTGTGCAGGTCTTTGATTGGCAGAAGTAATACAATTTTTTCCTATTAACTCTTTATGGTACATGTTTGCATGTTATTCTTTGCATCTATGTCCTTAGACAGTTATGTAAAATCGGCCTGGAACAAAAGTGTACTTTTTTACAGTAAATAATAGCTCCATACTCATGACAGTTTTCTTTTCCTTTGCACATTAATGTCAATAGACAATGGAAGAAATGTATCATCTGTCCAATCTGCTTTGTTCATTTTCTAAGTCTGTCAATTCCCATCAGTGTGTTCCCTGAAAAATACTTAGTTAAGTGAAGTCTCATAAATATTAGTCACGTAATGTGATGTAACTCGCTCACAGCAAACTATTATCAAAGCTACTTAGTTGCTCAATCCACAAAATGGATGCCTCTATTATGTGTAGGTGACAGATCCACATTAAGAACTTGATTACTGTGCCTGCTAATGGACTTTACACTGCTGCCTTCTATTATTAACTACAAACGAAGTAAACAGATTTTCTATTCCTTAGAAAATCTCTTTCGTACTTACATAAGTAGATCTTAAAGGGAGTCTGTCACTTCCCTGAAGCACTATTAACCGGAGTACTACATGTGTGCTACTTCTGACACTGAATGAAGATCGCTGCTTTATGTATGTATTTTCCCCCATGTACCCCTGCTGTACCACCACTTACTGCCGCTTTAATACTCATCAGCCATGCACACACAATGGAGAGAATGTGCTCATCAGTCCTGTCAATGTATTACAGTATCTGTTTGCAGCGGGGTAGCTTGGGAACAGAGTGGAGTATAAAAGTACAAAGCACCAGAAACTACCACATACGGAGGATGGAGTCAGAAACAGAAGGCTCTGTCCACTGATAGTTCCCGGCACTGGAGGCACCCCGAAACTGCTAATTAGTGTTGAGCGAATCCAAGTCCACTTCGATTTTCAGGATAAATTCGATTCACCACAAAGCAAATGCTCGTGCTTCGTGTTAGTGAATCGATTTAACCTGAAATAGTGTAAAAACTTTAAAAAATCCTACTTACAGTACCTGCTGCATTTGCTTGTGACGGGCCGGATTGGATGCCGCCATCTTGTTGAAGATTTAGCACAAAATTCAGTCTGCGGTGACATATGTCATCACCACGCGGGCCCACATAATGACATCACGCCAGATCTTCAAGCAAGATAGTGGCAGTCGACCTGTCACGAGCAAATGGATCAGGTAAGTAGGATTTTTTATTTATTGTTTTATTTTCGCTCATTTATTTATATCAGATACATGATTGCAGCATCTCAGGGGTACAATGACGGGGAGCAACCCAATCGCTGCTTCCTGTCATTGCACCCACTACTTACAAAGGAACGCTCTTCGTGACAAAGTAATTTATCACAAAGTGGATTTTTTTTGTAAACCGATGAAGCAGCCGAATCAAACTTTTCATAAATTCGCTCTTCTCTACTGCTGGGGATGTCAAATCTCGGACTATCACTGATCCAATAATCATTGCCTATCCTGAGTATAATGTATCACTATCTAAATCCTGGAAAACCTCTTTAAAAGTGCTCGAACTGGCCCATAGAGGAACGGTCGAATCCTACGGTGAGCCCCAAGTCTACCACCTCCTGCTCAAGTGGCACATGGCACAGGACACTGGCTGTAATACATATAGATAAATGTAAAGCATCTCAAACAGCCTGTGTGCGCATATAAAAACCTCAATAGATTATCTAACTACCAGATTATTTTGCAGTGTCTTGCTGCTGCTGGGCACTGTGTGAGCATTTGTTACCGTCTCACATAACTAAGAGAGTCCTAGTCCAAGTCAAGGGTCTAGTCTTAGACACAGGCTAGGCAGCAGGCTACTACTGAAAGGAAAAGTCTGTTGGTGCAGTTTTAAGGATTTTACAATGGAGGCAGGTAATATTTGCATGCACAGTGTGCAGAATAAACTTTTCTGGTAGACCCTAAGCACCCCAGACTAAGGGGCAGTCATAGGGGAGTGTCTATGTACCCAGCTGGGGGGGAGGAGGCTATAAACTGTCTGGGTGTTAGGGGCGGAACTAGAGTTGTGTCAGAGAAAGGAGACGCGCATCTTGGGTTTGGTTGGATAGAGCAACAGGAAGTGCCACAGACAGGATGTCAACAATCCAGTGATTTTTTTTTTTTATATGGCGTAAAAAAGGTCAGGAAGGGTCCAAATTTGAAAAAAGCATGGGGAGGATGTACAGGACGTAAGCAACTATACAATCATATCTGTTAATACCATTGTAAAAACAGAAAACCTCTTTAAAGGTCATCAGTTAAATGCTGTTCTAACCATGGGCAGCATGAAATAGCAACAGAGCAATGTTTTAGTCTTAAAATTGTGTTGTTTAAGAGAAAAAGCCAGGCACGGAAAGAAGTATCTGCTGGGAAGTTCCCTTTTGGATCCTTCCTGCCCTGTTTGTCTTGATTGACACGACTCTCCATATTTGTTTATTGTAAGCTAGAGTTTTACCTAGTTTTCCCTTGACTTGGGGCAAAGGTTGAGTACACTGCCCTCAATCCTATGTAAATATTCAGTATTTTCAGGTATTTGTAACCTCACTAAGTAGTGTGTTTTCTGAGAATCTGTAGTTCCAAAGAGTTCAGAGTGTTGCTTTTTTTGGAATGTGCTTGTTGCTCTGCTGTTATATTGTCCTGGCTTAGTAGAATTCAGATAGGGACAGTTCAGTTTTGCTCTATTTCTGCCCAGTGTCATTCTTCTGCTATCTACCCGTATGCCATACATCTGCTGTCCACTTTGTTGCTAGATTGTCTCCTCCTTCCATGATCCTCAGCTGTGTCGGACTGCGGTGCCTAAGGCCCACCAGTAAAATGTATTTATTTTGGAGTCCTACCGTACGGATACTTTCAAATATTACCTGCTCAGCAGCAAGATGATACCAAATGATTGAATATAGGGGTCCCTGCAGCAACTTTGAGAAGGTATTGTATATCCTTGGGAGAAGAGGATACTGGTGGCTTTCCTTTATACCTAAAAGTCGTCTCAACTCTGATCGTGTCTATAACAATAAACTGGGGAGTTTCATAATCTATCAAGTTTTTTATATGAACATCGGCTGGTTGAGGTGCTGTACATTGAATATGTGTATGTAGTGCAGTAAGTCTACTGTGTTATGAGCCACTTGTGCAGGGGGTGGAGGACTAGGGGCCCACCGGGAGATTCACCTGTACCCCTGTGGGCCAGTCCGAGCCTGATCCTCAGCATTCAGTTCCTGTCGTCCACCAGTGAGTTTCTTTGTGTCTTGATTTCTGCCAGCTTTCTTTTTTTTTTTTTTTCTGTGTTTTTGCAACAATCCAACAATATAATAGCCACATATAATAGCCAATGGCATATTCTTTAATAAAGGTGGGCCACGTGACTGCTATGGGACATGGCTTAAGGGGAAGCCGAGAACTGAACTCCTCTTTCCGATGTAAACACACTGCATTTTTATGGAGACACCTTTGGGGGGAGCTAAGTGCAAACAAATTATTACAGCTTCCTTTTCAGTCAGTTGTAACTGCATACATTCCTGTGCACTGTGCATTTGTTGGTGGCTATAGGCAGCTAGCTTTGTAATAGATGGGAAGAAGATTTATCAATATATTTATGCCATGTATTTATAGTGGTCAGAATGTATTTTTGATGGTCAGAATTTATAGAGCATCTGTTCCACTTCACAGACATAAAAGTCAGATAAAGTGGGTGAGGCCAAGGGTGATTTTTTTATTACAATAAAAAAAAAAAAATTGGTCCACTTAAGCACCTTTTCAGATGAGCGAGTTCCACACTTTAGACTCACAGCGTGAGTATGTGGCAGTATCCGTCCTGCACTGACTGGGTTGCAGAGCATTATGTTGACTTATGATGCAAGTCTTAGAGTTCTGGAACGTATAGTATACCAATGATATGATGCTATCAGTGTTATCCAATACATTCCAGAATTGTAAGGGTTACATAACATCATACATCAATATAATGTAATGCTATGTAACCCCATCAGTGCTGGGAGGTAAGGACGGGTGCTGCCTGATGCTCACACTGTGAGTCCAATGCATGGTACTTGCTTGTCTGAAAGGGGCCTAATTTTAAAAAAAAAAGTAAATTCATCAGGGGTGTTGCGCTTTGCATTCTGCTTTGCATTGGGGGTGATTGATGCACACATACTAGAAAACTGATTGGAGCAGGGGGCTCAAGTTTTGCCATGTACACCCCTGTAGCCAATCCTCACACTATAGTAACCAAGACCTCTAGTTTCTTCTGCTTTCTCTGGTGTTTCATTCCTTATGCCTTCTGCCAACCGCTACACTCCGAACTTGTCACATTAAAAATGCAGTAGAATCTGCCGGCAGCATGCTATAGAGCAGAATATATAGTTTATTACAACTAATTTATTATTATCCATTTAATTTTTTGCTCATTTTATGAATTGTTGCTAGAGATAAGCAAATTTCTCAAAAATTCGATTCGGTCAGTTTGCCGAATTTTCCGAAAATATTTGATTCGTTCCGAATTTATTTGTGGCGAATTGCGTTAAAAACAGCTACTGCTATTTCCTGGCTGCAGAGAGCCTGTATAGTGGTGTAGAACACTGTGTCTTGCAGTAACACTCATAGGGAGTCTGCTGTGGTAGTGAAACAATACTGTGAGTCAGTACGACACAGATAGCTCTTAGGCTACTTTAACACTGGCGTTTCTGGGTCCGCTTGTGAGATCCGTTTCAAGGCTCTTACAAGTGGCCCAAAACGGATCAGTTCAGCCCCAATGTATTCTGAATGGATAAGGATCCGTTCAGAATGCATCAGTTTGGCTGCGTTTGGTCAGAGATTTTAATGAATGAAATCAAGTTACACTGACAAAACAGCATATAAATCTGCTCAGCTTCTCCTGCTCTAAAAAAGGCTGTCGATAGACTGTGTTGCATTTACAAGCTGTCAGGTTGTCTCTGCATTGCCAAATAAACTGCTCCTGACTACCCCTGAAAGGGCTACAATTGTTTACTCATACACCGAGTACCTATTCTACATTCTTTTACAGCATAGGCAGGGCTGTTTAAAGGGAGAGACAGGAGATAACTATATCATGGAAATGGTACTTTTGCAATTCTTTTTCATACAAGGGTAGTTTTACCAAAAGTATAATGTAACCCTTCTCATACCATGTTCACTTCCCACAGATATAGTTCTTTTTTAGTTTTTAAACTAGTGAAAGGTCCTCTTTAAGGCTTTTTTCTGTTTGATCTCTCTGGAGATTAAATGACAGGAACAGGAGCTTTGCAGGTTGCTTCCTCTCCTCTCTGAGGTCACTCAAGAACCCCTCCCCTTGGCAGGAAGCAGGTCTAGCCCACTCCTACTAAGAGGCAAGGAACAGGGTGGTTAGCCCTGTTCCTGCCAACCTTTGTCAACCATTCCTTGCTGGTAGCTATGGCAAGAAGCAAACAGCAAAATACATAATGCATACAATACTACATAATACATAACAATAAACAATTTTTAGTACCACCAGGTCTGAGGTACTACACATTGCTCCATTAGTGTGAGGATAGCCCATCAATAGTAAAATCCTGGAATACCTCTTTAATATTCATTAAATGAAAATATACGTAGGTAATCTCCTATCCATAGGATCGGGGATAACCAACTGATAGTTGAGGGTCCATCTGCTGGGAACCCCATCAATCCTGAGAACAGAGGTCCTATTCCCAAGATCTGATAGAGCGTCTAATCCAGGCATCCTCAAACTGCGGCCCTCCAGCTGTTGTAAAACTACAACTCCCACAATGCCCTGCTGTAGGCTGATACCTGTAGGCTGTTCGGGCATGCTGGGAGTTATAGTTTTGGAGGGCTGCAGTTTGAGAATGCCTAGTCTAAACTTTGCTAAACCCCTTTAATACACCATATAGACTGCAAAAGTCTAGAAATACCCTGCTAACTAGTGTAATTTGTAGAAGATTGACTTTCAAGTTAGTTGGATACCAAGCTATTATCTACAGTCATGTGAAAAAATTAGGACACCCTTTGAAAGCATGTGGTTTTTTGTAACATTTTTAATAAAAGGTTATTTCATCTCCGTTTCAACAATACAGAGAGATTAAAGTAATCCAACTAAACAAAGAAAACTGAAGAAAAGTCTTTTCAAGATCTTCTGTAAATGTCATTCTACAAAAATGCCTATTCTAACTGAGGAAAAAGATAGGACACCCTCACATGTATTCCCTCTTAAATTGGCTCAGATCTCACACAGGTATATCACACCAGGTGCACATAATTAGTAGATCGTTACTCTGCATGTTGAATGAGGCTTGCCCTATTTAAACCTCAGACATTTAGTTTGGTGTGCTCCTGACTGTTGAAGTGAGAGTGAGCACCATGGTGAGAGCAAAAGAGCTGTCAGAGGACTTCAGAAAAAAGATTGTAGCAGCCTATGAGTCTGGGAAGGGATTTAAAAAGATCTCAAAAGATTTTGAAATCAGCCATTCCACTGTCCGGAAGATAGTCTACAAGTGGAGGGCTTTCAAAACAACTGCCAACATGCCCAGGACTGGTCGCCCCAGCAAGTTCACCCCAAGAGCAGACCGCAAGATGCTAAAAGAGGTCTCCAAAAACCCTAAAGTGTCATCTCGAGAACTACAGCAGGCTCTGGCTACTGTTGATGTAGAAGTACATGCCTCTACAATCAGAAAGAGACTGTACAAGTTTAACTTGCATGGGAGGTGTGCAAGGAGGAAACCTTTGCTTTCCAAGAGAAACATCGAGGCCAGACTGACATTTGCCAGAGATAAAGTTGACAAAGACCAGGACTTCTGGAATAATGTTCTTTGGACAGATGAGTCCAAAATTGAATTATTTGGACACAACAGCAGAGGACATGTTTGGCGTAAACCAAACACAGCATTCCAAGAAAAGAACCTCATACCAACTGTGAAGCATGGAGGTGGAAGTGTCATGGTTTGGGGCTGCTTTGCTGCAGCAGGACCTGGTCAGCTCACCATCATAGAATCCACGATGAATTCTACTGTGTATCAGAAGGTGCTTGAAGAACATGTGAGACCATCAGTTAGAAAATTAAAGCTGAAGCGGAACTGGACCATGCAACATGACAATGACCCAAAACATACTAGTAAATCAACCAAAGATTGGCTGAAAAAGAAGAAATGGAGAGTCCTGGAATGGCCAAGTCAAAGTCCAGATTTGAATCCCATTGAGATGCTGTGGGGTGACTTGAAAAGGGCTGTACGTGCAAGAAACCCCTCAAACATCTCACAGCTGAAAAAGTTCTGCATTGAGGAGTGGGGTAAAATTTCCTCAGACCGATGTCGAAGACTGGTAGATGGCTACAAGAACCGTCTCACTGCAGTTATTTCAGCCAAAGGAGGTAACACTCGCTATTAGGGGCAAGGGTGTCCTATCTTTTTCCTCAGTTAGAATAGGCATTTTTGTAGAATGACATTTACAGAAGATCTTGAAAAGACTTTTCTTCAGTTTTCTTTGTTTAGTTGGATTACTTTAATCTCTCTGTATTGTTGAAACGGAGATGAAATAACCTTTTATTAAAAATGTTACAAAAAAACACATGCTTTCAAAGGGTGTCCTAATTTTTTCACATGACTGTATGTACTATACATGAAGCGTTAGTATACATTTTGATTAAATTGCATAGGCCCAATCACCACATCAAGGTTGCCTCTACAAGTGGGTACCTACTCTAATTTGGTGCAGTACCAAGTGACAACCACTGCCGCCAAAATACAGCACCCGTAGGTGGAGACTAAGCAGTCCAACGGCTGTTAGATTAAGCCCCCTTGGCATAGAGGCCCCACTAACCCACAGTCAAAGCATCAGAGCCACAGCAGCAACTACACAATACTTCACCATATGAACAGATGTCTAGAACACATCTGTTCATGTGGTCTCAGAACTTGAAACAAAGTAGCCTTCAACCTATATGCGGTCTCCAGCTAAATAAAAACACCTGACCGAATGGGAGAAGTGTTGATACCATGAGAAAAAAAGGCAAGGCAATACTATGTTGTGTTTTGGCAGCAGTAGGCTCCACGTTGTACTGTTCCAAATTAAAGTAGGTCCTCAAAATAGGCAACCTTGGCATGGTGAGTGGGCTGATGCGCTTTGATTAAAATGTATATTAATAACTTGAGTATAGTACATAGATTACCGCTTGGTATACAATTAATTATATTGACAAGCAATGTGCATTGTGCAATCCATGCTTTCTTTCTTTTTGTTAGAAAATGTTAGCTGTCTTTAAGTTTTTAATACGTTGTCCAGACAAAAAGAAAAATTTCAGTTGGCAACCCTCTCACATGTTGTAAAGCATTCTGGTTTCAGCAAATAACGTTTTCAAAGCTTTTTATTCATTAAATAATGAAAAGGTATGTCATTTCCTCATAGTCTTTTGTGTATAAATCCCCCATGGTTTTTACAAGCTGCCTCTAGTCGCTGAATGGAAATCTTCAATGTTTATGTTACCAGTGAAGAATCTCATTTATTACTCACCATCAGAGTTTATAAAAACCATGAAGAATGGATTTACAAAGTATACTCGGGTATTTGTATAACTTTACATTATTAAATAACTATGCTTTATTTGCTCTATTTAAAGGGTTTCATGGATTGTAATAATTACATATCACATCAAATCATAATTCATAATGCATTCATACATGATCTGACAACCTTTTTTAAATGCTGGTAAATACACAGAAGCTAAATTTAAAAGGATTACCCTATTAGAGTAAGAGGCTGCAGCTGGCCATACATGTCCACTGTGGCAGCCTCTATAGGTTAAATTTTGTTGTACATGCCTGTCACTGAACTGAATGGCTAGCCACCAAGACTAGGAAATTTCTTGGAATTAGTTTTTTCTCCAATTTGTCAAATTTGAGAAATTTGAATTTGATTTGGGTCTGAGTTGATTCTACCTGAATCAATAATTATATTGAGAGGGGTCATAAAAGTTAAGAAGTTTTCCAGGGATTAGCTGCTCTTCACTTCCTGGTACAGTCCTGATCAAAAGTTTAAGACCACTTGAAAAAATGGCAAAAAAATCATATTTAGCATGGCTGGATCTTAACAAGGTTCCAAGTAGAGCTTCAACATGCAACACGAAGAAATGGGAGTGAGACAAAACATTTTTTAGCATTCAATTTAATAAAAACAACAAATAAACTGAAACAGGCTGTTTTTCAGCTGATCAAAAATTTAGGACCACACCTCCCAAAAAAAACTAAGACCCCCAAAACAGAAATCCAATTTCCAAACATGAACTCAGTAATGAGTAGCTCCGCCATTATTGTTTATCACTTCAAAAATTCGTTGAGGTGAGTGGGAACTTTTCTCCAAGTGGTGAAGACGGCCGCACGAAGGCCATCTACTATCTGGAACTGTTGTCCATTTTTGTAAACTTCCCTTGCAATCCATCCCCAAAGGTTCTCAATTGGATTTAGATCAGGGGAACACGCAGGAAGGGCCAAAAGAGTGATGTTACTCTCCTGGAAGAAGTCCCTTGTCCTGCGGGCATTGTGTACTGTAGCGTTGTCCTGTTGAAAAACCCAGTCGTTGCCACACAGACGAGGGCCCTCTCTGCAACATCTGGACATAGCCAGCGGCCGTTTGACACCCCTGCACTTCCTGAAGTTCCATTGTTCCACTGAAGGAAAAAGCACCCCAGACCATTATGGCGCCCCCTCCACTGTGGCGCGTAGAAAATATCTCAGGTGGGATCTGCTTGTCATGCCATTAACGTTGGAAACCATCAGGACCATCAAGGTTACATTTTTTCTCATCAGAGAATAAAACTTTCTTCCACCTTTGAATGTCCCATGTTTGGTGCTGTCTTGCAAAGTCCAAACAAGCAGTTCTGTGGGGTTCAAGGAGACGAGGTCTTTGAAGACGTTTTTTGTTTTTGAAGCCCTTCAGTCTCAGATGCTGTCTGATGGTTATGGGGCTGCAGTCAGCACCAGTAAGGGCCTTAATTTGGGTTGAGGATCGTCCAGTGTCTTGACGGACAGCCAATTGGATCCTCCGCTCAGTGCTGATGAATTTTTTTGGAGTCTTTCACTTTTTTTGTTCCATAACCCTCAAGATCATTTAAGAAATTCCAAATGAACGTCTTACTGCGTCCCACCTCAGCAGCGATGTCGCGTTGTGAGAGACCCTGCTTATGCAGTTTAACAACCCGACCATGTTCAAAAAGGGAGAGTTTTTTTACCTTTGCCATCACAACGTGTGACTACCCGACAGAAAATGACAATAAATTCACATCTTTGCACAGATTTGGCCTTTTAAAGGCATTTCTTCTTGTTGCATGTTGAAGCTCTACTTGGAACCTTGTTAAGATCCAGCCATGCTAAATATGATTTTTTGCAATTTTTCAAGTGGTCTTAAACTTTTGATCAGGACTGTATCAGCTTGGCAGAACAAAATTGTCATGAAAGGCCTGCTCAGCCATCAATGGCTGTAGGGGTGACCCACCTCAGCCAGTGAATGACTGAACAGGTCTTTCCTGGGGTTATCAGTGTGTGGAGCCAGAACCAGGAATTATGCAGTTGGTCCTAAACGAAGGTCAGAATGGCTGCAGCAGAGGATGGATGAGGGCTTGTTCACATGAATGTATTTTGCGTTCCGTATACGGGCCGTTTTCTGCGTTCCGCATCCATTGCTCCATTCCGTGGCTCAGCAAAACTTTTCAGTCCTGTCCTATTCCGCAAATTGTGGAAGGCACACGGACGCCATCCGTGTTTTGCGTATCCGCAATTTGCGGACTACTAAAAACAGCACAGTCGTGTAAACGAGCCCTGAGGGTGAGTATGTTAATTTTTTTATTTTTTTGTCTTTGTGGGCCTTTTTTTTTTTAAACTCTATAAGAAAGAATTTTTAAAGGCTATGGACACCTTCAAGGGCAATTTTTTTTTTAGGATTTCATTTTACCCAATTTATGCTTAAATTTTTTTTAATTGGTCTTTATTAAAAACAATATCAGCTTTGTCATAAAGGGTTAACCTGCCTAGCTGTGAGAATCATACTTTCATTTTGTGCCAGTTATTAAATAATCCTTATCTCTAAATTACTAATAGCTCAAAAACACTTATTTCAGACACATTTGTATCCGTAAGATAAGAATTGAGCTATAATGAGTGACATAAGGTCAGAGATAAGGAGCCGTTAGCTGAGCTGCCTGACGAAACACAGTAAAACACAGAGTATGCCACTAAAGAATCTCAAGGCTGCACAATGAAAGGATCTCAACATTTTTTTATAAAGACCAATTGAACAAAAGATTTTTGTGCATAATGTAATAATAAAACAATGCCCCTAAAGGTGTACATAGTCTTTACGCTCTCATATTTGAAACATGAACATGCTTCACCATCTCCAGAATATTCAGTAAACTGCAAATACACAATGTCATAAAATTTGGTGCAAGTCTATTTTTTTTACATGTTTTTTAGTACTTTTTCAGGAGTGACTCCAAGAATGTAATTCCATTAGAGAATTGCTGTTAATTCAGTTCCCTAACATATACAGTATATGTTTTTATCTGAAGTGGTGTCAGAGGTGGACCATAACATGTGTGGCCTCTCATCCTGTACACACATTTATGTATCCATACAGTTGACAGGGAGCGTGCAGATGTTTATACTGAAGGAAACACCTTGACAATCCAGTCATGTGATCACACACCTGGACCTTTAGTTGTGGTGTTTGCATTGCTTCCTACAGTGCCTATTGGGGGTTAGATGACTCCGGTTCCTATCACTCTAGAGCAGGGATCAGCAACCTTCGACACTCCAGCTGTTGTGAAACCACAATTCCCAGCATGCTCCATTCATTTCTATGGGAGTTCTGAGAAGAGCAGAGCAATTATGCATACTGGGAGTTGTAGTTTCACAACAGCTGGAGTGCTGGAGGTTGCCTACCCCTGCTCTAGAGCTTGCCATTAAAAGCAGATGCTCAAAGTATACCCTTTGAAAGACTCCACTGTATAAGCACACAGTAGAAAACTTTCCCCATGAAGTCTCTTGCAAAAATGCTTGCCATAGTATACATTTTTATAGGTTGTCTCTGCATAGAAAATATATTTCTAAATAGAAAACAGTCAATTCCTTTCTATAAAGGAAAAAAGGAAGTGGAAAGGGAAGACAATTTGGTTCCAGATGGTGAATGGACCCATATGGATTTTCCTGCTGTATACACTAAATGAGAAATTTCAAATGATCCTTCAAGGCATATTCCCAACTTAGACATATGTACAGTATATGTCATATCTACAGGATATGCCCTAAATGCCTGGTAGATGCAGCTCTACTGGTGTCCAAGACCTGCATTTACGTATCTTCAATATGTTGAGAATAGGGATGGGGTCCCCAAACCCAGTCCTATCTGGTGAGGCTGGCACTGGCCACTGCATCCAGGTGGAGTGTGAATGGCGAAGTGCAACTAATGCCCAGGTTCTCTCTATTCACTTGGCTTACAGAAACAGCCAAGCGTGTTCCAGACATTTGAGAATATTTGAGAATAGCCCTTTAAATTAGCACAAGAAATACACGGATCATCTGTCCATGAAAAAAATAATTTCTATACCCACCTCCTTCAAAGATGCACATTTCCTCTGCTCCGTTCCTTCATGGTAGTCATAGCCATTATATATTAGAAAAGAAACAATATGTTTTATTTTTTTTTTGCATACTTTGGTTTCCAAGTTGCTGTGAATAATGTCTGGAGATAGTTTTAATAATTCATTTTAGTAGTGATGAAAACTTCTCACCTACACAGCCCGAAGCAAAAGGAGAAAAGCTGCCTTGAGAACACAGAAACGTCTTCACTACACTGCTCCTCTGAGAGCAGACAATTCACCAGTTTTTTTATGATCAAATTATGCAGTGATTTACTTCTTTCATTTGTAATACCATGCTGAAATATATGGAAGGAGGGCTAGAATATTCAGCTGCTCATTCCAGTGTCATGTTACATCGCTATGTTATACCAGTGGTATATTTTTTTTCCAACAGACCACACAATTTTACGTGGCATTAGCAACCCATTATGAAGTGTTTTTAAGGGTACGACCATACAGTGTGGTTGGGACACGAGCGTGCCGCGGTCGAGTACTGTGAAGCTGTATAGACTGCATCGGACTCCTTTTAAGCTAATGAGGACAGTCTGCATTGTTAATAGCCATGCGACATGCGCAATATCACGTGGCCATTAACCCTGCAGACCGACTAAACCAGGCATCCGCAAACTGCGGCTCTCCAGCTGTTGAAAAACTACAACTCCCACAATGCCCTGCTGTAGGCTGATACCGGTAGGCTGTTGTAATTTTGCAACAGCTGGAGGGCCACAGTTTGAGGATGCCTGGACTAAACGGTTCAGTCCTCATTAGTTTAACAGGAGCGCTCTGCAGCCTGTAAGGCCATACAGTACTGACACATGACCCCAAGGAATGTTCACTATTGAGCCCCAGTTTTTAACGAAATAACAGGCCCATGGCGATATCTTATAGTGGTCAAAGACTGTTTTCGGATCCAGAGCTCCAAATCACATTACAGACATGAAATATAATTCTTCTGGAGGGACCTGTTGTCTCTCTTGCATAAATGATGATGCGAACCCCTTTCATTGGCTCCCATGGCCCTTTAGTTTCACTGTGCAGCTCCCATGGAGGATATTGCACTGGAGGGGGGCAAGTTTTCAGCTTTGATCCACATAGCTTTGATGGCAGCTAAGTGGCGGTTATTACAACATTGGTTGTCCCCTACCACTTAATTCACACTTGAAAGACTACATGTTGAGGGAGAAACTAGAGGTAGAATGTAGAAAACATATCAAAACCAAAGGCTTTGTAAACTGCCCCGTAGGAGGCAGTTTATTATCATGGTTCTGTCCCACAAGGAAATAGCCAACCAACTGGTATTAAACAGAGGCTTAGAAAGGCACCTTGGGACCTTTGAAACAAAATGTTGGAGTTGGAAGAGGCTGGGGCACATAGAGGAGAAACGCGAAATACACATTGATATGGCTGTATGCTTTTTTTTTTTTTTCTTGGAGCTGTTACTTCAGATGTGGCTACATACAGTTGTTGTTTAATTTATACTTTGCGGTGTAATGAAAAATGCTGTTTTCATATATGGTGTGTATGACACACTTTTTTGGAATTGATTTATTTTCTTAAACAAGATAAAAAAAATATATACTGTATATAAATTTCTGTCTTCCTACAGCCACCACTAGAGGGAGTGTTGGAACTTACTGCATACAACTATATAACTGTTTACAGTACGTTCTTAAGCCCCCTTTAGTGGTGACTGACTGCAGGTAGACACAACTTTATCACTGTGGCCCTCATTTATCAATGTATTTGCATGTTTTGCATGTTTTTTCTGGTGCATTTTACTCCAGTGTCTTCTCTGGTGTGGGACATATTTATTAACTATTCATTTGGCCAGCAATTAGAAGCATTTATGAAATATGTTTTTTTTAAAGTAGCAAAAATGGTCACATTGACCATGGGGAAGAGAAAGTGACTTACATTTAGCCAGTGTACCAGGAGATCAGAAAGACTGGCAACACATGGGTTAAATTGACTAGTTCCTTGTAGATCTTATTGTTTCAGTGTTTTGGTGAATACCACACCCTTTGCTTCAGGTGTTGCTTGTTGGTAATTTACCTTCCCCATACTTCCATTTGTCCACCTGAGGAGGAATGGGTTGTCTCTGGTCCTAACCTTATTTCAGGGCCTTACAGGGAAATAAGGGCCTAGGTATCCTGCATATGAATATTCCTACCTTCAAAGTCTATTTATCGTGATAGGTAGTTAGGGCCCGGATTAGGGTTGTTTAGGAGGTGACCTGTTCCTTCCCAAGTTTCCAGGCCCAGTTATTGTTCCCCTTCCCTCCTGTGTTCAGTGTGGAGTTTTCCCCCCACAGTGATCGTGACAAACACATTCTAGTGCACAGACATCCAGAGTTAATCTGTTATTTTAGTAATACAGTTAGTGTGTGTTAGCCCAGTGCTCGGTGCCTGCGCTGCTGGTCCTACATGCAGGCACGGATGCCGGGCTCCCTCATTCCCTCCTACTGCCATGCACCCCTACTAACAAGTGCAGGCAGCCGGTAGCTTAACTGTTGTATCTGTGCTCCGTGCCAGAGTTTACTTCCTGTGTGAGTCCTTAACTGTTGTTTGGGTATCCACAGGCATCTCCCCTCTCTTGTCAGGCAGCACATACACACCCTCTATCTCCCCAGCCTATTGCTGGGTTGCAGAAAGTATTTAAAGGCTCTTCCTGTCCCAGGAAGGTGCCTGTGCAATCTTAGTCACTAGCTTGTCTAGTTCCTGGTGTTAAGTTGTTTTTAAGTTCCGCTTTTCTGTGTACCGGACCCTGCTTCTTGATTCAATGGATTTTGCTTGTTTGCTGCCTGCCTTTGACCTTGGACTTTGATTGCGGACTTTGCTTTATCACTGCCTGCCCTTACTCTGGACTTCCTGACCACATCCTTCCTTTTGGTGCTTGCACAGGTATCTCTGACCCCCTGGTCTGCTGCCACCTGGTAACTACCCTATCGGCCCAAGCCTATCCTCACCATCAGAGGCTCTAGTGAAGACCAGGTAGTTACTTAGTCACTCCCCTCCAGGGTATAGCCAGTCAGTGGCGCAGTGGGTCCACACCCGCTTTCATAACAGTGTGACTCAGTATTAAAGGCAGGTGCCATATCGCTGTGTGCATCACGTTCTAGTGCACTGACATTCAAAGTTAATCTATTATTTTAGTGGTTTGTTCAGTTGTGAACAAACCACTAAAATAATGGATTACGGTAACTTTGAATGTCAGTGCACTAGAACGTAATGCACACAGCGATATGACACCTGCCTTTAATACTGAGTACTAACTAACCAATACTTGTTTGAATGCTGTATGGATATTTGTCTCTTCCTCCCTATGTTGAGGTTATTTTGTCAAAGTTCCTTTCTTTCCTTAATATAATAAAATGCTGTGAGACTATCAGGTGGGGATAATCTATGTTAGAATTCTTTAAAAGCTGTAGGTTTATTGAAGTTTACTATATAATCAATACTCTGCACATTACTGAGTTTGCTTGTTTGCAAAGATTTCTTTGTAATTAGGGATGAGCGAACTCGAACTGTATAGTTCGGGTTCGTACCGAATTTTGGGGTGTCCGTGACACGGACCCGAACCCGGACATTTTCGTAAAAGTCCGGGTTCGGGTTCGGTGTTCGTCGCTTTCTTGGCGCTTTTGTGACGCTTTCTTGGCGCTTTTTGAAAGGCTGCAAAGCAGCCAATCAACAAGCGTCATACTACTTGCCCCAAGAGGCCATCACAGCCATGCCTACTATTGGCATGGCTGTGATTGGCCAGAGCACCATGTGACCCAGCCTCTATTTAAGCTGGAGTCACATAGCGCCGCCCGTCACTCTGCTCTGATTAGCGTAGGGAGAGGTTGCGGCTGCGACAGTAGGGCGAGATTAGGCAGATTAACTCCTCCAAAGGACTTGATTAACTGATCGATCTGCAGCTGTGGATCATTGAGCTGCTGATCCTCAATTGCTCACTGTTTTTAGGCTGCACAGACCGTTTGTCAGTCTCATTTTTCTGGGGTGATCGGCGGCCATTTTGTGTCTTGTGGTGCGCCAGCACAAGCTGCGACCAAGTGCATTTAACCCTCAATGGTGTGGTTGTTTTTTGGCTAAAGCCTACATCAGGGTGAAGCTGTCACACCAAGTGCATTTAACCAGCAATAGTCTGTTCATTTTTTGGCCATATACAAAATCAGGGGCAAGCTGCGCCTGTCACCAAGTGCATTTAACCCTCAATGGTGTGGTTGTTTTTTGGCTAAAGCCTACATCAGGGTGAAGCTGTCACACCAAGTGCATTTAACCAGCAATAGTCTGTTCATTTTTTGGCCATATACAAAATCAGGGGCAAGCTGCGCCTGTCACCAAGTGCATTTAACCCTCAATGGTGTGGTTGTTTTTTGGCTAAAGCCTACATCAGGGTGAAGCTGTCACACCAAGTGCATTTAACCAGCAATAGTCTGTTCATTTTTTGGCCATATACAAAATCAGGGGCAAGCTGCGCCTGTCACCAAGTGCATTTAACCCTCAATGGTGTGGTTGTTTTTTGGCTAAAGCCTACATCAGGGTGAAGCTGTCACACCAAGTGCATTTAACCAGCAATAGTCTGTTTATTTTTTGGCCATATCCCAGTCTAATTCTGTCACTAAATCCATACCGGTCACCCAGCGCCTAAATACTAGGCCTCAAATTTATATCCAGCTAAATCTGTCCCTAGTGCTGTAGCTGGGCGAGTTATTTAGTGTCCGTTCAAGCACATTTCTTGTTCTGGGTTGAAATACAATTCCCAATTTAGCAATTTCATAATTTAGTGGTTCCTGCTATATCAGAGCTATTTGAAATCTATCCCAAAAAGGGTATATAATATTGAAGGTGCACATTGGGTCATTCAGAATAACTTCACACACACCCGCTACTGTGTATTTCCAAGTCTAATTCTGTCACTAAACCCATACCTGTCACCCAGCGCCTAAATACTAGGCCTCAAATTTAAATCCCTCTAAATCTCTCGTTACCGCTGTCCTGTTGTAGCTGGGAAAGTTATTTAGTGCCCGTCAAAGCACATTTTTTGTTCTGGGTTGAAGTACAATTCCCAATTTAGCAATTTCATAATTTAGTGGTTCCTGCTATATCAGAGCTATTTGAAATCTATCCCAAAAAGGGTATATAATATTCAAGGTGCACATTGGGTCATTCAGAATAACTTCACACACACGCTTCTGTGCATTTCCAAGTCTAATTCTGTCACTAAATCCATACCGGTCACCCAGCGCCTAAATACTAGGCCTCAAATTTAAATCCCTCTAAATCTCTCGTTACCCACCGCTGTACTGTTGTTGCTGGGCAAGATATTTAGTGTCCGTCAAAGCACATTTTTTGTTCTGGGTTGAAGTACAATTCCCAATTTAGCAATTTCATAATTTAGTGGTTTCTGCTATATCAGAGCTATTTGAAATCTATCCCTAAAAGGGTATATAATATTGAAGGTGCACATAGGGTCATTCAGAATAACTTCACACACACGCTTCTGTGCATTTCCAAGTCTAATTCTGTCACTAAATCCATACCGGTGACCCAGCGCCTAAATACTAGGCCTCAAATTTAAATCCCTCTAAATCTCTCGTTACCGCTGTCCTGTTGTAGCTGGGAAAGTTATTTAGTGCCCGTCAAAGCACATTTTTTGTTCTGGGTTGAAGTACAATTCCCAATTTAGCAATTTCATAATTTAGTGGTTCCTGCTATATCAGAGCTATTTGAAATCTATCCCAAAAAGGGTATATAATATTCAAGGTGCACATTGGGTCATTCAGAATAACTTCACACACACGCTTCTGTGCATTTCCAAGTCTAATTCTGTCACTAAATCCATACCGGTCACCCAGCGCCTAAATACTAGGCCTCAAATTTATATCCCGCTGAATTTGAATACAATACATTGGGCCAAATAATATATTTGTTGTTGTGGTGAACCATAACAATGAGAAAAACATCTAGTAAGGGACGCGGACGTGGACATGGTCGTGGTGGTGTTAGTGGACCCTCTGGTGCTGGGAGAGGACGTGGCCGTTCTGCCACATCCACACGTCCTAGTGTACCAACTACCTCAGGTCCCAGTAGCCGCCAGAATTTACAGCGATATATGGTGGGGCCCAATGCCGTTCTAAGGATGGTAAGGCCTGAGCAGGTACAGGCATTAGTCAATTGGGTGGCCGACAGTGGATCCAGCACGTTCACATTATCTCCCACCCAGTCTTCTGCAGAAAGCGCACAGATGGCGCCTGAAAACCAACCCCATCAGTCTGTCACATCACCCCCATGCATACCAGGGAAACTGTCTCAGCCTCAAGTTATGCAGCAGTCTCTTATGCTGTTTGAAGACTCCGCTGGCAGGGTTTCCCAAGGGCATCCACCTAGCCCTTCCCCAGCGGTGAAAGACATAGAATGCACTGACGCACAACCACTTATGTTTCCTGATGATGAGGACATGGGAATACCACCTCAGCATGTCTCTGATGATGACGAAACACAGGTGCCAACTGCTGCGTCTTTCTGCAGTGTGCAGACTGAACAGGAGGTCAGGGATCAAGACTGGGTGGAAGACGATGCAGGGGACGATGAGGTCCTAGACCCCACATGGAATGAAGGTCGTGCCACTGACTTTCACAGTTCGGAGGAAGAGGCAGTGGTGAGACCGAGCCAACAGCGTAGCAAAAGAGGGAGCAGTGGGCAAAAGCAGAACACCCGCCGCCAAGAGACTCCGCCTGCTACTGACCGCCGCCATCTGGGACCGAGCACCCCAAAGGCAGCTTCAAGGAGTTCCCTGGCATGGCACTTCTTCAAACAATGTGCTGACGACAAGACCCGAGTGGTTTGCACGCTGTGCCATCAGAGCCTGAAGCGAGGCATTAACGTTCTGAACCTGAGCACAACCTGCATGACCAGGCACCTGCATGCAAAGCATGAACTGCAGTGGAGTAAACACCTTAAAACCAAGGAAGTCACTCAGGCTCCCCCTGCTACCTCTTCTGCTGCTGCCGCCTCGGCCTATTCTGCTGCTGCCGCCTCGGCCTCTTCCTCCGCCTCTGGAGGAACGTTGGCACCTGCCGCCCAGCAAACAGGGGATGTACCACCAACACCACCACCACCACCTCCGTCACCAAGCGTCTCAACCATGTCACACGCCAGCGTTCAGCTCTCCATCTCACAAACATTTGATAGAAAGCGTAAATTCCCACCTAGCCACCCTCGATCCCTGGCCCTGAATGCCAGCATTTCTAAACTACTGGCCTATGAAATGCTGTCATTTAGGCTGGTGGACACAGACAGCTTCAAACAGCTCATGTCGCTTGCTGTCCCACAGTATGTTGTTCCCAGCCGGCACTACTTCTCCAAGAGAGCCGTGCCTTCCCTGCACAACCAAGTATCCGATAAAATCAAGTGTGCACTGCGCAACGCCATCTGTAGCAAGGTCCACCTAACCACAGATACGTGGACCAGTAAGCACGGCCAGGGACGCTATATCTCCCTAACTGCACACTGGGTAAATGTAGTGGCAGCTGGGCCCCAGGCGGAGAGCTGTTTGGCGCACGTCCTGCCGCCGCCAAGGATCGCAGGGCAACATTCTTTGCCTCCTGTTGCCACCTCCTCCTTCTCGGCTTCCTCCTCCTCTTCTTCCACCTGCTCATCCAGTCAGCCACACACCTTCACCACCAACTTCAGCACAGCCCGGGGTAAACGTCAGCAGGCCATTCTGAAACTCATATGTTTGGGGGACAGGCCCCACACCGCACAGGAGTTGTGGCGGGGTATTGAACAACAGACCGACGAGTGGTTGCTGCCGGTGAGCCTCAAGCCCGGCCTGGTGGTGTGTGATAATGGGCGAAATCTCGTTGCAGCTCTGGGACTAGCCAATTTGACGCACATCCCTTGCTTGGCGCATGTGCTGAATTTGGTGGTGCAGAAGTTCATTCACAACTACCCCGACATGTCAGAGCTGCTGCATAAAGTGCGGGCCGTCTGTTCGCGCTTCCGGCGTTCACATCCTGCCGCTGCTCGCCTGTCTGCGCTACAGCGTAACTTCGGCCTTCCCGCTCACCGCCTCATATGCGACGTGCCCACCAGGTGGAACTCCACCTTGCACATGCTGGACAGACTGTGCGAGCAGCAGCAGGCCATAGTGGAGTTTCAGCTGCAGCACGCACGGGTCAGTCGCACTACAGAACAGCACCACTTCACCACCAATGACTGGGCCTCCATGCGAGACCTGTGTGCCCTGTTGCGCTGTTTCGAGTACTCCACCAACATGGCCAGTGGCGATGACACCGTTATCAGCGTTACAATACCACTTCTATGTCTCCTTGAGAAAACACTTAGGGCGATGATGGAACAGGAGGTGGCCCAGGAGGAGGAGGAGGAGGATGAGGAAGAGGGGTCATTTTTAGCACTTTCAGGCCAGTCTCTTCGAAGTGACTCAGAGGGAGGTTTTTTGCAACAGCAGAGGCCAGGTACAAATGTGGCCAGCCAGGGCCCACTACTGGAGGACGAGGAGGACGAGGATGAGGAGGAGGTGGAGGAGGATGAGGATGAAGCATGGTCACAGCGGGGTGGCACCCAACGCAGCTCGGGTCCATCACTGGTGCGTGGCTGGGGGGAAAGGCAGGACGATGACGATACGCCTCCCACAGAGGACAGCTTGTCCTTACCCCTGGGCAGCCTGGCACACATGAGCGACTACATGCTGCAGTGCCTGCGCAACGACAGCAGAGTTGCCCACATTTTAACCTGTGCGGACTACTGGGTTGCCACCCTGCTGGATCCACGCTACAAAGACAATGTGCCCACCTTACTTCCTGCACTGGAGCGTGATAGGAAGATGCGCGAGTACAAGCGCACGTTGGTAGACGCGCTACTGAGAGCATTCCCAAATGTCACAGGGGAACAAGTGGAAGCCCAAGGCCAAGGCAGAGGAGGAGCAAGAGGTCGCCAAGGCAGCTGTGTCACGGCCAGCTCCTCTGAGGGCAGGGTTAGCATGGCAGAGATGTGGAAAACTTTTGTCAACACGCCACAGCTAACTGCACCACCACCTGATACGCAACGTGTTAGCAGGAGGCAACATTTCACTAACATGGTGGAACAGTACGTGTGCACACCCCTCCACGTACTGACTGATGGTTCGGCCCCATTCAACTTCTGGGTCTCTAAATTGTCCACGTGGCCAGAGCTAGCCTTTTATGCCTTGGAGGTGCTGGCCTGCCCGGCAGCCAGCGTTTTGTCTGAACGTGTATTCAGCACGGCAGGGGGCGTCATTACAGACAAACGCAGCCGCCTGTCTACAGCCAATGTGGACAAGCTGACGTTCATAAAAATGAACCAGGCATGGATCCCACAGGACCTGTCCGTCCCTTGTCCAGATTAGACATTAACTACCTCCCCATAACCATATATTATTGGACTCCAGGGCACTTCCTCATTCAATCCTATTTTTATTTTCATTTTACCATTATATTGCGATGCTACCCAAAGTTGAATGAACCTCTCCTCTGCCTGTGTGCTAGGCCTAAATATATGCCAATGGACTGTTGCAGTGGTGGCTGACATGAAGCCTGATTCTCTGCTATGACATGCAGACTAATTCTCTGCTGACATGAAGCCAGATTGTCTGTTACGGGACCTCTCTCCTCTGCCTGGGTGCTGGGCCTAAATTTATGACAATGGACTGTTGCAGTGGTGGCTGACGTGAAGCCTGATTCTCTGCTATGACATGCAGACTGATTCTCTGCTGTCATGAAGCCAGATTGTCTGTTACGGGACCTCTCTGCTCTGCCTGTGTGCTAGGCCTAAATATATGCCAATGGACTGTTGCAGTGGTGGGTGACGTGAAGCCTGATTCTCTGCTATGATATGAAGACTGATTCTCTGCTGACATGAAGCCAGATTGTCTGTTACGGGACCTTTCTCCTCTGCCTGGGTTCTGGGCCTAAATTTATGAAAATTGACTCTTACAGTGGTGGGTGACGTGAAGCCTGATTCTCTGCTATGATATGAAGACTGATTCTCTGCTGACATGAAGCCAGATTGTCTGTTACGGGACCTTTCTCCTCTGCCTGGGTTCTGGGCCTAAATTTATGAAAATTGACTCTTACAGTGGTGGGTGACGTGAAGCCTGATTCTCTGCTATGATATGAAGACTGATTCTCTGCTGACATGAAGCCAGATTGTCTGTTACGGGACCTTTCTCCTCTGCCTGGGTTCTGGGCCTAAATTTATGAAAATTGACTCTTACAGTGGTGGGTGACGTGAAGCCTGATTCTCTGCTATGATATGAAGACTGATTCTCTGCTGACATGAAGCCAGATTGTCTGTTACGGGACCTTTCTCCTCTGCCTGGGTTCTGGGCCTAAATTTATGAAAATTGACTCTTACAGTGGTGGGTGACGTGAAGCCTGATTCTCTGCTATGATATGAAGACTGATTCTCTGCTGACATGAAGCCAGATTGTCTGTTACGGGACCTTTCTCCTCTGCCTGGGTTCTGGGCCTAAATTTATGAAAATTGACTCTTACAGTGGTGGGTGACGTGAAGCCTGATTCTCTGCTATGATATGAAGACTGATTCTCTGCTGACATGAAGCCAGATTGTCTGTTACGGGACCTTTCTCCTCTGCCTGGGTTCTGGGCCTAAATTTATGAAAATTGACTCTTACAGTGGTGGGTGACGTGAAGCCTGATTCTCTGCTATGATATGAAGACTGATTCTCTGCTGACATGAAGCCAGATTGTCTGTTACGGGACCTTTCTCCTCTGCCTGGGTTCTGGGCCTAAATTTATGAAAATTGACTCTTACAGTGGTGGGTGACGTGAAGCCTGATTCTCTGCTATGATATGAAGACTGATTCTCTGCTGACATGAAGCCAGATTGTCTGTTACGGGACCTTTCTCCTCTGCCTGGGTTCTGGGCCTAAATTTATGAAAATTGACTCTTACAGTGGTGGGTGACGTGAAGCCTGATTCTCTGCTATGATATGAAGACTGATTCTCTGCTGACATGAAGCCAGATTCTCTGTTACGGGACCTCTCTCCTCTGCCTGGGTGCTGGGCCTAAATTTATGACAATGGACTGTTGCAGTGGTGGCTGACGTGAAGCCTGATTCTCTGCTATGACATGCAGACTGATTCTCTGCTGACATGAAGCCAGATTCTCTGTTACGGGACCTCTCTCCTCTGCCTGTGTGTGTGCTGGGCCTAAATATATGCCAATGGACTGTTGCAGTGGTGGCTGACGTGAAGCCTCATTCTCTGCTATGACATGCAGACTAATTCTCTGCTGACATGAAGACAGATTCTCTGTTACGGGACCTCTCTCCTCTGCCTGGGTGCCGGGGCCTAAATATCTGAGAATGGACTGTTCCAGTGGTGGGTGACGGGAAGCCAGATTCTCTGCTATGGAACCTCTCTCCAATTGATTTTGGTTAATTTTTATTTATTTAATTTTTATTTTAATTCATTTCCCTATCCACATTTGTTTGCAGGGGATTTACCTACATGTTGCTGCCTTTTGCAGCCCTCTAGCTCTTTCCTGGGCTGTTTTACAGCCTTTTTAGTGCCGAAAAGTTCGGGTCCCCATTGACTTCAATGGGGTTCGGGTTCGGGACGAAGTTCGGATCGGGTTCGGATCCCGAACCCGAACATTTCCGGGATGTTCGGCCGAACTTCTCGAACCCGAACATCCAGGTGTTCGCTCAACTCTATTTGTAATACATATATTTTCGTAACTGTACACCATTTATTGATATCACTGAATCTGCTTTGTGTGCTCGATGGTCCTATTGTTTTATTAAATAAATGTTCCTTTTAAAAAAACTATATGTATCCCCTATACACAGGATGAGTGTCTGATTTAAAGGGGTTCTCTGGGCTTAACCTTTTGTGAGCTAATACATGCTAACCTGTGGAGGAAAGCTTATTGGTCCCGTACTTATCTTCCATAATGCAGCATATACAGTTCTTGAGATCTGCCTTCAAGTCACGTGGTCCCTCCAGATAGCTTTTCAGTCCGTCTTCTTATCTATCTATCTTCTCTTCCTTTCTCCAGCAGGAGACAGATCGTCACGAGTGGCGTCACCGCCTCCTGCTGGAGAAAGCGCCGTCCGGCAGTCTTCACAGCACACTAGGCTAAATGCTAGTGCACATGTGCAGGACCGCCTGCCGCTCTCTGTATCGTACAGGCTTCTATGTGAAGCCTGTACTGACTCCTGCACAGCGCCACAGAGGCTGATCGCTATGCTGTGCATGTCATAGGGGGCACTGGATGGCACAAGGGGGCAATGGTTGACACAATAGGTGAACTGGATGGCACAAGGGGGTAATGAATGGCACAATGGGGGCAATGGAAGGCACATGGGGCAATGGATAGCACAAGGGGGCAATGGGTGGCACAACAGGGGAACCGGATGGCACAAGATGGTCAATTGATGGCACAAGTGGGGCACTGGATGGCACAAGGGGGCACTGGATGGCACAATGGGGCACTGGATGGTACAAAGGGGCAATGGTTGGCACAATAGGGAAACTGGATGGGCATAAAGGGGTCAATTGATGGCACAAGGGGGCACTGGATGGCACAAGGGGCTACTCTATGGCAAACAGGAGGCACTGGATGGCACAAGGTGATAATGAATGGAACAATGGGGGAAATGGATGGCACATGGGGGCACTGGATGGCACAAGGAAGCAATGGTTGGCACAATAGGGGACCTGAATGGCACAAGAGAGTCAATTAATGGCATACGTGGAGCACTGGATGGCACAAGGGGGCAATGGATGGCACATGGGGAAATGGATGGCACAAGGGGGCATTGGATGGCACTAGGGGCACTGGATGTCACTGTTATGGGGGCACTGTGGATGTCACTGTTATGGGGCACTGTGGACGTCACTGTTATGGGGGATCTGTAGATGTCACTGTTATGGGGGATCTGTAGATGTCACTGTTATGGGGGCACTGTGGATGTCACTGTTATGGGGGCACTGTGGATGTCACTGTTATGGGGGATCTGTAGATGTCACTGTTATGGGGGATCTGTAGATGTCACTGTTATGGGGGCACTGTGGATATCACTGTTATGGGGCACTGTGGATATCACTGTTATGGGGCACTGTTGATGTCACTGTTATGGGAGCACTGTGGATGTCACTGTTATGGGAGCACTGTGGATGTCACTGTTATGGGAGCACTGTGGATGTCACTGTTATGGGGGCACTGTGGATGTCACTGTTATGGGAGCAATGTGGATGTCACGTTTATGGGGGGCAATGTGAATGTCACTGTTTTGGGGGAACTGTGGATGTCATTGTTATGCGCGCTGAGTATAAGTGATAGGGCTCGTGCACAGAACCGTATCTGTTTTGCGGTCTGCAAGTCGCGGATCCACTAAATAAGGTTACTGTCCGTGTGCGATTCACATTTTTTCCAGTCCCATTGAGTTCTATGGGTTTTAGATCTGCATTATGAGGACCAGAATAGGACATGTTCTATCTTTTGCAGAACTGACATACGGATGTGGAAAGCACATGGACGTCATCAGTGCGTTTTTTAGATCCGTATGTCAGTTCCAGTAAAGACAGAACATGTCCTATTCTGTTCTTCAAAATGAGGACCTCAAATCTATAGAACTCAATGTAATTGCAAAAATTGTGGATCACAAAATGGATACGGTCGTGTGCATAAGGGTTTAGATACACAGCTCAGCAGGCAGGATCATACAAGATCCTAAGCCTAGGCTACTTTCACACTTGTGGCAGAGGATTCCGGCAGACAGTTCCATCACCGAAACTGCCTGCTGGATCCGTCCGTCAAAACGCATGCAAACTGATGGCATTTGTCTTACGGATCAGGACCCTGATCTGTATGACAAATGCATTGACGTGCCGGATCCGTCTCTCCGGTGTCATTCGGAAAAACGCATCCAGCATTTATTTTTTCAAGTTTTTTTTTCGGTCTGAGCATGCGCCGACCGCAATCCCGGATCCGTTTTGCCGGAACACTCGGTGCCGGATCTGGCATTAATGCATGTCAATGGGAAAAAATGCAGACATTCAGGCAAGTGTTCTGGAATTTTGGATGGAGATAAAACTGCAGCATGCTACGGTATTATCTCCGTCCTGAAAAGGCAAAAAGACTCCATTCAGAATGCATTAGGCTAAAACTGATCAGTTCTTTTCCGGTATTGAGCCCCTAGGACGGAACTCAACGCTGGAAAAGAATAACGCTAGTGTGAAAGTAACCTTAGATACACCACTCAGCTGGCAGTATCATACAAAATGGGATTAGATACACATTTTAGCACGCTGTATCATAGAAGATGGGATTAGATACACACTTATACAGGCAGTATCGCACACAACAGGATGTGTATCAGGCATACATACAGGATAGGATTAGATACACATGTGATTGGATGCTCTTGCTTGTTCCAGGTGTTTATCACACTCTGGAGATGGTGAGGGAAGAGCCTGTGGACGGTCAGTGATGGGAATAGATACACCGCTCAGCAGGCTGTATCACACAGGATAGGATTAGATACAGATGTGATTGGATACACTTGATTCAAGCTGTTTTTCACACTCTGAGATTGCACTGCATTTTCATGGTGACAGGTTCCTTTTAAAAAAGAAAATGACAGCATGAGGCTAGGCCTGCACACACCATCAAGTGGTGCAACCAAAAAATGTGCACGATTTGTCACTGCATTTTCATGGTGACAGGTTCCCTTTAACTACAGGCCATGTGTAGAGCTGAGGCAATTTGGTACTAAAAGTAATGTTGTGTGTACACACATTTTACCGTATTATGGCACAGTGATATATAAAAGGCGCACATGCACCAGTATCAGGAGCTTGCACGGCACACAGTTGACAGCTGCAGTTTCTGGGCTATATACCAGAAGTGAAACATATCTTTAAAATACAAATTGAATAAGCCCTTAAGGAGAAAATTAAAATTGAAGTTCCTTTTATATTAGAAATAAAATTTAAGTTTCCACTATTAACAATATATGAATGAACTGCTGCTAATGATTTTCTGTCTCATGTGAGCACTGTACCTGCTTAAAGGGGTTCTGCAGTTTTTTAAACCTGGTTCTTGGCATCAGGAACTGAGATACAATTGGAGAAATGTACATTTTTAATACACTAAACTGAAGTGAATTAAGGTTAAAGGGGTTCTGCAGTTTTTTTAAACAGATCATCAGCATCTGATCGGCGGGGGTCCGATACCCGAGACCCCTGCCGATCGGCTGTTTGAGAAGGCAGCGGCGCTGGCAGTAGTGCAGCGGCCTTCTCACTGTTTACCACAGGCCCAGTGACATCACGACTAGTATCACTGGCCTGGGTGGGGCTAAGCTCCATTCAAGTGAACAGAGCTTTGCCCTGCCCAGGTCATTGATACTAGTCGTGACTTCACTGGGCGTGCGGTAAACAGCGAGAAGGCTGCAGCACTACTGCCAGCACCGCTGCCTTCTTAACCCCTTAAGGACACAGGGCGTACAGGTACGCCCTTGTGCCCTGGTACTTAAGGACACAGGGCGTGCATGTACGCCCTGTGTATTTTCGATTACCGCCGCACGGCCGGCGGCGATCGGAACCCCGTGCCTGCTCAAATCATTGAGCAGGCACTTGGGGCAAATGCGTCGGGGGATCCGGTGACCCCCCCATGTATGCGATCGCAGAAAACCGCAGGTCAATTCAGACCTGCGGTTTTCTGCGTTTCCGGGTTATTCGGGTCTCTGAAGACCCGATAACCCGGAACAGGATGGTGATGGTGGTGTGATTTCACTCCACCAATCACCATCCAGCGATCCTGAGTGGTGATGGTGACATCACCACTCAGGATCGCTTTCTGATTGGTCTGTGGGCGGTCCGGCGCGATATTCAAAAGAGGCAGGCGCTCCTCTCCTCCTCCTTTTGTGTTCCGGAGCCGGAGGAGAGAGGAGCTGCCTGCACGTGTCTGCTGCCACCGCTGCACCGCTGCCTGCACCCCGATCTGTGCCCCCAGGACCCGATCTCTGCCACCAGCACCCCCCCATCAGGTACATAGGGACAGCTAGGGAAAGTTTGGGTTAGGCAGGGAAAAAAAGGGAAAGGTAGTTTTTTGAACTTTTATTGCATCACCCCAGTTAGGGTGTGACCCTAGACCCCCCAGGGGTGCTGCCACTTGCCCCCCCCCCCCCCCCCACCTTTTTTGGGTGCTTTTTTTTTTTTTGTGTACGCTGACTGTGGCCGACACTTAGCGTCCGGCCACTGTTAGCGCATCGCACACCCCACCGCTGATCAACTTCGGACGGTTGATCAGCGGTTTTGAATTTTTTTTCCCACATTTTTTGCCCTTTTTTTTTAGTTAGTTTATTTTTTTTTTCTGTTTTAGGGTGAGTTCGTGAACACCCGTGCCCCCACACACACGCACACCAAATAAAGATTTACACACACGCACATACACACGCAGACACACACTCCCCTATGGCCCGCCGGACGTTCTCGGCCGAGGAGGCATACGCCCAGCTTGCCTCCGACTCCGAGAGTCCCAGTGAGGATGAGGATGACCCCACATTCCTGTTGTCATCCGCATCCTCCTCATCATCTAGCAATGATGATATGCCCATCATCTAGCAAGGGGACCGCCATGCTAGGGACCCTGTGGCCCACACTAGTACGAGCAGCTCTGGGGCTCGTACTGGTTTCCCGGCCCACCAGTTAAATCCACCGGAGCACCCTGCCGGTGAACTAGTCTGGTGTAGCCCAGAGCGATACGAGACCGTGATTCCTGATTTTGTAGGCCAATCAGGAATCCAGATTTCCACAGTGGGCTACACTGATCATGACTTTTTTTGTAATTTTTTCAGTGACCCACTGGTAAATCTGAAGGTGGAGCAGACGAATCTGTACGCCCAACAGTTCGTCGCTCAACACCCAGGCTCCTTTTTGGCCAGGCCCGGTGCTGCATATGGGCCTGGTCAAGAAACCCAGTGCCAGGCTGTACTGGAGTGGGGACGTCCTATACCAGACCCCACTTTACAGTACAGCCATGACTCGCTCCCGGTTTGAGGCCATCCGGAAATGTCTGCATTATTCCGATAATGGAGCATGTCCCCCCTGAGGTGATCCTGCCCATGACCGTCTGTATAAGATACGGCCGGTCATCGATCACTTTGGGGCCAAATTCATGGAGGCCTATGTACCTGGAAGGGAGGTCGTGGTTGATGAGTCTCTCATTGCGTTCAAGGGGAGACTCATTTTCCGCCAGTATGTGCCTTCCAAGCGGGCGAGGTATGGCGTGAAGCTATACAAAATTTGTGAGAGTACCTCAGGGTACACTTACAAATTTCATGTATACGAGGGGCGAGATTCCCGGATTCAACCCCCAGAATGTCCCCCCACTCTGGGTGTTACCAGGAAACTTGTGTGGGACCTTATGCACCCACTGCTGGATAAGGGTTACCACCTGTACGTGGATAACTTTTATACCAGTATCCCCTTGTTCCAGTCCCTTGCCGCCAGATCCACGTCCGCTTGTGGGACCGTGCGGAAAAATCAACGCGGCCTCCCTGCCCACCCCCTCCAGGTACCTATCCCCAGGGGTGAGACCCGTGCCCTTACCACTGGAAACCTGTTGCTATTCAGGTATAAGGACAAGAGGGATGTCCTTATGCTGTCCACAATTCATGGTAACGGCATCACCCCTGTCCCTGTGCGAGGTACCGCAGCAACGGTCCTCAAGCCCGATTGTATCGTCGCCTACAATCGGTATATGGGAGGAGTTGATCTCTCGGATCAAGTCCTCAAGCCATATAACGCCATGCGCAAAACCCGGGCATGGTACAAAAAAGTTGCGGTCTACTTAGTGCAGGTTGCCATGTACAACTCTTTTGTACTATCCCGAAGCGCTGGCAGCACAGGGACATTCCTCCAGTTCTATGAGGCAGTCCTCAAGGCCCTGATCTTTTCGGACCGGGAAAGAGCAGGCCGGAGTACCTCGGGAACTGTAGGCGCCCGGATCGTCCCTGGCCAACACTTTCCAGGTGTGGTCCCCCATACTGGAAAGAAGGGACGAACCCAAAAAAAGTGCAGAGTGTGTCGCAGGAGGGGGATACGGAAGGACACCACTACTCAGTGCGACACATGCCCCGATCATCCGGGCCTCTGCATTGACGGTTGCTTCAGGGAGTATCACACTTCCATGAAGTACTAAATTTATATCCCAATTTAGCACTGACATCGGATAAAAAAAAAAACTGGTTCTCAGACTTGAGACACCCAAAAAAACTAAAATAATTTATTAAAAGTAGACATATTAGGTATTGCCGCGTCGGTAATAATCTCCTCTATAAAAATGCCCCATGACCTAACCCCCCAGATTAACACGGTCCAGAAAAAAAAAAAAAGGTGCAAAAAAAGTGTTTTTTTTGTCACCTTACATAATAAAAAGTTTAATAGCAAGCGATCAAAAAGTCATATAGCCCCCAAAATAGTGCCAATAAAACCGTCGTCTCATCCCGCAAAAAATGAGCCCCCACATAAGATAATCGGATAAAATAAAAAAATAGAAAATGACTCTTAGACTTTAGAGATACATATTTTTTTTTTAGGGTATCAAAAAGGATAATATAGTCTAAAACCTAAATAATTGTAAAAAACTAGACTTATTAGGTATCGCCGCGTCCGTAAGAATCTCCTCTATAAAAATACCCCATGACCCAACCCCCCAGATTAACACAGTCCCAAAAAAAAAAATAGGTGCAAAAAAAAATTTTTGGGGGCACCTTACATAACAAAAAGTTTAATAGCAAGCGATCAAAAAGTCATATAGTCCCCGAAATAGTGCCAATAAAACCGTCCGCTCATTCCACAAAAAATGAGATAATTGGATAAAATAAAATAAAAAAAATGACACTTAGACTTTAGAGATACCCAAAAAAAAATTTGTATCAAAAAAGATAATATAGTAAAAAAACTAAATAATTATAGACTTATTAGATATTGCCACGTCCATAAGAATCTCCTCTATAACAATATCCCATGACCTAACTACCCAGATTAACACGGTTGGCACTTTTCCATTTCAGTCCGTTTTTTCCGGTAACAAAACAAGGGTTAACAACCAAACAAAAGTTAATATTTATTACCCTGATACTGCAGTTTACAGAAATGCCACATTTGTGGTCGTAAACTGCTGTATCAGTAAAAGGGAGGCCGCAAAAGGAAAGGACCGACATGGTTTCTGGAAGGCCGATTTTGATGGCCTTTTTTATTGACACCATATCCGTTTGAAGCCCCCCTGATGCCCCCCTAGAGTAAAAACTCCCTAAAAGTGACCCCATCTAAGAAACTACACCCCTCAAGGTATTCAAAACTGATTATACAAACTTTATTAACCCTTTAGGTGTTCCTCAACAGTTAATGGCAAATGGAGATGAAATTTCAGAATTTAAATTTTTGGTAACCTTGCCTCACAAAAATGTAATATAGAGCAACCAAAAATCATATTTACCCTAAAAATACTCCCCAAAAAAATGCCACCTTATCCCGTAGTTTCCAAAATGGGGTCACTTTTAGGGAGTTTCGACTCCTGGGGTGCATCCGGGGGGTTGAAACAGGACACGGTGTAAATAAACCGGTCCATAAAAATCAGCCCTCCAAAAACCAAACGGCGCCCCTTTCACTCTACGCCCTGCTGTGTGGCCGTACAGTAGTTTACGGCCACATATTGGGTGTTTCTGTAAACGGCAGAGTCAGGGCAATAAAGATACAGTCTTGTTTGGCTGTTAACCCTTGATTTATTAGTGGAAAACATGGGTTAAAATGGAAAATAAGGCAAAAAAATGAAATTTTCAAATTTCATCCCCATTTGCCAATAACTCTTGTGCAACACCTAAAGTGTTAACGACGTATGTAAAATCAGTTTTGAATACCTTGAGGGGTGTAGTTTCTTAGATGGGGTCACTTTTAGGGAGTTTCTACTCCAGGGGTGCATCAGGGGGGGTGAAACAGGACGCGGTGTAAATAAACCGGTCCATAAAAATCAGCCCTCCAAAAACCAAACGGCGCACCTTTCACTCTACGTCCTGTTGTGTGGCCGTACAGTAGTTTACGGCCACATATTGGGTGTTTCTGTAAACGGCAGAGTCAGGGCAATAAAGATACAGTCTTGTTTGGCTGTTAACCCTTGATTTATCAGTGGAAAACATGGGTTAAAATGGAAAATAAGGCAAAAAAATGAAATTTTAAAATTTCATCCCCATTTGCCAATAACTCTTGGGCTACACCTAAAGGGTTAACAACGTATGCAAAATCAGTTTTGAATAGCTTGAGGGGTGTAGTTTCTTAGATGGGGTCACTTTTAGGGAGTTTCTACTCCAGGGGTGCATCAGGGGGCTTCAAATGGGACATGGTGTAAATAAACCAGTCCATAAAAATCAGCCTTCCAAAAACCATACGGCGCACCTTTCACTCTACGCCCCGCTGTGTGGCCGTACAGTAGTTTACGGCCACATATTGGGTGTTTCTGTAAACGGCCGAGTCAGGGCAATAAAGATACAGTCTTGTTTGGCTGTTAACCCTTGCTTTGTTAGTGGAAAAAATGGGTAAAAATGAAATATTAGACAAAAAAAATTCATCCCCATTTGCCAATAACTCTTGTGCAACACCTAAAGGGTTAACAACGTATGTGAAATCAGTTTTGAATACCTTGAGGGATGTAGTTTCTTAGATGGGGTCATTTTTGGGTGGTTTCTATTATGTAAGCCTCGCAAAGCGACTTCAGACCTGAACTGGTCCCTAAATATTGAGTTTTTGTGAATTTCTGAAAAATTTCAAGATTTGCTTCTAAAGTTCTAAGCCTTATAACATCCCCAAAAAATTAAATATCAATCCCAAAATAATTCAAACATGAAGTAGACATATGGGGAATGTAAAGTCATCACAATTTTTGGGGGTATTACTATGTATTACAGAAGTAGAGAAACTGAAACTTTGAAATTTGCTAATTTTTCCAAATTTTTGTTAAATTTGGTATTTTTAAATTAGTAAATTTTACTAGTGTCATGAAGTACAATATGTGACGAAAAAACAATGTCAGAACGGCCTGGATAAGTCAAAGCGTTTTAAAGTTATCAGCACTTAAAGTGACACTGGTCAGATTTGCAAAAAATGGCCTGGTCCTAAGGTGTAATAAGGCTGTGTCCTTAAGGGGTTAAACAGGTGATCGGCGGGGATTCTGGGTGTCGGTCCCTGCCGATCAGATGCTTATGATCTATCCAGAGGATAGAACATCAGTTTAAAAAACTGCAGAACCCCTTTAACATTAATTCAGATTAGTGCATTAAAAAAAATTACATTTCTCCAATTGTATCTCAGTTCCTGATGCCAAGAACCAGGTTTAAACACCTAGGATGGTCAACACTATGGTTTACAAATTTAATACATTTTTTGCCTTTTATCTCAAGTGGCCCTGTGCTGTACATTACAAGCAGTCCAGCTCATAGTGACCCACAATTATTTGTTCAGCCCTTTCAACAGTCTGTGAGAAATTCCTTGCATTAACTCCTCGTGTTAATCTTTTCTCTCTCTAGATCCATCCTTTCTATGTTATCTCTCATCCATCACTATCTAGCTGCAGGAGCTACAGTATATGATTCATTCTCCTCCATCCTCTTAATTCTTTTATCTTCGCGTATCTGTCTTATGTGTCTCTTTTTGTTATATGTACAAACTCTTCAGCTCACTCAGTTAATCTCTTCATGTGAAAACAAATGTTTATCGCCAGTTTCAACCATATTTAGTTTATCCTTTATGATATGTACCAACTATAGTATTAAATAGTAGTGATGAGCGGCAGGGGCTATATTAGAATTAGCGATATTTCACAAATATTTTGTAGAATATTCGTCATATATTCGAGAATTCGAGATTATTTTTTTGAATGCGAAAAATCGCCAATGTAAAAATCGCATAATGCGAATTCGTAACGCGAAATACAGGCGTGGGTCACTTTGGCTACATTTTTCAAGCTGCTAGAAGTTTCATGAGTTTCTCCTGAGACTGGAGAAAATGGTTGGCACGGAGGAACATTAGAATAGCGTTATATGCAGATAGAGTCAAGTGCTCCAATACATTCGCGAATGCGCTAATCGCCAGTGATTAGAATATTTTTTCGCACTACGCGCAACTTCACATTTTAGTAGGTCTGACTACAGATTACTGATTGGTACACTAAGCATTGTTGTGAACTTGACATTGCTTCCTTCTCATTGGCCCACAAGTAAGGCTAGTTTCACACTTACGGCAGGACGGATACGACAGGCTGTTCACCATGTCGGATCCGTCCTGCGGCTATTTCGCCGTGCCCGCGGACTGCTGCTCCGTCCCCATTGACTATAATAGGGACGGGGCGGAGCTCCGGCGCAGCGCGGCGGTGCACGGAGAAAGCCGCCGGACTAAAAAGCCTGACATGCAGTCATTTTAGTCCGGCGGCCTTTCTCCGTGCACCGCCGTGCTGCGCCGGAGCTCCGCCTCGTCCCCATTATAGTCAATGGGGACGGAGCGGCGGTCCGGCAGCACGACGAAATAGCCGCAGGACGGATCCGACATGGTGAACAGCCTGTCGGATCCGTCCTGCCGGAAGTGTGAAAGTACCCTAAGAAGCAGAAAGGAATCATGTGTTCAGATGGAAAAAAATGCAGAATATTCGATATAACGAATATATAGCACTATATTCTAAATATTTAAGAATTCTCGAAGTGGCGATATTCGTGATAAAAATTCGCTATTAGAATATTCGCACCCAACACTATTAAATAGTGAGCTTCATTTAAGGGGGTTTCTAGGAGTTCAATATTCATGACCTGCCTTAATGAAAGGTCATATATATCTGATAGGTAGGGGTTTGACTCCTGTAAGGCCTCTTCCTAGGACAGTGACGCCCTATTTATTGGTCACAAAGCCCATTTTACTCCGTCATATTCAAGTGAATGGACCTGGGCTGCAGTACCAAAAACAGCCACTATACAATGTATGAAGCAATGCTTGGTCAACTGTGAAGAGACCATAGAGATCCCCGAAGCAATCAGATATTTATTACCTACCTTGAGACTAGGCCATTGATATCGAACTTCTGCAAACGCCCCTTAATTCTACCTTGCTCCTGGTCCCTCTGCATCATGTACTTAAATTATATGTAAGATCTGTGTTGTTTGAGTAGTTTCACAACATTTTTTTTGTATATTTTTATTTATTTTTTGCAAAAAATGCTGCATCTAGTATATATGTGCTCCTTAGATATATATATATATATATATATATACTAGCCGAAGGACCCGGCTTTGCACGTGTATATTTCATCTATTTACTCTAATGTTTATGTGTGTCGTCTTTAAAAGATATATACAGTATCTACTATAACAGTGACAGCTATAGTACCCTGCCCACTTAACAGTGATCTCCACAGCCCCCACCTCTTAACACTGACTCCCTCACAGTGCCCCGTCTCCTTAAAATGGGACCTTCATAGCAGTCCACCCCCTAACTTTTACCTTCACAGCAGCATGTCCCTTTAACAGGGAGTTCCACAGCACCCCATTCCCTTGACAGTAACCTCCACAGGGGCCCGTCCCATTAGCAATGACCTCCACAGCACCCGCCTTAACACTAACCATAGGTTATAGTTCCCTTTCCAACAGAGACCTCCATAGCAACTGCCCCTTTAGCAGTGACTGCCACTGTACCCCGCTCCCTTAACAGTGACCTCCACTGTACCCCGCTCCCTTAACAGAGACCTCACAGTACCCCGCTTCCCCTTTAATAGTGGCTTTCACAGTCCCCTCCTCCCTTAACAGTGACCTCCACAGAGACCGCCACTTTAACTATGACATCCACAGCATCTTGCCCCCTTAACAGTGACCTCAACAGTGGCCCGCCCCTTTAACAGTGACCTCAACAGCAGCTGCCCCTTTATTAGTGACCTCCACAGTACCCCATCTCCTTAAGGTCCCTTTCACACGGGCGAGTATTCCGCGTGGGTGCAATGCGTGATGTGAACGCATTGCACCTGCACTGAATCTGGACCCATTCATTTCTATGGGGCTGTGCACACGAGCAGTGATTTTCACACATCACTTATGCGTTGCGTGAAAATCGCAGCATGTTCTATATTGTGCGTTGCGGTGCGATAATCCACGCAACGCAGGCCCCATAAAAGTGAATGGGGCTGCGTAAAAATCGCAAGCATCTGCAAGCAAGTGCGGATGTGGTGCGATTTTCACGCATGGTTGCTAGGAGACGATCGGAATGGAGACCTGATAATTTTATTATTTTCCCTTATAACATTCTGAATACAGAATGCATAGTACAATAGCGCTGGAGGGGTTAAAAAAATATATAATTTAACTCACCTTAATCCACTTGATCGCGCAGACGGCATCTCTTCTGGCTTCTTTCTTTGCCGTGTGGAGGAAAAGGACCTGTGGTGACGTCACTCCGGTCATCACATGATCTATCGTGACGGACCATGTGATGAACGGAGTGACGTCACCACAGGTCCTTTTCCTCCACACAGCAAAGAAAGAAGCCAGAAGAGATGCCGGCTGCGCGATCAAGTGGATTAAGGTGAGTTAAATTATATATTTTTTTAACCCCTCCAGTGCTATTGTACTATGCATTTTGTATTCAGAATGCTATTATTTTCCCTTATAACCATGTTATAAGGGAAAATAATATAATCTACAGAACACTGATCCCAAGCCCGAACTTCTGTGAAGAAATTCGGGTTTGGGTACCAAACATGCCGATTTTTCTCACGCGCGTGCAAAACGCATTACAATGTTTTGCACTCGCGCTGAAAAATCGCGCATGTTCCCGCAACGCACCCGCACCTTTTCCCGCAACGCCTGTGTGAAACCAGCCTAACAGTGATTTCCAACACACCCTGCCCCCTTAACAGTGACCTCCACAGTGGCCCGCCCCTTTAACAGTGAGCTCCACAGCAGTCTCCCCTTTATTAGTGACCTCCACAGTACCCCATCTCCTTAACAGTGATTTCCACAACACCCCACCCCCTTAACAGTGGCCTCTACAGCAATCTGCCACTTAACACTGACCACTATAGCGGATTGTCCCCTTAACTGTGACCTCCACAGCAGCCTGCCCCTAGGGTGGCCAGAGGTCCGGTTTTAGGGTGGACAGTCAGACTTCCTGTCCTCCGTCCGGCACAGGGCCTGGACAGACACAGGGATGTCCTTTTGAACAGCTCACTCTAAGATAGCAGCACTGTGCTGTCTGAGTGTGAGCTGCAGGGAGCAAGTCACCCTCTCTCCCACCCCTGCATCTGACAGAAGATGATTTTTACCTTTATTTTATGACCAGGCTTCTATTGGCTAATGCATTTTTTTTGAATATCTCATAAACGGTACGTGCTAGAGAGCTGAGACCCGGTCTAATACCTTCCTAGTCTGAAACCTGTTGCACCTGTGTGCCAAATTTTGTCATTGTAAATGCAACGGTGCGGATTTATATACAGTGTGTGTGTGTATATATATGTATTTCATTTATATCTCTGCTCGCTATATAGTTACATAATACAGTAAAAAACTGCCATAATGTTCAACCAAGGGATAGGCAGGCATGTGAATTAAGAGAAGTGATGCGAGTGGGACCATAATTCTACAATTTCCTTAAGTAATTATGCTAGATTATTCTAAATCTATACTGTAAAAAAACAAAAAAGATAACCATATATTTGATTACTCGCATAAATCAGGAAAAAAGAAGAAGTGAATAGTGATCTGGATTATTTAAGACGTAACTTTTACTTCTAATACATTAAAAGATATATCCCTCAATATTCACAAAAGATCGAACATGTATGTGAATACAGTTTTCCACAATCCCACACACAGGGGATTCGTTGGAAACAGAAACAACCGTGTCCACACTTATACATTCTGTGTGAGACACTGTAAGGTAACAAGAGCCGGTATGCACTAGCAGCTTAGGTACACAATTATAAGGTAACAATGGCCGGTGTGCACTAGCAGCTTAGGTATACAATTATAAGGTAACAATGGCCGGTATGCACTAGCACCTTAGGTACACAATTATAAGGTAACAATGGTCGGTATGCACTAGCACCTTAGGTACACAATTATAAGGTAACAATGGCCGGTATGCACTAGCACCTTAGGTACACAATTATAAGGTAACAATGGTCGGTATGCACTAGCACCTTAGGTACACAATTATAAGGTAACAATGGCCGGTGTGCACTAGCACCTTAGGTACACAATTATAAGGTAACAATGGCCGGTATGCACTAGCACCTTAGGTACACAATTATAAGGTAACAATGGCCGGTGTGCACTAGCACCTTAGGTACACAATTATAAGGTAACAATGGCCGGTGTGCACTAGCACCTTAGGTACACAATTATAAGGTAACAATGGCCGGTATGCACTAGCACCTTAGGTACACAATTATAAGGTAACAATGGTCGGTATGCACTAGCACCTTAGGTACACAATTATAAGGTAACAATGGCCGGTATGCACTAGCACCTTAGGTACACAATTATAAGGTAACAATGGTCGGTATGCACTAGCACCTTAGGTACACAATTATAAGGTAACAATGGCCGGTATGCACTAGCACCTTAGGTACACAATTATAAGGTAACAATGGTCGGTATGCACTAGCACCTTAGGTACACAATTATAAGGTAACAATGGCCGGTGTGCACTAGCACCTTAGGTACACAATTATAAGGTAACAATGGCCGGTATGCACTAGCACCTTAGGTACACAATTATAAGGTAACAATGGCCGGTGTGCACTAGCACCTTAGGTACACAATTATAAGGTAACAATGGCCGGTGTGCACTAGCACCTTAGGTACACAATTATAAGGTAACAATGGCCGGTATGCACTAGCACCTTAGGTACACAATTATAAGGTAACAATGGTCGGTATGCACTAGCACCTTAGGTACACAATTATAAGGTAACAATGGCCGGTATGCACTAGCACCTTAGGTACACAATTATAAGGTAACAATGGCCGGTATGCCGCAGTTTGAGATGCCTGCTTTAATTTTTTTGGGTACGTTGGAGTTGCAAATTGCAGCATGCTCTGGGTGTGATATTTTTTAAAGCATTATCTGATAGACTTATCTATTTGATAGAGGTCTGAAAAATATGGAAGCTAAATGTTGTGTGACTAAAAAAGGTCACCTCCCCCCCCCCCCCAAAAAAAAAAAGTTTGTAAAAAAAAAACAACAACACATGAATTATGCCTGATTTCAAACGTTAGTGTTTGGTCAGCGAATTCCATCAGTGATTTTGAGCCAAAACCTGGTGTGGCTCTAAACACAGATCCGGTGCAGATCTTTCCCTTCTACCTTATGTCTGTGTAGCCTCCACTCCTGGTTTTGGCTCACAATCACTGATGGAAATCACTGACCAAAACACTGATGTGTGAATGAGGTTTACATTGTGTTTTTTGCAAGCCAAAAAATAGCTCCCCTAAAAAAAACTAACTGTAGCAGCGCTCTAATATACTATACATTGTACTGTACAGCAATTCCAAAATTGTTGCATTTGTGTTCCCCGAAATGGCAACTGTCTGCTAACCTTGCCATACACTCGAACACTTCGCTCAGCCGAGTGTGTGTCTGTTCAATGGAGGAGAGCAATACAAGACACTGACTTTATCTATGTGCAAAACAAAGGATTGGGCATGTTGAAATCTCAATGGACAGCCTGACTCCATAAACAAAAGATTGCTAGCAGATAAACTGTAGTGTAAGTTTACATCCAGTGGCTGCAATTCTGAATTATCCACGCCCTTCTGGTCCTTGCCGTGTCATGTGATTGACACTCTGTCATCTCCAGCTTAGACAGTGTCTTAAGTGTAGACAGGAAGTCAGTTTCTCTATTCATTCCAAAAAGAATGACATTGTGGCTGTCACGGATGTTCCCATGACAGGTAATCGGTGAGACTGGCAACACGTGCTTTGATCTGACAGGTTTTCCCTGTGGATCAATAGGCGTCTGTGTTGTTTCTGGTATGGCCACACCCCTTGCCTCAGGTGTTGCTAATGTGGTCATTGAACCTTCCTTATTTATTGTTGCTTCTCCCACAATGCTGTGCGGTTTATAGCTTCAGTTTCAGTTGTAGATTTCTGGTGTGTGGATCTTGGCTGAGTTCCTGGTGCTTCCATAGCTCCTTTGAAGTTAAGTCTTTCCTTTCCCTTTTTGTATTTTGTTTGGGTTTTGTGTGTGTCATTTCCCTATTGAATGTATTATGTCTGAAGGAGACTCCTGTTCGTCCTTCCTTTTGGAGGAACAGGTAGTCTCGTCCCTGCCATTAGTACCAGGGTCCTGTAGAGCTAGATAGGACTCTAGGTATTCCTGTGTATGAACACACCTACCTCTGGGGTCTGTTCATACTGGTAGTCAGTCAGGATTTTAGCTAGGGTTTTACTAGGAGCTGTCCATCTTCCTCCCCCAGCCCCCCTACCTCTTATTCTCGGTGCAGTGTTTCCCTCCCACTCTGAAGCGTGACAGTGGCTTCCTAGGAATGAAGGGAAACTGACTTCCTGTCCACACATAAGACACTGTGTCAGTCACAGTGAGTTTCAGTCACATAAGACAGTGAGGACCAGAAGAATCACAAATTCACCCACTGGTAAAAAATTTACTTTCACTACAGTTTACATCATGGACCACAGAATAAACATTTTTGTGGGAGTGCTTCAGAAAGATAAGCTTCCTCATGAAAATTTTCTTGGAGGTTTTAAGCATAAATGTTTCCCAATCAAACAGGCACAGTGTACACATTGTTACTATAAACTGCACCAAATTCCATAACTAGACTGCCTTCTGGGTGACTTGGATGCTACTGAAGAGCCTCTTTCAGACTTGGGGTATGAGAAAATGTACAGCTTTTTATTGTTAAATTACTTTATATTTTGTACACTGTTAATGACTACTACCCCAGCCACAACTCCCTCAGTAGTTCCTTATTGTCTAACTGACTGACAAAGCAAATTACATATTGATGTCTTTACCTTTCTAGCAAACATGTTTAGTAATAGCAGTTCTCCGAATATACATCTATAATAAAGTTCATAGGAGCCACATAAGGGACTCCATGGCGCATCCTACAAGATGGAATCCATCTGTACTCTGGTGCACCCCCTCCTTCACTTTTCTCTTGTTCCAAACTTAAAAGGGTTCTCCCGGAATGAAAAAAATAAAATTACTGAAAATACTTAATTACTTTATTATAAATATATTCCCATATACCTTTCATGAGTTATAATGGCTCATTTTGTCTTGAGAGCAATCATCAGGGGAAATAAAATGACCGCTGTCCTGTTAGTACACACAAAATATGTCCTAATCACACAGGAGGACAAGTTACTTCACAACACTGAGGTAAAGCGCTGCCTCTTTCTCCTCTCCTACTTCTCAGCGGTTATGGTCCTGATTACTATTTAATATGATCTTCAGCTGAATCTCTGTAGGAATGGAGTTCATGAGGAGACATGAAGTACAGAGCGGAGGTGGGGATGTGACTAATGAACAGCAGCACTTGTATGCAGTCTCCATTACCACAGCCCCACATTATCACAGTCTGTTATGTCCGTCATCTCTGCACGTCATGTCTCCTCATGAACTCAATTCCTACAGAGGTTCAGATAAAGTTCCTATCAGCTGTATTCAGGATCATAATCCCTGACAAGAAGAGCAGAGAAGACGATTAGGCAGCGCTTTAGCTCAGTGTTGTGAAAAAACTTGTCCTCCTGTGTGATTAGGACAGGTTTTGTGTGTACTAATAGGACGGCAGCCCTTTTATTTCTCCTAATGATTGCTTCCTAGACAAAACATTCCATTATAACCATTGAAAGGTATTTGGGAATATTATTTAAAATAAAGTAATATTTAAGTATTTTCATTTTCTTAATTCCCTGAGAACCCCTTTAATTCATACAGTAGATCTTATATTATATTTCTGACTTCTTACCTGCAGACTCATGGTAAACAATAAAGTCAACAGTGTTTCAAGATTCAAGAGGCTATTAGGAGTATTAAAACATTTAGACAAATAATCAATAAGATCAAATATGTTATTTATACTGTATATCAGCTCATAAGAAAAGATCCTAGAGGCAAGGCTGCACATAGAGCTGTTTTCTGCCTATTAGAGTCCAACCCTGTTTGTTATATTGGTTTCTCATTGTATTCATGCAGCCTTCAAACTGCACCTTTATATGGACGTGTTAGCAAATGACTCTTGTAAAAATATATTTTTATATATTTTTTATCTACAGTATTATCACTCTTTTTGACATGTCATTCTCACATCATTCATTTACACAGTGTGTTATAAGGAGTTTCATATAGAACTACAGGAACCATGTAATGCAATATCTTAAAGGCAGTTTTGACCCCTGTTAATTTCCTTTTGGTAATCCCTCATTCTGAAGTGCGGGGCCCTCCATTCACAGCATAATGCTGCTCCACAATATCCCCCCTGTGATGGTCGTAGCATCCGATCAGGAATATGCTACAGCCATCACTCAAAGCAGAGAGGCTGGGGTTGTGGAACAGCTCAATGCAGAGAACAGAAGGCAATGCAGCATGAGGTATAACCCAGTGGGCGATTGTGGGAGTGACATACGTAATGTTACTGATTGTACACCAACAATAAATACTAATAACGGCATGGTTTAACCAATTTTCCTGAAGCCCAACTACTGCCATCAGTAGTTTTGGTGGGTAAAACTGCTGACAGACTCACTTTAACTAAATATTTTATCATATTGACTGAACAATGTAAGAGTTAAATGACAATGATCAGCTCTGTGACATCCGTGCGTCATAGAAACACAAATGGGGGCACAAATAGAAGTATTTGCTTCATTGCCTAATCAAGAAGCCCTGAAGAATTGAGAGTGATAGCAAAGCAAGACTTTTCTAAGACCCAGGGCTTATATATAATAACAGTGATGTTTAATGCAAGATTCAAAATACAATTTATTTTCTTATACCTCAGGCTGCAAACTGTTATTATTCTTGGCAGCTTGTAAAATTATCTATCCACCATGCCCTGCATTGCATGCCAGTTTTGAATGTGTGACGCCCATGACAGGAAAGCAACGTACCAGAAACCATAATATAAATTCAAATATTATACTACCTGCTTACGGCATTTCTAGTTGGCTAGATTGTTTCCGACAAATGCTAATACTTTCTGGACTTGACAACATAATATAGTTCATAAACATATATTTAACCCTATGCAAGCCAGATGGGTGGTTCTACATTTATTTCAATGGTACCATACAAAGAGGGTCTGATAATAGGGAAGACTGTTTTGGGGCAGGAATCAGAAAATCCAGATAATGACAAGCAAAGAAAATGATAGATTCAAAGAGTAGCTGTCATAAAATGTAAGTTTTTATATGTATTAAAACTAGCCCCATTAATGGCCCAATTATGGGGGTTCTCACCCTGCTTACACCTTAATTTATATTAGCCCTGCCTAGCAACAGACTGATTAGTTGCCCCAATAAGGGGGATCACGTATCAGGAACCTCCTGAATGCCCTATAGAGGAGGCCCTGACATGGGAACCAGCCAATATAGATCACGGTGTAAGCAGGTTGAGAACCACCCCCAAAACTCCCCTAGCCTTTCCATATTTTCTTCTTTCATAAGTGAGCCATTAATTGGTCAGGTTTTAATACATACAGTATTATGAAAGCTTACGTGTTACTAAAACTACTACTCTGTGAATTCACTTTCTTTTGAGGCAACTATTCTCTACCAGTTGCTACTTTACTAAACATATTTTATTCAATTATTTTTTGTAGTAGGTGAACACCAAACATTTTAAGAACACTACAACTAGTTTTAGCTTTAACTAAATTGAGACAACTATCAATGGTGGTCATTGGTAAGGACCCTAGCCCTTGATGTTCAAGTGCATGATTGTCAAATTAAGCCTAAAAATGAGCTCATGTTGTTCAATAACATAACATGTCGTGGGCACTACATCATGTATATACAAATTGTAGTACAAATCCTGCTGCAGATATATGAATTTTCCCAAAGTAATAAGAACATTTATATTTACGAATGAGCAAACAATGAGGTAAATACTCGGTAGATACATAAAAGGCCTACATTCAGTCTTGTCTACTCTTGTTTCAAATGAACTTCTTAAATATACAACCCACCTCCAAAAACTTCTAACATCTTATTGTTTTGATTGATGGGGGTTCAGTTGCTGAAACTTTAGCAGATGCTGAAATTAAATGGAAGAAGTATTTGGTTGTGTGCTGTTCTGCTTTGTGTCTGGGTTTTTGGGTGTTTTCTGGGCGAGTCGTATGGTCTATTAGAGTCTCCCAGGAATGCTCCTCTAAGTACTTGTGCCGCTTAAGTTCAGTGGTTGGTGGGGATCTTGGCACTGGCCAAAACGTATGACATGCTACCATGACATGTCAAAGGTTTTTTGAAACAATTGCGACATTTTAGCAAAAAGTACCAGCTCTAAAACTGTTGACTAATTTTCTTAGATAAAATCAACATAGTGCTGAAAACAGTGGTTGGACCCTATTTTAAATTCCTACAACTGGTATAATGATTGCTTATGAAACCATTTCAGAAAGGGACAATAACATATTTATTTATTTTTTGGCAGAAATTAATAAATTAGAACATGAAAAAAGCCCTGCATCAGTTCCTTCACAACCAGATGTACTTAAGAAGATTTCTAAAGCTTCAACGATCAAACGGCTATTTGACTTGAAGAGATTGAGAACAAAAAGATCTACAGTTTTTCCAACAGGAGTTAAAGTTTGCCCACAAGAATCAGTGAAGCAAATTGTTGCAAGTCACCTGGCTTACTACAGACTCAGAGGTAAGAAAAAGGACAACGGACACCTAAGGGCAGGATTCTGCATGCAGTTTTAGAAGCCAAAACCAGGACGGAATAAAAAAAAGGGAAGTCTCTGTGTCCTTAAGGATCCATTCACACGTCCGTAAGTGTTGCGGATCCGCAAAACACGGACACTGGGAATGTGCATTCCGCAATTTGTGGACCGCACATTGCCGGCACTATAATAGAAAATGCCTAATCTTGTCCGCAATTGCAGACAAGAATAGGACATGTTCTATTTTTTTGCTGAAACGGAAGCACGGATGCAGAAGTGCCGATCTGCAAATGCGGATGCGGACAGCACATTCCGGCCCTATTGAAAATGAATGGGTCTGCACCCGTTCCGCAAAATTGCGGAACGGATGCGGACCCATTTTGCGCACGTGTGAATGGACCCCTATACTTTCTCTCCTTTTATGCTCCACTCCAGAATTTGGCTTCTAAAACTGTATTGGAAAACCTGACAATGTGGCCATGCCATTACTAGGCCTCATAAATTGAGCATGCGCAGAGGAACACAGAGTTCCTGCAGCTGCATCCTACTGAGCCTGATGCTGACAAATAGTAGCTCTGTGCTGCACTTCATCACAGAGACATTCTGCCCTAGAAGCTGTCCATAGGTAAAAATAGCTTCATAATAGAGCATAGGCACAGTGGAACAAGGCACAATAAATCTGCTGGCACACAGAGATAATGTTGGGCCCAATAGACAATGGTCCCTTTAGACCTCCATGGGTGCCATACTATAAGTCTGTGAAACTCAGAAGCTGACAGACAGAATAATGCTACTGTAGATATATATAAAAACGTGATAGCAACAGTAATCATCTAATTTTCCTTTGTAGACTCAACTGATAACCCCCAGGGCTCACTTGTAGTAAACATAACCTCAGCTTTGTCATAGGGACCTTAGAATAGTGTGACAATGCCAATGTAACATCTACAAACCTCAAGTGTTATTGATCACATCTTTCATGTGAACATAAGTCACTTTTTGTCGACAGCACATGCCATTGTATACACAGGAGATGTGCTGCTGAAATGATGCAAACTGAATGGGGACGAATGATCAAAATAATGATCTGTTGTTGCCACACAGTGTAATGATTGCTTTATTTAAATATAAAAAATGCCCTTGTAGATGGGCTCTTACTGTAAACCCCTAACTAATGAGGCAAATCTTGCTTTACCAAAAATTTTCATGAATGTAAAGTTGCTGCAAATCTATATCTCTCTTACTTAGTACTATGGTTCTCAGGTTCTCTGGTGTCCTATAGGCTTATTTTCAATAACCTTGTAATTTTTACTATAGTGCAGGATTATCAAAGAGCCTTTGTGTCATATATCCTTTTACTGCTCTGTAAAATGTTATTATGTCAGGAGCTACGAGATAATAAAATTAGCCCTATACACAGATGGGACCATTTACCTCAATAAGAAATGTTATGTACAACAGAAATGGGAACGTGAAGCATTATATCAACAGCAAAAACTTAATTTACTTCAGGATTGATGTTTGATTTGGCCTTAAATTATAGCTTTATAGGATGTTCAATTTGGTGTAGTTAATAGACAGATTTATCTTGTAAAGAAACAAAGTGACTGGTTTACAGTTTCATCCGTCTTTACTGGGATCAATATTTCAATTATGCTGTGGTAGTGCCAAGTAAAAATAAAATGGTTTGAAAGATAGTTCCATTCTGCTATATGAATTGTCAACTGTAATACAAGCTGCAATTCATATGAGATAATATATGTGTTAACTAGTGTTGAGCGAACACCGGAACTTGGAACTTGGACCCAAACTTGACCCGACCTCAAACCCCAAGTCAATGGGTACCCGAACTTTGGGGCATTAAAATGGCTCTAAAAAAGTCATAGAAAGGGCTAGAGGGCTGCAAAAGAAAGCAAAATAGGGGTAAGAGCATGACAATTGCCCTGCAAACAATCGTGGATAGGGAAATGACTTAAAATAACATAGAATTTAAATAAAGTAAAAAATGCAGCATGTAGTCGCTCATGTGTGCCAGGCTGCCTAGAGGCAACGACAAACTATCCTCTGTGGGAGGTGTATCGCTGTGTCCTCTGTATCCCCCCAGCCACGCTCCAGTGATGCCCATTAGCTGCTTTGGGTGCCACCCTCCTGTGAACATGGTTCCTCCTCCTCATCCTCCAGAACTGTGCTGTGGCTGGACAATTGTGTACCTGGCCTCTGTTGGTGCAGGAACCCACCCTCCGAGACACTTGTGAATGACTGGCCTGATAACCATGGAAATTATCCCTCTTCCTCCTCCTCTTCCTCTTGTGCCACATCCTTTTTCATCATCGCCCAAAGCGATGCTGCATCGTACAGTCTCTCCAGCATGTGCAATGTGGAGTTCCACCTTGTGGGCACGTCGCATATGAGGCGGTGAGCAGCAAGGCCGAAGTTAGGCTGCAGCGCAGACAGGCGAGCAGCAGCAGGGTGAGAACGCCAAAAGCATGGACAGACTGGCTGGACAGACTTTCTGCAGCAGCTCTGACATATCGGGGTAATTTTTCAGGGAACTCTGCACCAGCAAATTCAGCACATGTGCCAGGCAAGGGATGTGCATAAAACCGGCTAGGCCCAGAGCTTCTATGAGATTTTGCCCATTATCGCACACCACCAGGCCGGGCTTGAGGCTCAGTGGCACCAACCACTCATTGGTCTGTTCCATCTCAGTCCACAGCTCCTGCGCGGTGTGGATTCCCCCCCCCCAAACAGATGAGTTTCAAAGCAGCCTCCTGTTGTTTACCCCTGGCTATGTTGAAGTTGGTGGTGAATGTGTCACACTGACCAGATGAGGAGGTGGTAGAGGAGGAGGCGTCCTGCAATCCTAGGTGGCGGAAGGCAATGCGCCAAACTGCTATCCGTCTCAGGCCCAGCTGCCACTGCATTTACCCAGTGTGCAGTTAGGGAGATATAGCCTCTCTTCCCGTACTTACTGGTCCACGTATCGGTGGTTATGTGGACCTTGCCACAGATGGCGTTGCGCAGTGCACATCAAATTTTGTCCGCCACTTGGTTGTGCAAAGTGGTGATGACGCTCCTGGAAAAGTAGTGGCGGCTGGTAACCATGTACTGTGGGACAGTCACCTCCATAAGTTTTTTAAAAGTTTATTCTGTCTCCACCAGACGGAATGACAGCATTTCAAAGACCAGGAATTTTGAAATGCTGGCATTCAGGGCCAGGGCCAGGGATCGCGGGTGGGTAGAGGGGTACTTCCTCTTTCTCTCCAGTGTTTGGGAGATGGAGAGCTGAACGCTTCCATGGAACATTGTGGGGATGCTTGATGACTGTGACGGACGTGGTTGTGTTGCTGCCAATCCTCTGTTTGCGGGGTGGCAGGTGCCACTTTCACTCCGGGGGGGGGGGGGGAGCCGAGACTGCAGCAGAAGAGGGACCAGGAGGAGCCTGAGATCTTTCGTGGTTTTTGAAGTTTTTACTCCACAGCAGCTCATGCTTTGCATTTAGATGCCTGGTTATGCAGGTGGTGCTCAGGTTTAGAACATTTATGCCTCGCTTCAGGCTCTGATTGCACAGCGTGCAAACCACTCGCATTTTGTCATCAGCACATTGTCTGAAGAACTGCCACGCCAGGGAACACCTTGAAGCTGGCTTTTTACTCCACAGCAGCTCATGCTCAGCCTGCTCAGTCGCTGGTGCGGTGGGCAGTAGCAGGCGTACTGGCTAGGGGATAGCCACTCTGATTTTGCACACTGCTCCCTCTTTTGCTGTGCGGATGGTGCTGTGTGACCACCACCTCTTCCTCCGAACTGCACACATCACTCGCATAACCTTGATTACATGCGGGGTTTAGGATCTCATCATCCTCCACATCATCTTTCACCCACTCTTAACCCTGCCCTCCTTGCCGTTCTCCATAATGCAGAAAGCCGCCATGTCCGCATCCTGAAACATAAGTGGTTGGGCATCGGTGCACTCAATCTCTTCCACTTCTGGAACAGGGCTATGGGGACGGCGCTCGGAAACCCTGCCAGCAGAGTCATCAAAAAGCATAAGAGACTGCTGCATGACTTGGGACTCAGACTGCTTGGCTGATTTGCAAGGGGTTGAGGTGAAAGACTGATGCCCATGGGCTGCAGGTGCCAATTCTGTGCTTTCAGCAGGGGACCGGGTGGGAGACAATGTGAAGGAACTGGAGGCACTGTCAGCCACCCAATCTACTACAGCCTCTACTTGTTCTGGCCTCACCATTCGTACACTGGTATTCGGGCCTACAAAATAACGCTGAACGTTCTGTAGCTTACGTGCACCTGAGGAAGGTGTTTCATTTGTGCGTCCTCCCCCTACAACAGGTGCTCCACTAGCGCCAGCAGCACCACGACCAGGGCCATGTCCCTTTTTTGATGGTCTAAATTCTTTGAGGTCACCCACTAAACTAACAGACGGATTAACTATATCAATTTCCCTGTCACGTATGCAGTGCAGGTGTGCTTCGTGCAATAAATGGGTATATGAAGTGCACCTAACTAACAGACGGATTAACTATATTATTTGTGTGTCAGTGGTACAAAGTACAATGTTGCATTGCACCCATAAAAAATTGCTGTAGGTCACCCACAGAATTAACAGCCAGATTTACGATTATCTTTCTGTGTCAGGGGTGCAAAGATGGTGTATTGCACCCACATAAAAATCGCACTTACACTGCCCCTCACTTCAGCTGCCTGCTTTCTGTCCCTTTACTACTGAGAGCTGATGGGCAGTGCTAAACATGATCCAGCTTGTATAGCGGCTGGGTCACATGATGCACTGTCCAATCACAGCCATGCCATTAATAGGCATGGCTGTGATGCCTTCTAAGGGCACACAGCTTAAAAGCTTGTTGATTGTCTGCCCTGCAGCCTTTCAACAAGCTTTATTAAATGCCCAAACACCAAACTCGAACCCAAACTCCCCTGCGTACAGGTTGTGATGGGCCTGGGGCAAGTAGTGGCGCTTAAAGGGGTTGTCCGGGTTCAGAGCTGAACCCGGACATACTCTTATTTTCACCCCTGCAGCCCTCCTGAGCCTAGCATCGGAGCATCTCATGCTCCGATGCGCTCCCGTGCCCTGCGCTAGATCGCGCAGGGCACAGGCTCTTGTGTTTACAATAACACACTGCCGGGCGGTAACTTCCGCCCAGCAGTGTGTTCGGTGACGTCACCGGCTCTGAGGGGCGGGCTTTAGCTCTGCCCTAGCCGTTTTACTGGCTAGGGCAGAGCCAAATCCCGCCCATCAGTGCCGGTGACGTCACCGGGGTTCCTGTCAGCCCCATAGAGAGCCCCGGTACGTCACCGGAACTCAGAAAAATGCCTTTGCCCTGCGCGATTTAGCGCAGGGCAAAGGAGAGCATCGGAGCATGAACTGCTCCGATGCTCATGTCAGGGGGGCTGCCGGGGTGAAAATGGAGGGATGTCCAGGTTCAGCTCTGAACCTGGACAACCCCTTTAACAGAGCGGCGGCCTAGAAATATTTCAGCACCGAAAGGACTGTCTTGGAGGAAGCCCACTCTTCTTTCAACTGAGAACCAGAGTACAGTCCCAGTGCGTCTGGTTAGCTTAGGGTCTCCTGGTTGGGGATCATCTATGACCTGTTTCACCCATTCCTCAACGGCTGATTTATATTCCAAGGCTGTCTGGGCATGAGTTGTGATCTCTGTGGGGACCTCTGGGTTCAAACGTCCCGCTCTGGGGATATTGGCTCTGGGCGGCGGAGTAGAAGTTCCGGCCGCCTCCGCTGCACCAGTAGGTGTGCTTGGCGGAGCAGGCTTGGGCCTATCAGGGGTATCGGGACCTACCAGGAGCGGCTCAGGGGCAGCTTCGGACCGGGCCTGGGCCTCAGGGAGCATGTCTGCTCCTACCTAATGTCGCGGACGGTTCCGGTGCCTCCTGGTGGTGTGCAGGGGCCTCCGCAATAGGTGACGTCATCATGGTGCCTGGAGCTCTTTGCAGGATAAGTGGTCTGCTTGTGGCTCTGTAATGTGGCAGGAATTTATCTCTTCTGTGCTTGCTATCTTCTGCTGTATTGGGGACTGACTAGCTGAGGAGGAATTTGCCTTCTCCTGGTCTCTGGACGGTACTCACAGTTGTGCTCACAGGGTATGCTTCTTCCTGTAATACTGGAGGTAGCTGCTTGCTTTCACCGGCTGAGGCTGCAAGGCTCAGGATGGGAATGATGATCTTTTGTCTCAGCCAAGACAAGATACTGGCTTGGATCTCTAGAACTGGGAGCTCCTACAAGCACAGCCTTCCCCTATCAGGGGTGGCTGGCACGCTAACTGAACTTCCTTCCCCTCCCATGAGGCAGGACATGGGTAAGCCCACTCTGCTCAAATAGGGGGGAGCTAAACTGGAATGAACTAGTCTAGTCTAGAAACACTAAACTGTAGCTAAGTCCCTGTTAACACATAGCTGCCACCTGCTGGTGAACATGAAAATTACAGCAATTTACATTTACAAGGCTTAGAATCCACATTTGTGAGAATATTAGATAAAATCCCATTAGATGACAGTATAAATACACTTAATAGATTGTAGCAGGGTAAAAGAGTTTTGTAACATAACTCTGGGATGTTACAAGGACAAATTAGCAAGATGGGAAAACCCCTTTAATTCCCACCTGGCCCAGTTGCTGGAGGTGCAGCCGCTGCCAAGTGGATTCTTCTGCCTTTAAGGAACTGATGGAACTGAAGGTACCTAGCCACTATTTTATTGCCAAAAAAGCCAACCTGCACACCACTGTAAACACCTGGAGCAGCTGTTATGGGCAGTGGCATCACATGTCTTTCATGGGCTATTGGGTCAATGTTTTGTGTGGCAGCCACAATACAGAACAATAACAACAAGGCCAGGTCTTAATTACACTTCCATATTTGTGTTGTTATGCTTCCCACAGCAGACACTTATCCACATCCTCCACATCTTCCTCAATGGGCATCTTTTTGTCCCCAACAGAAACAAGGCAGAATGTTGCTTACACCCCCCTCCCTTTTATCATATCTACATAGTAACATAGTACATAAGGCCGAAAAAAGACATTTGTCCATCCAGTTCGGCCTGTCATCCTGCAAGTTGATCCAGAGGAAGGCAAAAAAAAACCCTGTGAGGTAGAAACCAATTTTCCTCACTTTAGGGGAACAAAAATTCCTTCCCGACTCCAATCAGGCAATCAGAATAAATCCCTGGATCAACGACCCCTCTCTAGTAGCTATAGCCTGTAATATTATTATGCTCCAGAAATACATCCAGGCCCCTCTTGAATTCCTTTATTGTACTCACCATCACCACCTCCTCAGGCAGAGAGTTCCATAGTCTCACTGCTCTTACCTGTAAAGAATCCTCTTCTATGTTTGTGTACAAACCTTCTTTCCTCCAGACGCAGAGGATGTCCCCTCGTCACAGTCACCGTCCTGGGGATAAATAGCTGATGGGATAGATCTCTGTACTGACCCCTGATATATTTATACATATTAATTGGATCTCCTCTCAGTCGTCTTTTTTCTAAAGTGAATAACCCTAATTTTGATAATCTTTCAGGGTACTGTAGTTGCCCCATTCCAGTTATTACTTTAGTTGCCCTCCTCTGGACCCTCTCCAGCTCTGCTATGTCTGCTTTGTTCACTGGAGCCCAGAACTGTATACAGTACCCCATGTGTGGTCTGACTAATGATTTGTAAAGTGGTAGGACTATGTTCTCATCACGGGCATCTATGCCCCTTTTAATGCAACCCATTATCTTATTGGCCTTGGCAGCAGCTGTCTGACACTATTTTTTGCAGCTTAGTTTGCTGTTTATTAAAATTCCTAGATCTTTTTCCATGTCAGTGATACCGAGTGTTTTACCATTTAATAAGTACGGGTGACTTCCCATGTGCATAACTTTACATTTGTCAGTGTTAAACCTCATCTGCCACTTATCTGCCCAAGCCTCCAATCTATCCAGATCGCTCTGTAGTAGTATACTGTCCTCTTCAGTGTTAATTACTTTACACAGTTTAGTGTCATCTGCTATCTGTGAAGAGAATTGTTGCCATGCAATGTTATTGCTGTACAACCTGTGCAAGAGTAGCCTCACTGCAGATCAGTTGATAAAGTGCGTCAAGTAGCAAACATCCTGCTCTCTGTCTGCCCACCAACAACATCTGGCCAAATTGGTCATCAAAAATGGCAGGAATATCGTGGCTGAGCTGCATTTGGGGGAAATAACACATGCTCTCTGCATAGTGCTTGTGATGAATTTAGTGGTGCAATACCTTTGGAAGAAGTACTGGGGCTAGCAAGGAACTTCGTGGAACTCCATCTCACATATGCTGGAGTTTCTGTATGAGAAGTATAAATCAGTTAATGATTTCTTCATGGACTAGACAACCTCAGCAGAGATCATGTCTGGTTTTGAGGTCAGATCACAGATGTGTGTCGTGTACTCAGGACCTATGAGCAGGCCATCAGATTTGTCAGTAGGGAAAACTGGTGCATCAACTATGTCATCCCTCTGATAATTATATTCTGGCAAATGCTCACAATGATGCAACAAGGGATGGTGGAGGAAGAACAGCTTCCATTTCTTTCTTGCTACCCTTAAACTGTTGGGAACCCACATGGAGAAAGTCCCATGAATGAAACGGAGGATAAGGAGATACCATTAGAGGAGGAGGAGAAGCAAGGTGAGGAAGAGTAGGAGGACGAGGCTGATGATGATGATAACATTGGACATGATAACCAACTATCGCATTGGGGGTGGAGCCATAAAAACCTGAGTCCTCTGGCATGTTGGTGAGCATCATCTATCTACGAAAATGGTTGTAGAACCACTGTGCAAACCAACTGGTTTGACTTTCAGTTAGACTTAAAGGGAACCTGTCATCAACTTTATGCTAACCTCACTAAGGGCAGCATAAAATAGTGACAGAAATGCAGATTTTAGTGGTGTATCACACATGAGCTAAAAGTAAGTGGTTGCTGAAGACTGCCATCATAATCATTGCAGCGCAGGCCTTGAAAAGAGTCAAATCTACCTGAGAAGAGTCATGGTTATTCATAATCTCCTGCACTCTCACCCATCTGCTGATTATTGGTAGTTCTCTCCTAGAGAGAAAGGGAGAAAACTAGGTAGAAGACTGTAAATCATCAGCAGGTGGGCATGGAGAGCAGGAATTTATGAATAACCATGACTCTTCTCAGGTGGCCGTGGCTCTTTTCCAGGCCTAGTCTGCAATAATTGTGATGTTGGTTCTGGGCAACCACTTACTTTTAACTTATAAATGACAAACCGCTGAAATCAACCCACCACTTTTTTCTGCCGTTAGTATGGGCAGCATAAAGTTGATGACAGGTTCCCTTTAAGGTTGTTATCCTGGTGGGCCCCTTGTATTCTACCTGTAATGCCTATACAAGGATCTGGACTTTGCTGCAGGGGAGCCACCAGGACTCTACCTCTTGGAAAAGTCCCAGTGCGGTTGGATGCTGACCAATGGGAACAGCCAATGCACATTGTCAGGCAATGGGTAAAAATCAGGTCTGGCAGCATTTGTGCGGTTGGACACAGCCAAGGTATAGCATTTCACAGAGCAGAAGAAGACTAAAGGTAGAGTTACATTGAATATAGGTGCTAATTCACACACTGAAAGCCAGCCGCTGTACACACAGGACAGGAAAGACCACAAACTGCCATTGTAACAATTACATTGTAAACACTTATTCACAGGGACCAAGGAAATAAGCATAATAGTAACTTCACAGCTGACAATGAAATCAGTAAGACCACAAATTGCCACTACGGCTACTGCAACTACTAAACAACTCTTCCATTGACTCATGAATATTTAATAGTTTATTAACATTTATTAAATGGCTGAGTACAAGTAATGGAACCATATTTGATGCTAAGTAATCTAATTAAAATAACTGACAAATGCATCTATTTTATAGACAAAAATAAATATTTCCCTCACAATGGCTAAATATCAAGTTATTCTGAGATACTTGGATATATACCATTTGAACATTATTAGAATTTAGACTTAATATGCTAACATTTGAATGTGCTCCCCACCATGTGGCATAAATAATGTGTAATTCTCTAGGTCAGTGCGATTACTTCAATACCAGATATGCGTGGTTGTTTTTTATGTTTTATTTCTTTTGTACTATATTAGCACATTTAATGGTAAAAGGACAGGATAGAGACAGTGTAAATCTAAACTTTATTGATGTTTGCGCAACTGTTTGGGGCAATCTGCTCTGTTATTGATGGGTAGTACAGGATAGTATGCACAAAAGTCCATGTTACTCCTTATACTGGGGTCATCTACAGTGGTTACACATGGAGAGGAGGATCTACTGTATATCTCTCTCCTGTCCTTGCACTCTGTCAGCATGTCCTCTACTGGAGCCCCTCTTCTCCATGCGGGCTAAGATGATAGCTGCTTTAACCTATTTTATCTCAGGCTCTAAAACAGCTAGAGATATGAGTCAGGTATTGTTTTAAAACTGAAAAAGCTGTGCTAGCCATCAAACAGAAATACATTTTTTAGAAACCAGGCCAGGAATGAAATCTGCAGGTATTACATGCAGCTCTCACCACTTTCTAAAGGCTCCGTCTCTAGTTGTTGGTGGCTATCACTGCAATTCTGGTTTTAAAGCTTAGATTTTTAGATTTACCTCTGGCTGCTTTATGTCTAGTTCAAAACTAGATGCTATACAGCCTGAGATAAAGCATCCCCCCTTCAGCAGCTATGGTCACAGTTACCGAAGGGAAAATTACTGTCTGGCCAGGTCCACTTCATATTGCAGGCCCTGTCACAGCCACTAAGGCTGCTACAGCAAGTAATGCTCCTGAGTATATGTTAGGTTTAATCTTTTATAATAATAATTGTTGCTGTCCTGATTGAAACACAATGTATATTAGGAGGACTTAGAAATGTTCATTGCATTTTTAGCGGATATCCTCTTTTCTTAACGGTAAATGAACTTCCTTACAAATAATATTGACAGTATATGCATATTTATATAAATGCATATGCTGTGAAAATACGAGATGTGCAGCACCTGAAACTACGGCTACTGGAAGCCTGTGCTAGCATTTCTCCTGCGGTGTTGCTATCAGTGTGTGAAGAGTGGGAGAAGAGGGTTGCATTGACAATCCAACACAATGGGCAGCACATTGAACACATTTTATAAGTGGTCAGAAACTTGTAAATAACTCATGAAAGAATAAAGTTACGTTAAACCAAGCACACCATTGTTTTTCTTGTGAAATTCCCAATAAGTTTGACGTGTCACATGACCCTCTTCCTATTGAAAAAACAAAAGTTGGATTCAAAATGGCCAACTTCAAAATAGCCGCCATGGTCACCACCCATCTTGAAAGGTTTCCCCCCCCCCTCACATATACTAAAGTGCCACAAACAGGAAGTTAATATCACCAGCCATTCCCATTTTATTAAGGTGTATCCATATAAATGGCCCACCCTGTACTTTTGGTCCACATCCGATAGGCATTTTTTGCAGGTATGATGGAGACCCATTCACTTCTATGGGGCTGCAAAAAATACTGACAGCACTCACACCACATCTGTATGTCTGTTTCCTGGCACCCGCAGAACATGTCATATTCTTGTGCACATTATGGAAAAGGATAGGACAGTTCTATTATGAGCCAGACATTACTTTCCGTAAAATGAAATACACAGCTGATATCCGTGTTTTGAGGATCTGCAATTTGCGGACCGCAACACATGCTACAGTCGTGTGCATGAACCCTAAAACATCAGCAGAACAGATGTGCTTACACAGACATTCATTTTCTTTTAGAAGAGATTTTCATTTTGATTTTAGGACTATTGTTTTCATGGAGAATCTCTGTGCATTCCTGATTTTGTAACAGCACCTCTTCATAGTTAGCCATAGTAACTTATAAAATGCATGCAGCTCACTTATCAATAGTGACTTGTCGGCAGTCTCAAGAGTTTTGTTTTGACAAGGAAAGATAAGCTCTTTATAGTCATATACAATGAAATGTGAGGGGATGCGACAACAAATCTCCCAAGTATAAATAGTGTGAAAAAGACAAGAGAATAGATTTAGTTTGGCAACAAAAATTGTCCTGCAAAAAAATAAAAAATAAAATAAAAAGCCTTACTGTGTGTCCATCCTATATTCTGATAAAACAGAAAAAAATATGATGCCCTTATAATGACTACATTGTTTGTGATCCTAAAGATGCCATAGATTGTTTTGTGCAAACAGACAAAACATACTACTTTGAACAGAATGACAGCAATAATTATGATGCTAGTAATCTAATATTTTCCCTTAATTAATGGAAACGTTTGAGGCAACACATGGCAGAGGTGGAAAAAACTCAAAAGCATCTGTATCAGAGCATCTAATGACATTTCTATATTAGTCATGTTAATAATGACAGTTTTATTTTTGAGCAGGTTTAGCATTGTGATAACAAACACACTTTATCCAGCTCACCTTCCTGGTCAATGAATGCTCCCGACTCCTGAAACCTTAGGGGAGTGTCCCCATTGCAGTCAGCATAGAAATTGAAAAAAAACGGTTTCCGATTCAGATGGAGATCCTCTTAAAACTTCTTCTTTATTTATAAATTCATTTACAGCAGACAGCCACTTGGTGCACAAGACAAGTTGATGCGTTTCGGGTACTTGACCCTTAGTCGTAACAACATTACATAGTGAAACACAAGAATTTAAATGTATCCTAAACCCGCCCCTCCAAAATCCAGGGGAGGAGAACGCTTTCTTCATTGGTTGTTTCACTATGTTTCACACACCTCACCTAAACTGCTAATCACAGAGTAGATGCCTTTCACATTGTGCTGAAGCTTCTAATCCAATTAACCCCTAAAGAGCTATTGCCCTGTCATGTTAGATTGAAAAATAAGGGGAAGAAAAACCACACAATGTGAATAGTATACTACATATAAAAACATATAATAACATTACTAACATGACCTTCTTCATGCCATTTGATTCCCAACATAAAGGGTTCCATATAGCACCTATAGGAGAGTAACATATATAATAAATTACCTCATTTATTGCAATTTTACTGATAAATGTACATCAACTCCCTTTTAAGGTTTAGACCAGCTGGGACTCTACTGTTTAGTCTAAATATCCAAAACGCCTCCCGTAGGAGGAGTTTTTTTCTGTGATCACCACCTCTTGGGGGTGCAAGCATGATGTAAACCACTCCTGTAGTGTTACAATTGATGTAACTTTTGATTAGAAAACTACAGGAGTGGTCCGAATTTTCAAAGACTTGCAGAGGAGTCACATAGTTGCAGGTTTTGCATGGATTGCCTCCGCACCTTGTGAACCCTTTATAACTGAACCAATTTTGTTTTTTATTTATACCTGATCTATTGGAAGTGAATAGAGACGGAGACAGAGAGCAGGACAATCTAGCAGCCCTCCTTGGTACTATTCTACAGCCAGATTTTAATGCATTATATAAAATCTCATATAGAATCAGCAGACATCCCTTAATCACAGAGCATACTTTATTGAATTGCTTACTGTATGTTATAGATAAAATCGGGATATTATCCTGTTCTCTGTCTCCATGTACCATCACTTTCTTTCCTGAATTTCTGGAATTTCTCCTATCCTTCCCAGACCCAAAAAGCATGTCAAATCAGTTTTTTTGCATCGCAATATTTCTACCCCTCAGCAACATCCAATCAGGGTAGTTTCTTGCTTTTAACCTTTTGTCCACTATACTAAATTCCTCCTCCAGGAACATTGGTGAACTGCAATTTCTCGCAGTCCGTATATATTCTCCCACAGGGATCACTTTTATAGTGTGTAAGGGATGGTGGCTTTTAGCATTCAGGATTGAATTCCCTGCCACTTTTTTCCTGTATGTTCGGGTGTGCACAACCTCATCTGGACAGCCGTGGAGTGTCAAGTCCAAAAAATTAATTCTGGATTCATTCACTATACATGTAAAGCGCAGATCATAATCATTGGCATTTAAATAGGCCTGGAGGTCCGGGACGGCAGACACATCGCCCACCCAAATCATGAGCAGGTCATCGATGTATCTGCCGTACCGGACCAATCCAGACCTAAACGGGTTGTTCAAACCATAAATGTATCTTTCTTCCCAGTATGCCATGGTTAAATTGGCCAATGAGGGTGAGAATTTGGCCCCCATTGACACTCCACGTGTCTGGAGATAGTACACACCGTCGAACATAAAATAATTATGTGTTAGCAAAAAATTTGCAACCTCACATACATAATCTATATAGCTGGCATTAAATCCTGTATATCTATGGAGGTGATACTCCATGGCTAAGTGACCCTGTGGGGAATAGAGGGATACAATGCTATTACATCAGCCGCAATCCATTTATAGTTTATTTCCCATTTAAGATTGAACATGGCTCCTAACACGTCAGCCGTGTCTTTTAGAAAACCTGGTGTGCGCCTGACCAATGGCTGCAAGATATTATCCAGCCAGTTGCCCAGGCGCTCAGTCAGGGATCCCATGCCCGACACTATTGGGCGTAGGGGAGGGGGGGGTGGACATCCTTGTGGATCTTTGGCAAGGCATGCATAATTGGAGTTACCGATGCATCCACGCACAAATATCTAAACTCGGTCTCATTAAATAGACCTATATCGCGACCCTTATGTATTAATGTCATGTATCTATTATTGAACTCACTGAGTGGGTCTTTAGCTAGTTTTTTGTACGTGGATGCGTGTGATAACATGTCCAACATTTGTCTATTATATACCACACTATCCAGGATGACCACCCTTATCGGCCATTTTTATTACAATCTCGTCACACTTTTGCAATTCCATGAGGGCCTGGATCTGAGAACGGGTTAAATTGCCAGAACCCCTAACATCATTACTCACTAATTGCAGTCTTCTCAGTTCTTTTTCCAGTACCTCTTGGAATATATCCATGCTACCAGTGCGCAACATTACTGGATAAAATTGGGGGTTGCGAGTTTTTAACTTTCTTCCTGGTTTGGCTATCTCCACGATTCCCTGCTCCTGCTGAAGCCCCGCAACACAACACAGCGACACCTGTTCTTTGAACAATAAATCCTTATAAATATTCTCTTCATGGGTCTCTGGCTGTATCAGCGGGGAATCAGCAGGAGCAGGGATATCATGGAGAGGCTGAAACACTGTTAGATTACAGACAAACTTGTTAATATCTAATATAGTGGCAAACATGTCAAAGTGTGCAGACGGCGCAAAAGTCAGGCCTAATGATAAGACATACTCTTGTTCTCTATTCAGTACAATATTGGACAAATTCAACACATTTAAATGATCCTCAGTTACTTGTAACGTCGGGTTGATCTTGGATGCTGTTGTCTGGTGTTTCTGTCCTGCTCTGGTTCTGCGTTTTTTGTAACGCCTACCGCATTCTTCTTATCTTTATCTGATTTATATTTTTTATAGTATGATACTTTATTATCCTCACTTTCAGATGATATGGGGGGGAGGGCCGCACCAGATTCCATCTCTAATGTCCCGGTTGTATTTGAATAGTCCGACATGTCAGTGTCCGAGGAAAAACTAACTCTAGATGCTCTTTTTTTGTAATTTGCCCTTCTTGCGATTTTTTTAGGATTGATTTGGGCGTAGAGTATAGATTCTCCCGTCTCCCCCATTCGTAGACCTGGTTGTTCATATTATCGTGGAGATCCCGCTGATACTTGGTGTATTCCATAATGGAGTCCTTCAACTGGTTAATCGATGCTCTCATTTTCTCTTCCATAATTATGAAGTCTGCATTTGTATTAAACATTGCCAGGGATTCTTTGCAGGTTTGTATATCCGACTGTAAGCCTAGTAGCTTTTCATTTTCACATTCAATAATCAATCCCATCAATTTCAATGAACATTCCGATAGGATAACATTCCATTTAGAAACAAAGTCCTCGGAAAAAATAGTGGTGGGAATTTTTTTGATTCTCAGCCCACGTGGGATCATGCATTTTTCAGTATATTTGGTGAGAGTGGTGCAATCCCACCAGACACGGGTTTCTTGGGAAAGAAGTCTTTCCAGATTAGTCAGCTTGCTCTTTAAATCCAAATCCTTGGAACCATTGTGATGTCTTGGCCTTACCAATGCTCACAGTCAACATTAAACATACTGATTCAAATATAGCATTAAAATAAGCACAAAAGGAGTTACTAAATCTTAGATTGTTGTATTGAGAAATCCTGACCACATAATATAATGGTAACAAAGCCCGGGACACTTTAATGCATGGTACTTTAAAACAGACAGAGCCTAGTGACTGCATGGGCACAAAAACTGCAAAGCTTACCTTTATTAGAGGTTTTTCATAAGGGGGGTCATAGGGTACCCTGCTTTTCTTCAAATTAGACATCCCAGCACAATGTACCGGTACATAGTGTCATACTTGTAAATCTAATTTGCAGATATAAGTTACTTTCATTATTCAGTTACAATATGACTTAGGTAAGAAACACACCAGAGAACCTATAAAGAAAAATTAATTAAAGGCCAGTCCTTTATACTTACCAGACTAGCTCTCCAGTACAATTTGAATCTCAATGACTGGAATTTTGCAAGCCCCACGTTAAATTAAATGCTACAGATGATTTTAGCTAAAAAGCTATGCATATGATTACTCTATTAAAGAATGAAACACAGGGCACTGGAGAGCTCCTATCCATCGGTAGATATGAAATTGCATGCAATATGGAAATAATTTACACAATGCATTCCCACGAGTAAAGAAAATAAGGAAAGAAGAGAGCATTTATTATCAATGGTGAATACCTCACCACAAGAGAATATAATGGCAAAATCAAAAACTTTATTTTAATAAATAAAAAAATTAAAATAATACTTTTTGAGTAATTTATTATGTATTTAGGCTTGGTGCACCAGGTTGTATTCAGGCTCCATGCAATGTCAAAGACAGGATAGCTGCCAATTTAACAGGATCAGGAAAATCAGAAAAGCCTTTTATAAAGGAAGGCATCTAAATCCTTTTCTTTATAGTAAATAAGGGGCTTTTTGGTGTAGACCAAAAGGGTCTTTTGGGTGTAGACCTAATATAGCCAAAAAAAAAAACATCATCATAATCATAAGGGTACTCCTATATTCAGAACACATAACCTACAAAGGAATCTTTACAAGGAAAATAGGCTATACGCCCTCAATATTTATAAAATGTTAAAAAATCTTTATTAGAAGCATCAAAATCATATAACATTGCAAAGTCTAAGATTGTGCCTCACCATCATATTATGGCCGCAAAGCCAAATATATACTGAATTCGAATTTGATCCCCATAGGAGACCTAGGAGACCAAAATTTTGTTCAATAGAACCGTGGAAAATCTAGACATGGCAGTCATCATAAAGACATTGAAATGAGCCTGTGTCACAGCCATCTGAAATTGCCTTATACTGTGGTTGATAAAAGGAAAGTATGTGTCACAGAGGGGGAAAGCGTGCACAGCCCTGAGCTGAACCCACACCTCTGTCCCTGCCTTGTTGCACGGTCCACCCTAGGCGACTGTGTACAACTGCATGATGTTCCCTAAACTGAGTAAGTGCTGGGCCTTAAAGGGAACAATGAAACTGGAGAAAATAATAAACAAAGTGACAGTCAGGCACAGAGGGGTAAATACACAAATAACAAATATAAACAGCGGTCAAAATACAGGACGAAAGATGAATATAAGAGTAAGCAAGGTAAAAACAAGCTGAGGTCAGTACCAGGAGGTTACGTCAGTACAAAGGAATAACCAAATCACAACAAACACAAGCCGAGGTCCGAATGCCAGAAGGTCACGTCAATACAGAGGAAACAGCAGAAGCGGAGTAAAGGAAACAGAGCCGAGGTCAAGGTACAATGGAAACCAATAGAGAGAACTGGGTAAATGAAAAGACCTTATTGACAGGCAACCTGTGGTCAGCAGGATGCCTCTTTAAATAGTCCTGGCTGGTAAATCACATGCCGTGGCCGGCATCACGTGACTCATAGCAGCCCAACTCAGCCGAGCCCCGATCATCATTATCGACGTTCGGCTCTCCTGCAGCTCACCTGCTGTCATGGAGACGAGGATACAGGCTACGTCCCTGTCCCTCTCCTTGCGCAGGGTGCCAGTGGTGCTGTGAAGGAAGTGCGTGTTGCTGGCCCCTCGTTACAATGCGTACCTTCTACGAGGGGCCACATGACCCAAAGTTATAGGGTTGTATTTCTCCGGATGAGCCAGGTGAAACCTTTTCACCAGTCTGGCAGCATGTAACTTACTCATCGGCACCCAAGACCTCTCTTCTGGCCCGAAAACCCTTCTAATGCACCAGATACTTGAAGAAATTCTGGACCTTTCAAACATCAATAATCCTTAAGACCTCAAATTCAATTTGTCCGGCAACCTCCACTAGAGGTGGGGGTTCCTATGAAGGAACGACAGGTGACACATACTTCTTTAGTAAAGACTTGTGAAACACATTGTGGATGCGAAAGGAGTCAGGTAGTTTTAGTTTCAAAGATATAGGGTTAAAAATCTTGTAAGGACCAATAAATCATGGAGCAAACTTATTAGATGGTACTTTAAGAGACAGATTTTTGGTAGATAGCATACCTTGTCACCCACGACCAAATCCTACCCAGGAGAGCGTCTTTTATTAGCCTTGATTTTCTGAATCTCCTGGGCTTTCTTCTAGTTCGACTGAGGAGCTCTTTTCATCGCCATTCCTTGATTTGGGCCTCTCGACAAGCCTGCTTAAAGAGGGACATAAGGAGATATTGTGACCCGATTCCCAAACTCTTGAGCATCCACAGTCAGAAGAAGATTGCGGTGGGGAACTGAAATTAGTGTTGCATGAGGTGGATGATGAGGATGAGACACAGTTGTCAATAACTAAGGTTGTTGTTAGGTCGACAAGTCAGGAGGATAACCAGAGCGAAGAAGTGGAAGAGGAGGTGGTGGATGATGAAATCACTGACCCAACCTGGGAAGTTGGCAAGCCGAGCGAGGACAGCAGTACATAGGGCGAGGGATCCGCAGCACCGCAACAGGCTGGAAGAGGCAGTGGGGCGGCAAACGGGAGAAGGTGGGCCACAACAAACAGGCCCACAACTGTTCTCCGGAGCACCCCCTTGCGGCAATCTTAGGTGTTCTGCAGTCTGGCGCTTTTTTGAGGAAAGTGCAGACGATAAAAGAATTGTCATTTGCAACCTGTGCCATACCAAAATGAGCAGGGACATGAACACTAGCAACCTCACCACCACCAGCATGATCCGCCACATGGCGTAAAAGCACCCTAATAGGTGGTCTGAACGCCTGGGTCCACAATCAGTGTCTGTGGGTCACACCGCTACCTCCTCTTCCCCTGTGTTACGTGCTGGCCAATCCCATGTCAAAGATGCAGGCCTGGATGCCTCCCACCATGCACCTGGATATTCGCAAGCACCATCAGCTAGCATATCCACTTCTGTGTCCCAGCGCAGCGTGCAGACGTCTATACCCCAGGCCTTTGAATAAAAGCGCAAATACCCAGCCACCCACCCACAGGCCATGCGCACCGTTCCAAATTGCTGGCCCTGGAAATGTTGCCATTTAGGCTTTTGGACACTGAGGCTTTCCGCAGCCTTATTGCGGTGGCTGTCCCGCATTATTCAGTCCCCAGCCGACATTATTTTTCCCGGTGTGCTGTCCCCGCCTCACACCAGCATGTATCCCATAACATCACCCGTGCCCTGACCAACACAGTTATTGGGAAGGTCTACTTAACAACTAACACATTGACAAGTGCTTATGGCCAGGGACACTACATTTCCCTGACAGCACACTGGGTGAACGCTGTGGAGGGCTGGAGCGAGTCGTACCCTATGATGGCACAGGTGCTACCAACGCCAAGGATTGCGGGCCCTACTTCCATCAGGATTTCCGCCACCACCTACAATAGTGGCTGCAACTCCCCCTTCTCCTCCTCAACCTCCTCCTCCACTTCCACCTCTGAATTCTCATCTTGCAGCACCAGTCAGCCATCAGTGAGTAGCTGGAAGCAGTGTAGCACTACAGTGGGGAAGCGACAACATTCAGTGCTTAAACTAATCTGCTTAAGTGACAAACGGCACACCACCGTAGAGCTGTGGCAGGGAATAAGGGACCAGACTGAGCTGTGGCTCTCGCAACTCAACTTAGAACCAGGCATGGTTGTGTCTGATAATGGACGTAACTTGGTGTCGGCTTTGGAGCTTGGCAAGCTCACACACATACCATGCCTAGCCTACGTGTTCAACTTAGTGGTTCAGCAGTTTCTCAAAACCTACCCTAATTTGCCTCCAGCTACTGTTGAAGGCGCACCAGGTGTGTGCCCATTTCCACAAGTCATCGACAGCTTCCACCGGTCTGGCAACGCTGCAGCAGCGCTTGCTATTGCCAGCTCACTGACTGTTGTGTGACGTGACCACACTCTGGAACTCCACGTTCCACATGTTGGCCAGGCTTTGTGAGCAGCAGAGGGCAGTAGTGGAATACCAGCTGCAATATGGTCATCACTAGTGTTGAGCGCGAATATTCGAAAATCTAATTTTTATCGCAAATATCGCCACTTTAAGAATTCACGAATATTTAGAATATAGTGCTATATATTCGTTATATCGAATATTTGTCATTTTTTCCATCTGAACACATGATTCCTCCCTGCTTCTTGCTTGTGGGCCAATAAGTCATTGGCCCACAAGCAACTTAAGCAGGGAGGAATCATGACTTCAGATGGAAAAAAATGACGAATATTCTAAAAAACGAATCTATAGCACTATATTGAATATAATGCTATATAATCGTTTTCGAATATTTTAAAAAACTAATATATAGCACTATATTGAATATAGTGCTATATATTAGTTTTTTAGAATATTCGTAATTTTTTTCCATCTGAAGTCATGATTCCTCCCTGCTTAAGTTCCTTGTGGGCCAATGACTCATTGGCCCACAAGCAAGAGGCAGGGAGGAATCATGTGTTCAGATGGAAAAAATGACGAATATTTTAAAAAACAATATATAGCACTATATTCTATAGTGCTATATATTAGTTTTTGACCCATGCCTGTAATTAGCGCATAATATTCGCATATTATGCGATCATTACCTTGCCGATTTTCACGTAAAAAAAAAGAATGTAGAATATATAACAAATATACTAATTTGCAAATATATGACGAATATTCTACAAAATATTCGCAAAATTTCACAAATTCGAGTATGACCCCTGCCGCTCATCACTAGTCGTCGCCTTTCCAGTCAGCTTCCACTCTTCACAAGCGACGAATGGGCATGGATGTCAGACCTCTGTGAGGTTTTACGCAACTTTGAGGAATCAACACAGATGGTGAGCGGCGATGCCACTATTTTCAGCGTAACCATCCTACTTCTGTATCTACTGAAATGCTCACTGCTGACAATGAAAGAGGATGCTTTGCATGTGAAAGAGGTGGAAATGGGGGAGGACAGTACACAGGATGATAGCCATACCACCCTCAGTTCGTCTTCTCAGCGTGAATTGGATGATGATGAGGAGGAGGAGCAGGAGTACCCATAGCAGGTTTATTCCATCTGTTACGCGTGGATGGGCAGAAGAGGAGGAAGAGGATGAGGAGATTAAAAGTCATCCTCCTGATCAGGACAGCGAAGTCTTGTCTGTTGGGACTCTGACACACATGGCTGACTTTGTTATGCTACCTTTCTTGTGACCCCTTACTTTATACGCATTTTGGCCAACACCGATTACTGGTTGTTCACCCTTCTTGACCTCCGCTACAAAGAGAACTTCTCATCTCTAATTTCTGTGGTGTAGAGGACTAGCAAAATGGTGCAATACCAGAAAGTCCTTGTGGATAAATTGCTTCCCAAAATTTCCAGCTGACAATGCTGGCGGCAGAGTACGTAGTTCCTTGGGCAACCGAGGAAAGGGAGAAGAGAGGAACACCCGCTAGCACCCTCACCCTGATGCACCGTCTACTGTCACAAGAAGGGATACATTTTGGAAGATGGTGAAGGAGTACATAGCAGACCGTCTTTGCATCCTCAATGATCCCTCTGTGCCTTACAACTATTGGGTGTCCAAGCTGGACACGTGGCACGAACTGGCGCTCTACTCCTTGGAGGTGCTGGCCTGCCCTGCCGCCAGCGTTTTGTCAGAGTGGGTATTTTGTTCTGCTGGGGGCATAATAACTGATGAGCGCATCCGCCTGTCAACTAAAAATACTGACGGGTTGACTCTTATCATCAAAATGAACAAGGCCTGGATTGCCCCTGACTTCTCTATTCCACCAGAGGAAAGCGGCTGAACATAATGGCACATTAAATTTGGCTTTTATGGTGTATTGAATACACTATATTCCCATGCACCCCTTCCACTACAAAAAAGGGTATATGGCTCAATCTTCCTTTTCTCGTACTCCTTGTTGATATAAACATGTTTATTAGGCTGCCCTCGCTCCTAATGTTTTAGAGGGTCAGCTCAGCAGCAGGTCCTCAACCATAATATTTTCGATGGTCAGCTCAGCAGCAGGCCCTCGCCCATAATTTTTTCCATGGTCAGATCAGCAGCAGGCACTCGCACCTAATGTTTTAGAGAGTCAGCTTAGCAGCAGACCCTCACCCCTAATGTTTTATATGGTTAGCTCAGCAACAGGCCCTCGCCCATAATGTTTTAGATGGTCAGCTCAGCAGCAGGCCCTCGCCCCTAATGCTTTAGATAATCAGCTCAGCAGCAGGTACTCGCCCCTAATGTTTCAGATGGTCAGCTCAGCAGCAGACCCTAACCCCTAATGTTTTTAGATGGTCGACTCAGCAGCAGAATGCACGCCCATGTTGGATTACATTAGGTGCCTCTGCGCTCCATGTTCATCTATGGGGGAGCACACGGTTAACACATGGGGGAGATCAATGATTTGGCTCCTCATGTTTCCGTTTGCGCTATTTTGTTCAATCTTTCTCTTGTTGCCTCTACAACCCGTGCGTTCCGCGGCTGCTGAGCATAGAATGCATGGCCATTTTTGACCACATCATGTGACTGTGCACTTCACGTACATCTATCGTGGGCTGTGCGGTCACGTAGTAGTGCTCGAGCAGCCAGGTCCTTTAGCTGGTCTCTTCACATAGAGGCTTGGGGAGCACGAGGGTGGTAATTTCTTATTTATAAATGAGTCCTGGGATGCATGGCGTCCGAGGACTATTGGTGGGGACTTAGTGGGGAGGATTATTTTATGTTGCCACCCAATGATGATGGTTAACATCAATATTGGGACTATGAGGGGCGGAGCCTGAGATAGTGTTCTTTAATGGAGCTGGAGCCTGCCCAGTACCTTTTCATTTAAATGAGAGTCCTTTTCCTTGGCAAAATGGAGCAGTTTTTTTATGGCCCCCTGCAAGATTGGACCTAATTTTTATGTCTACCTTAATCAGCTAAGTTGTTTTCTATTTATTATTGAATGGTGTAACTATTTGATCAGTATTGTTGTAATATCAAGTATATCTTAGGAATTACACTTTGTATAAAGTGCTCCATCCCTGAGCCTTTTTCCTTATCTCATCACAGATGTATACAGGGAGTGCAGAATTATTAGGCAAATGAGTATTTTGACCACATCATCCTCTTTATGCATGTTGTCTTACTCCAAGCTGTATAGGCTCGAAAGCCTACTACCAATTAAGCATATTAGGTGATGTGCATCTCTGTAATGAGAAGGGGTGTGGTCTAATGACATCAACACCCTATATCAGGTGTGCATAATCCTTTCCTTTGGCAAAATGGGTCAAAAGAAGGACTTGACAGGTTCAGAAAAGTCAAAAATAGTGAGATATCTTGCAGAGGGATGCAGCACTCTTAAAATTGCAAAGCTTCTGAAGCGTGATCATCGAACAATCAAGCGTTTCATTCAAAATAGTCAACAGGGTCGCAAGAAGCGTGTGGAAAAACCAAGGCGCAAAATAACTGCCCATGAACTGAGAAAAGTCAAGCGTGAAGCTGCCAAGATGCCACTTGCCACCAGTTTGGCCATATTTCAGAGCTGCAACATCACTGGAGTGCCCAAAAGCACAAGGTGTGCAATACTCAGAGACATGGCCAAGGTAAGAAAGGCTGAAAGACGACCACCACTGAACAAGACACCCAAGCTGAAACGTCAAGACTGGGCCAAGAAATATCTCAAGACTGATTTTTCTAAGGTTTTATGGACTGATGAAATGAGAGTGAGTCTTGATGGGCCAGATGGATGGGCCCGTGGCTGGATTGGTAAAGGGCAGGGAGCTCCAGTCCGACTCAGACGCCAGCAAGGTGGAGGTGGAGTACTGGTTTGGGCTGGTATCATCAAAGATGAGCTTGTGGGGCCTTTTCGGGTTGAGGATGGAGTCAAGCTCAACTCCCAGTCCTACTGCCAGTTTCTGGAAGACACCTTCTTCAAGCAGTGGTACAGGAAGAAGTCTGCATCCTTCAAGAAAAACATGATTTTCATGCAGGACAATGCTCCATCACACGCGTCCAAGTACTCCACAGCGTGGCTGGCAAGAAAGGGTATAAAAGAAGAAAATCTAATGACATGGCCTCCTTGTTCACCTGATCTGAACCCCATTGAGAACCTGTGGTCCATCATCAAATGTGAGATTTACAAGGAGGGAAAACAGTACACCTCTCTGAACAGTGTCTGGGAGGCTGTGGTTGCTGCTGCACGCAATGTTGATGGTGAACAGATCAAAACACTGACAGAATCCATGGATGGCAGGCTTTTGAGTGTCCTTGCAAAGAAAGGTGGCTATATTGGTCACTGATTTGTTTTTGTTTTGTTTTTGAATGTCAGAAATGTATATTTGTGAATGTTGAGATGTTATATTGGTTTCACTGGTAAAAATAAATAATTGAAATGGGTATATATTTGTTTTTTTGTTAAGTTGCCTAATAATTATGCACAGTAATAGTCACCTACACACACAGATATCCCCCTAAAATAGCTAAAACTAAAAACAAACTAAAAACTACTTCCAAAAATATTCAGCTTTGATATTAATGAGTTTTTTGTGTTCATTGAGAACATGGTTGTTGTTCAATAATAAAATTAATCCTCAAAAATACAACTTGCCTAATAATTCTGCACTCCCTCTACTAGTCTGGGGCGCTACAGTAATTTTATTATTTATCAGTTATATTTGTACTTTTGCATCCTACCATTATACTGATACTGTTAGTCCCCTGATGAACCTTTATTTATCTATAAGGGGAAACGCGTTGGGATATTGTATTTTGTGTCAGAAAGTGATAGGGCTGTATGCAGACAGGTTAGCCCAGGTACGTGGACAGATACAGTATACCTTGTTTTTCTGCCCCAATTGTATCCTATGGCCCTTATTTTCTCTGCTAACCATCCATTCTATTGACAGCTTTTGTGTATGGGACATTACATTGCATGCCAGAAAGTGATAGGGCTGTATAAGGGCAGGTTAGCCCAGGTATGTGGACAGAGTGCACCTACCTTCAAGGTGCATCTTTGTGCTGAGTAGTATTGATAAGGGCAAAATTAGGGACAGACAGAGTATATCCTGATTCTCTGCCCCAATTGTATCCGATTGTCCAAATTCTCCTTGCTAACCGTCCATTGTAGTGACAGCTTTTTGTACTATTTGTATCATAGCCCAGTCTGGACTGCACCTATTATTATGTTTTATATTTTAATTGTATGTAGATTAAAAGTTACGTTTTAGGAAGTTCCCCACAGTGATATCCTGGCATTCAGTGATTTTTCAGCTCAGGAGCAGACCCTCACCCATAATGTTTTAGATGGTCAGATCAGCAGCAGGCCCTCGCCCCTAATGTTTTAGAGGGTCAACAGCAGGCCCTTGCTACTAATGTTTTTGAGGGTCACCAGCAGGCCATCAATAATAATTTTTCAAGGGTGTGTATGATGTCCTCCTTTATGTGTAATAAAGGGTGTATTGAAGTGCCGGTTCCTTGTAATTTTTGGCAGCCCTTTGTCTTAGTGCATAGGCTTTATGAGTGGAGGATTCCCACTACCTGAACAATTGTACCACAATGTGAACGAGGCCCTCCTTTATGTGATATACAGGTTGTATCGGAGTGCCTCTGCCTTGTAATTTTTGGCAGCACTTGCACTTTATATACAAGTAAATATATAGTTATGAATGTTTTCTAACAATTTTTCCTCTAAAATTGATTTTATCTTCGGCTTGCTGCATATTATTGTCAGTCTGTAAAATTGGCGTACTACTCGGACAACATTGTTCCCAGCAGCAACCTGGGAGTCCAAGATGCATCCAGACATCCTCCCCATGCTGTTCCTGAACCATTTCAGTGGTGTTTCCATCAATGTCTGATCTTTTCCTAAGAACCAGACACCCTCTCCTCTTCAGAGTAGGGGGGCCTGGTTTAATGCTCGGGTTCTCCCCATGACTTCTATTCTGCTCTGGTGCTCGGTAGAGCATCCGAGCATCCCGAAATGTTCTACACGAGCACCCGAGCACTTTGGTGCTCGATCAACACTAGTGCTGAGATCTAACGTTGAGTCCCATGGGCCACATTGTTCATCACTAAGCAGCAGCTTGAATAAATAAAATATTGTAGCCAATAAAATGTTGCTCATAGTATTGAGAATTTCCTAGCATCTACAGTATTTACAATGGCAAACAGTATTACGAGAGTTTCCCTTTAATGATGCAATGTATACTGTAATGTATTCATTTCATAACCATTGTAGTGGTATCAAACTGTCCTTAAGACATACCATGCTTTGTAAACAAGCCATAGACATTAGATAATGTATTTTACACATAGCAACCATCACTTCCAACATACTGTACAAATTACATATACGAAAGACTGTTAAAAAAATAAAATAAAAAATTATTTATTGGTATTTCCAATATGAAAAAGCTGTGCTGTCCCAACTATGGCTCTAATTTAGAATTCATATTAATTGTAGTGTTATATCTGTTATCTACTATATTGAGTGCTATATTTGGTTTATGAAACTCATACTCAGAGACTTCTGATAACACCATTTTGAGATATTAAGTCAGAATTGTGAGCTAAAAAGACATTATTCGGACATTAGACAGTCAAAAGTCTAACTTTTAGGACTAGGCAGCATTTAGAATGTATTGTTGCACAACTAAATTACAATTAACTATAGTAAATGAAGTCATGTTGAAATCCAGCAGGTTTGGATTTCTGAGAACAGTTATGCTGTGGTTTCTCTAACCTGTGGGTCGTAGTGCTGTCATTAATTGTACATTTAGCAGCGTGACATTGCAATCAATGTTACGCAGCCAAAGTTTCTGTATAGCCATAGTCTAAACTGCATAATTCTGACATCCATTATATACAGAGACACTGTAGGAAATGGAGGGAGCAGCTGCCGGGCTTCATCTGAGAGAGTGATCTTAAGTAGCCACAGGAGTGGGGGTTGCACAGGAGGAGGGGGTTGCGAAGAAGTTGCTGGGGGAGAGGAGAGCCCATTTACTATCGGGTCCAGTCTTTTTTTTAGTTACGCCACTGATTCTACCTTTCATGTCCCCAAAACTATGCTATGATAAATGAATGTGTTGACAGTGTTTAATTATACCAAATTTAATAGAGTACTGCAGGACATTAAATATTATGCAGCTAACATCTAGGGTACGAATGCAATGCTTGAGTACGGGGTCATAACATGAATCATGAGTCTTGACATACAACACATCTAGCCTTTCTACAGATGCCACTGTCCCTTAGTAGTGCAATGTATAGTAATTGTCAGTAAAGTGAAAGATTTTACAAGGTTGCTCAGGCATGCCAGGGAAGGTAAAAACTGATTGTTTGATTCCAGATATGTTACAAACATCAGTGAGAATGGCTGCTTACGCATTTTGAAACAAGGATGGTTCTTAATCATAGCTTACGACCTATGATTAAGAATCATTCATGGTTTAAAAAGCGTAAGAGGTTCTACTGGTTCACGAGCAATCATGTTTACCTGGCCGCTGGTCCAGTGTTCTTTCTCCCTGCACATATCTATGCATGAGGACTCCACACATCCAAGCAGACAGTGAGCTGATTGCAAATTCTTTTTACCAAGATACAGTAGTATGCAGTTTAATTCTTTCCTGAGATGTTTGTCAGTGTCTGCTATATAGTCAGTATGGTATATGGACAGTAGTGCATTCAGTGTCAAGTGTATATAATGATCTGACTTCCTAATATCTTCATGAACTTTGCAACAACAGATGCAGCTGCAGTAAAGCGCAGGAGGTGTAATAGGGCCTATGAATAATCCTAGAAAACAACTAAAAATGAATCCTGAAATGTACACCAGCTTCTAGAGCATTGCCCCTCCTGCAGTGTTCTAAAAATAATACATGTTAGTACATCTTACACCAGTGGACTTCATGCTAAGACTGGCATATGAAACGTCAAGCTTAGTAAATGCTCCTGTACCTAAAAATAAATCTGGTTATTAATTCATTATACTATTTTTCATTCTTTTGGTTTTAGTCTGCCAGGAGGCAGTATGGGAAGCCTTCCGGATCTTCATGGATCGAATTCCTCAAACTACAGAATACCAGAACTGGGTTGATGCATGTCAACAAGAATCTTTTTGCCTATTTGACATTGGAAAGAACTTTAGCAGCTCTCAAGAACATCTGGATATTATTCAACAGGTAAAAATGATGTAAAAATTAGGTAATATTTTGTTGCACTTATGGTCACCATAAAACCATGTCATGCAGCACAAAAACTGCTCACATAAATCCACTCTTTGAATTTCTTCACTAGAAATATACTGTATCCAACGAGTTGTGTGCTTCTGATCCATGTCTCTCAAGTAGGCTTATGTACATGCAGGTATTGCTGCTTGTCGCTGATAAGAAGTCTCTTTTCTACGTGTGTTCAGAGGTCATTACATGAGTGTTTTGTCATGTCAAAGATTTCTGGCGGGAGGGCAATGCAGTTCTGTGGATCTTGATCCATTGGCTTTGTTTTCCTCCACAGTCTATTTCAATTGTTTTATATAATATATAGTAGTATGCCGACTTGTTCACCAAGGTTACCTTTATTAGAATGTAGAAGATCAATAGCATCAAGAACTGACATCAGCACAACTCGTTTTATGACCTTGTAGGATAAAATATCCTCTTTAGTCATGTGCTACTAAGGAGAGGACTGCCTCTGAATGGTGAATTATTAAGGCAAACAAAGAACTGAGGGTCATGAGAGGCTGCTAACGACGGTCATAAGTGGATCATTGAAGAAAAAGAAGGGTTACACCTGGCAATTAACATTATGTGTATCTGAATCATGCATGGGTTAATTTGGAGTGATTGTACAGCCAGTATGACCCTTCATATACATTTCAGTCGTTCTATGTGTCTCTCTGCATAGCCTTAACATTATAGATTAATGTTAAAAAATAGATTGAAAATCTCCATCCTGAAACGAGTGAGGTTTGTGAGCAGGGGTCAGCTTCCTATTTAGGCAGTAAATGAGATGTTCAAAATTTCCACAGAATGAGGATAAAGGCCTACCTTTGGTGAATCCACACAAATAAATGAGAGAATTACTGTATGTACATAGCCATTCTGAAAAATTCTTATTGGAATCCTTTACAAGCAGGAACAAATAGAGCAGAATTAAATTCCTGTCAGGCTCCCTTTCAGGGAACACAATTTACCTGAGCTAGTGCAATTCGTTCTCCGTCACGGGGACTGAAAGGTGTAAATGTGATCGGAGAGGAGCTCTTATTATTAGGAGCAGGGAATGATCATTTTCTATTAATTTTTTTCCTCCTTGGCAGAATAGATAATATTTTCATTAACTAATGTTGTGATCACCAGAGAAAGATAGAGAATGCCAACACCTAGGACAGGGATCAGCAACCTTCGGCATTCCAGCTGCTGTGAAACTACAACTCCCAGCATGCACACTAACGTGGCTGTTATTGTAAATCTCATAGAGGTGAAAAGAGGATTCTGGGAGTTGTAGTTTCAGAACAGCTGGAGTGTCGGAGGTTGCTGATCCTTGATCTAAGGTATGAGGAGGATGGAGGGGCCCAATTTTTAGATTTAAAAGATGATTTTCTTCTTTTAATTTCAATTTTAATTCATTTAAATTTCTTTGTACGAGTAAGTGCGAGCTGTGTCCAGATAATATTGCTGAACTTGTTTTAGGCCTGGAAATGATGCAGCTTAACAGACATCAATACAGTTTGAAAACATAACGGCACGAAGCCTAAAGGTGGTTTCCCACCTCGACATTTGTGGCATATCACTAGGATGGGACCCATTCTTTTCTCCAGCATCTGGCCCCCAAAGTGAAGAAGACCAAACTGCGCATGCACAGCTTGCTCTTAACTCGCTGATATAGGACTTTTTACATTTTCCGCTATTTTTAGAAGGGCCATTGCAGTGCATGGAAAGCAAGCCATGCAAGTAATGTCACCTCTTCATTCACCATTGTGGGACTGGAAGAAATAGGAAAGCCGGGGCTCTGCTATTTTTGGAACTCCCATAAAATTGAATGTATCAGCGCGGAGGCCCTGTTCTGGAGATTGACCTGCACCTATCTGACATTTGTGACATATTCTAATGATATGCCACAAATGTTGAAGTGGGAATACCCCTTTAATGATTAAACACATGCTTGACAGTTACCAGGGGCAACAATTTACACAGTTTATACATGTATCCAGCAGTGTCTCCTTTGAATATAGTCTTAGTCACTTTATGGTAGATGCAGCCACATGGTCCATGCAGAAGAAGGGAAACATGTCTCTTTCTGTTGGGTACCTGGCCTCTCTAAGTATCTGGCAGTCACTTGCTACAGGTTTGCTTGCCGTCATTGTGGTATTCAGCATTCAGTCCCTACTTCTGGGTCATGCAGTGCCCATTACACAACCGTGGCTCAGGCAGCAAAACATCCTCTTCTGTCAGCCTCTCTCCACCCCCAGTACCAGGATGGTAGCTCTCCTCTGCATGTCTTATCACCAGCAGCCTTTGTATGGAGCTTTTTAGGCCTGCCCCTATGTGCTCTCTATCAGCTCTGCTTGCCATTTACGCCTGATGCTGCTGCTGTAGTGACTCAGCCACAGACAGCCCTCCAGCTTCCCCTCAAAGCATGTTGTCATCTCTCCTCCTCACTACAACTGCCGTTCAGAAGGAGCCCTTAGCTCACAATTCTCTATTCTCCCTTGTGGCCTTCTGCTGCCCTCCTATGCCTTGGCACCAGTTGGATCTCGAGTGGGGGAGGAGCACCAAATTTATATATATATATATTATATATATATATATATATCTAATCCAAAAAGCGGACAGCACATCCAGTAGAAAAAACTATGGTTTATTCACCCATGTGGTACAGTGATGCAACGTTTTGGCTCAAACACAGAGCCTTTCTCAAGCGCTTGAGAAAGGCTCTATGTTTGAGCCGAAACGTTGCCTCACTGTACCACATGGGTGAATAAACGATAGTTTTTTCTATGGATGTTCTGTCCGCTTTTTGGATTATTTTATTGGGTAAGGAGCTACACCCTTGGACATAGCACCAGACGTATTATGGTGCTGCCATCTTTTGCATATATTTTTATATATATATATATATATACAGTACAGACCAAAAGTTTGGACACACCTTCTCATTCAAAGAGTTTTCTTTATTTTCATGACTATGAAAATTGTAGATTCACACTGAAGGCATCAAAACTATGAATTAACACATGTGGAATTATATACATAACAAAAAAGTGTGAAACAACTGAAAATATGTCGTATTCTAGGTTCTTCAACGTAGCCACCTTTTGCTTTGATTACTGCTTTGCACACTCTTGGCATTCTCTTGATGAGCTTCAAGAGGTAGTCACCTGAAATGGTTTCACTTCACAGGTGTGCCCTGTCAGGTTAAAAAGTGGGATTTCTTGCCTTACAAATGGGGTTGGGACCATCAGTTGCGTTGTGGAGAAGTCAGGTGGATACACAGCTGATAGACCTACTGAATAGACTGTTAGAATTTGTATTATGGAAAGAAAAAAGCAGCTAAGTAAAGAAAAACGAGTGGCCATCATTACTTTAAGAAATGAAGGTCAGTCAGTCCGAAAAATTGGGAAAACTTTGAAAGTGTCCCCAAGTGCAGTCACAAAAACCATCAAGCACTACAAAGAAACTGGCTCACATGCGGACCGCCCAGGAAAGGAAGACCAATATTCACCTCTGCTGCGGAGGATAAGTTCATCCGAGTCACCAGCCTCAGAAATCGCAGGTTAACAGCAGCTCAGATCGGAGATCAGGTCAATGCCACACAGAGTTCTAGCAGCAGACACATCTCTAGAACAACTGTTAAGAGGAGACTGTGTGAATCAGGCCTTCATGGTAGAATATCTGCAGGTTAACAGCAGCTCAGATCGGAGATCAGGTCAATGCCACACAGAGTTCTAGCAGCAGACACATCTCTAGAACAACTGTTAAGAGGAGACTGTGTGAATCAGGCCTTCATGGTAGAATATCTGCTAGGAAACCAATGCTAAGGACAGGCAACAAGCAGAAGAGACTTGTCTGGGCTAAAGAACACAAGGAATGGACATTAGACCAGTGGAAATCTGTGCTTTGGTCTGATGAGTCCAAATTTGAGATCTTTGTTGGTGTGATGTTGTGGGGGTGCTTTGCTGGTGACACTGTTGGGGATTTATCCAAAATTGAAGGCATACTGAACCAGCATGGCTACCACAGCATCTTGCAGCGGCATGCTATTCCATCCGGTTTGCGTTTAGTTGGACCATCATTTATTTTTCAACAGGACAATGACCCCAAACACACCTCCAGGCTGTGTAAGGGCTATTTGACCATGAAGGAGAGTGATGGGGTGCTGCACCAGATGACCTGGCCTCCACAGTCACCAGACCTGAACCCAATCGAGATTGGGTTGGGGTGAGCTGGACCGCAGAGTGAAGGCAAAAGGGCCAACAAGTGCTAAGCATCTCTGGGAACTCCTTCAAGACTGTTGGAAGACAATTTCAGGTGACTACTTCTTGAAGCTCATCAAGAGAATGCCAAGAGTGTGCAAAGCAAAGCAAAAGGTGGCTACTTTGAAGAACCTAGAATATGACATATTTTCAGTTGTTTGTATATAATTCCACATGTGTTAATTCATAGTTTTGATGCCTTCAGTGTGAATCTACAATTTTCATAGTCATGAAAATAAAGAAAACTCTTTGAATGAGAAGGTGTGTCCAAACGTTTGGTCTGTACTGTATATATACTCCCTTTTGCTATAAGTGATTTAGCACCAAGTCTTAAAAATGGGCTCTGCCCACTAGGGGCCATGTGGATTACACTGCCTCTTGGTTTAATTTGGTTAAGTTGATTTGTAATTGTTTTATATTCTTTAGCCTCCCTGTAACTTTGTGTTGGAGCATTTTAAGGCTTATTTCTTCATGTAATGTCTTCAAATGTAGTAAACAACATTGCCTAATTTAATGAGGATCTGTCATCAAAAAATACAATGCAATCTGCAGGCAGCATGTTATAGAGAAAGAGAAGCCAAGCAGATTGATGTATAGTTTTGTGGGAAAAGATTCAGTAAAACCTGTAATTTATACATTTATATCTTAGCTTTTTCTGCTTCCTATAAAGAGCTATCGGTACAGAGAGGAGGAGACAGCTATCTCTGTATGTACACTTATAAAGACAATGTTCTCAATCACTGGGTAGGAAAGGTAGGAAAAAGCAGAGACATAAATATAGAAATTACAGGTTTTTATTAAATACTTTCCTACAAAACCTTACATTAATCTGCTCAACTTCTCCTGCTCTGTAACATGGTGCTTTCAAATTGCATTGCATTTTTTGGTGACAGGTCCTCTATAAAGGACTTTCTTGTATTTCAATAGAGGTCAATGCAAACCCTCAGCAGTAGTGTTTATTGAGCATGCTCGGCCAAACACCAGTTCGGCTCAAGCATCTTGATGCTCGGCACATGGCGGTATTCGGCCGAGTCTCCTCCCCGCACGTTTGTTGGCTGCTACGCAGCCAATAAACATGCAGGTAAGTACTACCCTTCTCTGTTATGCTGTAGCCACGTTGGTTACGGCCATTACAGTGATTGGCTGGCCGGAAAGCTTCATCGAGTGCTATATAGCACCCAATCACACGTGTTTGGCTCAGTGTTAGTCAGAGAGAGCTGTGCTGAAGAAGGGAGAGATTGTGTAGGTAGAGATGGCCTTGTGGTTCGCCGGGCGGTTGTTTTGCAGCGAACTTTGCTCATTTGCGATTCGCAGAACATGCAAACGTAAGGCGATATTCGCATGCGCCATATTCTTTTGCATTGCGCTGAACTTTGACCCATGACTAGAGTTGAGCAGACACCTGGATGTTCAGGTTCGACGGGTTCAGCCAAACTTCACAAAAAATGTTCGGAACCCGAACTTGACCCCGAACCCCATTGAAGTGAATGTGGACCCGAACTTTTGAGAAGTAAAATGGCTGTAAAAATGTCATGGAAAGGGCTAGAGGGCTGCAAATGGCATCAAAATGTGGTTAAGAGCATGACAAGTGCTCTGCAAACAAATGTGGATAGGGAAATGACTTTAAATAACATAAAATACTTAAAAATGAAAAAAATATTATCTTGATCTAGGAGGACGAGGTCCATATGTAGTAGGAGGTTGAGGAGGCAGTGGATGTGGCGGTGTAGGTTGAAGTGGCGGTGGAGGAGGAGGAGATAGCCTACACTGCTTTCTGGTTTTAAATTTATTTTTATTTTTTTTAAATTAGGGTACACCCCGAAACATTGGGAAATATAACCTGTGATAACCCCCTCCAGTAGTGCTAAACACACGTTCAGGCAATACACTGGCTGCAGGGCAGGCCAGCACCATCAAGGCGTAAAGGGCAAGCTCAGGCCATGTGCCCAATTTGGAGACCCAGAAGTTGCAGGGGGCAGACCTATCAGTCAGTTCGTGTAGGCGTGTGCACACATACTGCCCCACCATGTTGCTCGTCCCTGAGATGTTCACGATCAACTTTCTTTTCTGCGCCTACCATGTTGATCATGGTTAGCGGCGAATCAGGGTTCCACACCGGAGAGGGAGCATGAGAAAGAGAGACCACATCCAAGGGAGATCAATGGATGAGATTTAATTGTGATCAAACGGAAATGTGGGAGAAGCTATTAAAATAGAAGAATTGTAGGAAAGGAGGGGGCAAGCGGGAATTACCCACTCCCGACTCGGGGAGGCAGTGACAATAAATAACAATACAGGACTCTTAAGATGCCCTGTTATTGGAATGAATAATAAAAAATTCTAGGGAATGTCACTGGGGTATTTTGGATTTGGAAACGTTAGACAGGAGAGGCCCTGCTACCGATTTGTTGACTCTAGATAACTTCTGCCTGATCGCACGTACCCGTGATCTCCACAATCCATTTGGATATCTTCTCTATCAACTTTCGATTTTCTTTTCTGAGCCTACCATGTTGATCACGGTTATCGGTGAATCAGGGTTCCATGCCAGAGAAGGAGCGTGAGAAAGGGATACCACATCCAAGGGAGGTCAATGGCTGCAATGTGATCGAGCTGAAATGTGGGACAAGTTAATAAAGTGGAAGGATCGAATGAAAGGGCCAATTAAAGACAAATTTTACAAATTTAATTCCCTGTCAAATATGCAGAGCAGAGGTTTTTTCATAGCCAGAAGTGGGTTAATGTCACCCACCAATGGAACACATGATTTTTAAAAATTTCGGTCCCTGTAACCTATGCAGAGCAGGGGTTTATTCACTGCAAAAATGGTAAAATGTCACCCAAGAATGTAACAAAAAAAATTGTGATAGCAGTGGTATAGCACTAGGTATAGCAGTGGTATATCACAGCCAAAAATTTGTGAATTTCACCCAAAAATGTAACAGACAAATTTGTTAAATGTTTTTACCTGTCTACTAGGTATAGCAGTGGTATATCACACCCAAAAATGGGTAAATTTCACCCAAAAATGTAACAGACAAATTAATAATTTTTCTTTACCAATCTACTAGGTATAGCAGTGGTATATCACACCCAAAAATTTGTGAATTACACCCAAATATGTAACAGACAAATTAGTGAAATGTTACCTGTGATATAACTGCTTTCACAAAATACTGATTAAGGGGTTCTATATACCTGCTTCCACAAAATACTGATTGAGGGGTGCAATATACCAGCTTTCACTAAATACTGATTGAGGCCTGCGATATACCTGCTTCCATAAATACTGCTCTTCTCTAAGAACTTCGGCACAGGGTCATTTTGAAAATGATAGGCAGAGGAAGTAGCAGGCTGTTCTGCAGTGTTGGTAGGGGTCAGGCAGGTGCACCAGGCCTGAGCCTAAGTGGGAAGTTGGAGAAGGTGCGTGCGATTACGTCAAAGGACGCACGAGAGTTGGTTGAGTGGCTCACTCAGCCTTCCGCTTCTGCACCCCCCTTATCCTCTGTATCTGCACCCTCCTCACTCTCTAGCCCCTCCACTTGAGTCAGAGGAATTATTTTCCCATCCATTCCCAGACCTTACCGATGCGCAGCCATTCTTAGCATCGGATCAGGAAGAGGAGGTAGCAACGGCCACCACCCAGCAGTCTGACGACAGTACCCAGATCAGCCCAAGGATCGTAGTACCCGCTGTTGCTGCCTACTCTGACATCTCTAATGTCAGTGGTGGGGAAGGTGACGATGATGACGTGACGATGGACGTGCCCACAAGAGAGGAAGAGGAGGGGAATTCAGAGGGAGAGACAGAGCAGCAGATAGGTAGGAGAAGGAGGAGAAGCAGGCAGAACTCACAGTGCACAGGAGGCAATAAGCACAGTCACATCTTGCTCTCCCAGGACGCCGACACATGGCTCCGCAGTGTGGGCTTTTTTTTAACGTCAGCTGCTGACAATAGTGTTGCCATCTGCAGCCTGTGCTGTCAACTCATAAGTCGTGGTAAGCCCAACACTCACCTAGGGACGAACGCCTTGAGAAGGCACCTGGCCTCCCATCACCGAGCCCAGTGGGAGCAATGCCGTAAGAACCCACAAAGCCACACTATCGACGCTCCACGTACTGCCTTTTCTCCTTCTCCTCTCTCCTACCATTTGTCCTCCACTCCACCTTCCACTGTGCCGTCGTCGCGTTCATCTGGCAGAAGGCAGGCTTCCGTGGCCCAAATGTTCGAGCGTAAAAAAATGATGAGGCGGGAAAATCCTCTTGCCCAACGGCTGACCGCTGGCTTGTTGGAACTGCTAGCCTGCCAACTACTGCCATATAAACTGGTGGACTCGGAGGCCTTTAGAAAATTTGTGTGCATTGGCGCACCGCAATGGAAGGTCCTCGGAAGGGCATCCCAGAGCTATATGACCACATTTAACGGCAATTGAATATGTCTCTGGCACAAAGTGTCAGTGCCAAGATACATCTGACCACAGACACATGGTCTAACAAACAAGGGCAGGGAAGGTACATAACTTTTACTGCCCACTGGGTGAACCTTCTGCTGGTTATCAAGCATGTAACCCGTGGCACTCGTGTGGATTTGGTGTTAGCACCACGGATTACATGCAGGCCTGCCTCTTCTTCTCCTCCTCCTACTCCATCCTCAGTCTCCTCTTCGGCTGACTCCTCCTTTTCCACTGCTACCACCTCTTCCGCTGCACCCCCAAAGCTCCCCAGAACCTATTTGACGTACCAGGTAAAACATTACCATGCAGTGCTGCAGCTGTTGGGCATGGAAGCCAAGAGCAACAACAGTCCTGCACTGCTTTCAGCTCTGCGGTCACAGACCCATCAGTGGCTAACCCTGCTAAATTTGACAGTTGCTGAGCGTGCTGAAAAAGGGCAAAACGTCCTGAACTTAGTTGTGCAGCAATTTTTTGCTAAATACCCCAGGGTCCAGGACGTCTTGAGGCAGGCCAGGAAAATCTCTGACAATTTTAGAAGATCTTACACGGCCATGGCTCGCCTTGCTGACGTTCAGCGGTGACACCACCTGCCTGTCAGATGTCTGATTTGTGACAGCCCGACGCGCTGGAACTCCACCTTGTATATGCTTGATAGGCTGCTCCAGCAGCAACATGCCATTAACGACTACCTGTACGAACTCTGCAGCAGGACAGGTTTTGGGGAGCTGGGTTTCTTTTCATCGCGCCTGTGGTTGCTCATGCGTGACGCATGCTGACTTCTGCCGCCATTTGATGAGATCAACAAACTGGTCAGTCGCAGCCAGGGCACTATCAGTGACATCGTACCTTACGCTTTCTTTCTGGAGCGTGCATTGCGTTGTGTCATTGATCAAGCCGTCGAGGAGCAGAAGCTGGAAGATGAGGAAGTCGCAATGCTGAATGAATTTCCAGGGGGGCTACTCCATCTGAAACATGTCAGCAGGAGTCTGAAGAGGAGTTAGAGGAGGATGGTGGCTGGGGGGAGGAGGAGCAAGATAAGCAGGCTTTTCGGGGATCACTGGTGTTGTCCTTGGCTGGTGGGAGGAGACCGAGGACAACATTCTCCTGGGCGATGAGCAGGAGCCAGGGTGCTCCACCGCTTCCAATTTAGTGCAAATGGGGGCCTTCATGCTTCAGTGTTTGAAGAGGGACACCCGTATATAAAGCATAAAAGGCAAGGACCAGTACTAGGTGGCAACGTACTTAGACCCCCGATACAAGCACAAAATGACGGACATGTTACCAGCATCTCAGAGGGCTGTCAGAATGCATCATTTTCAGGCCTTGCTGCGAGAGATGCTGCATTCTGCTGGTGCGGGTGCTGGCAAAGGAATTTCCACCCACAGCGAAACAGGTGCGAGTACCAATCTTACCGCGCCCGCAAGAAGAGGGCAGTTTGAAGATGTGTTAGTCACTTCGGATATGAGATCATTCTTGCAGCCAACCCATCGAGAGCCACCCTCGGGATCCAGCCTCAGGGAATGCCTAGACCGACAGGTTTCCAACTAAATCGGGTTAACGGCTGATGTAGACGTTCTGAGAAGCAAGGAACCCCTCCATCCAAAAATTATCAGTGACATCCAGTGTACTTTTTCCGTAGACTGTGTCCGCTGTGGACAGTGACATTATCTGGGGTAGATCTCCTGTGTGACATTTCCACATACAAAATACCTGACATTCCCTGTAATTTTATATTGGCCGCTGCTGACATCAGCAATAGTTAGGCCGCTGCAGACAGCACCATTATCTGTGCTACATCTCCTGTATAACGTGTGCGCATCCCAAAAATATCTGTGACATCCAGTGTACTTTTTCCGTAGACTGTGTCCGCTGTGGACAGTGACATTAGCTTAGCTACATCTCCTGTGTAACGTGTGCGCATCCCAAAAATATCTGTGACATCCAGTGTACTTTTTCAGTAGACTGTGTCCACTGCGGAAAGTGACATTAGCTTAGCTACATCTCCTGTGTAACGTGTGCGCATCCCAAAAATATCTGTGACATCCAGTGTACTTTTTCAGTAGACTGTGTCCACTGCGGAAAGTGACATTACCTGGGGTACATCTCATGTGTAACATTTCCACATCCAAAATACCTGTGACATTTCCTGTAATTTTTTTATAGCCGCTGCTGACATCAGCGACATTATCTGCAGTATATCTCCTGTGTGACGTTTCCACATCCTAAATACCTTTTTAAATTTGTTTTTGCGCATGTGATAAACTTTCAAGTATATTTAACATTTAATATGAAGAAGGCAAGCAGTAAGGGACAAGGAAGTGTCCGTGATGCTGATAATGCATGCAGAGGTCGAGGCCCTGGGTGCGTTAAAACTTTGCCTGCTGCCAGAGTACAAGAAAAACAATCATCCACAATACCTAGCTTTATGTTCCAGTTTGCAGGCCGGCGCAGGACAACACTCTCTCGAATTCAGACCAGTGTGACCAGGTGGCCGGTTGGATTGCAGCAGATAATGCGCCTCGGTTAATAACCACCTTGTCTTCCACCAAGTCAAGTCTCAGTAGCAAAAAGTCTGGTCAACATAATCCTCACCCTGATCCTCCTTCCTCCCACCATGGAGAGTCTTGCTCAAACAAGTGATCCCACACTCGGATATTCCTAGGAGTTCTTTTCAGCGCCATTCCTTCATTTGGGCCTCTCGGCAAGCCCGCTTGAAGAGGAACATGAGATCTTGTGCCCTGATTCCCAAAACTCTTCAGCATCCACAGTCACAAGAAAAGGATGGTGGGGAACAACAATTAGTGTTTCACGAGTTGCATGATGATGATGAGACACAGTTGCCAATAAGTCAACGGCAATTAGTGTCTCAAGAGGTTGATAATGAGGATGAGTCACAGTTGTCAATAACTGAGGTTGTTGTTAGGTCAACAAGTCAGGAGGATGACCAGAGTGAGGAAGTGGAAGAGGAGGTGGTGGACGATGAAGTCACTTACCCAACCTGGGAAGGTGGCAAGCCGAGCAAGGACAGAAGTACGGAGGGGGAGGGATCTGCAGCACCACAACAGGCTGGAAGAGACAGTGGGGTGGCAATAGGGAGAAGGCAGGCCACAACAAACAGGCCTGCAACTTTTCCCTAGGGCACACCCTTGTGGCAATTTACCTTGCCAAGTGATAGGTGTTCCGCAGTCTGGATCTTTTTTGAGGAAAGTGCAAACGACAAAAGAATTTTATTTTGCAACCTTTGCCATACAAAAATGAGCAGGGGCGTGAACACTAGCAACCTCACCACCACCAGCATGATCTGCCACATGGCATCAAAGCACCGTAATAGGTGGGCCGAAGACCTGGGTCCACAATCTGTGTCTGCGGGTCACACCACTACCTCCTCTTCCCCTGTATTACGTGCTGACCAATCCACTGTCGAAGGCGCAGCTGGGCCTTTGCAAGCACCATCAGCAACCAGATCCACTTCTGTATCCCAGCTGAGCGTACAAATGTCCTTACCCCAGGCATTTGAACGCAAGTGCAAATACCCAGCCACCCACCCACAAGCCATAGCACTAAATGGGCAACTTTCCAAATTACTGGCCCTGGAAATTTTGCCATTTAGGCTTATGAACACTAAGGCCTTCCGCAGCCTGATGTCTGAGGCCGTCCCTCGTTATGCAGTCCCCAACCGCCACTGTTTTTCACGGTGTGCCGTGCCCACCTTACACCAGCATGTGTCCCGTAATATCACCCTTGCCCTGACCAACGCAGTTACTGGGAAGGTCCACTTAACCACTGACGTATGGACAAGTGCTTTCGGCCAGGAACACTTCATTTCACTGACGGCACACTGGATGAACGTTGTGGAGGCCAGGAGCTAGTCGTACCCTGGGATGGCACAGGTGCTACCAACACCAAGGATTGCGGGCCCTACTACCATCAAGGTTTACACCACCTTTCCTCTGCCTCCTCCTCCACTTCCACCTCCATTCCAAGTGGAATTTGGAGGGCACTCAAAAATATCAGGAGATCAAATGGAGATCAGATGCATTTGTTGGTATGAAAAAATATATTTTATTAAAATTCACTATATAGGATAAAATATAAAATAAAAAATCCATATGGTGTTTCCACAACAACAGATTTTTTTTCCCCCCAAATAGTACCTATACCCTATGTTAAATAAATCCTTCTGTGAATTGCTGTGTGGACGGTCCACGTGGGTCTCAGTGTTCCTCCTTTGATATGGGGTAAGATGCTGTTGCTATGGTGGGCGCTATTTCCACCTGGAGCGTCACACCTGGCAATAATCGCAGAGGAAAATTCAATCTCAATATATTGGTACTAGTACAAATTACAGCACAATGTGCCTAGACACAACAATGATAAAAAAAAAGAGTATAATAATGATAAAAAGGAAAGAAAGAGAAAAAGAAAAAATGAAAAAATTCACAGTGATGCAAAAAAAATCACAGTGATCCAAAAAATCGCAGCAGAATTGCAGCAAAATCACAGCGGAATAAATATTTGATGTCTATTCAGGTATCCTCCAAATGGTCGTGTAGATATCAAGTCCTGCTGTAATGTGAGACAATATTTCTTCCAAATTGTTGAAAAAATGAAAACTGAAAGCAACAAGAAAATCCTCCTAATTGCAGTACAAGAATCCCCTTCAGTAGGGGTAAATCATTACTATTTGCGATTTATTCGACAGAGGTTATTCAAACCTTCCAAATATTGCCGTAGTGATAGTTAAAGGTCTGATCTCCATTTGATCTCTTGATATTTTTAGGTGCCCTCCAAATTCCACTTAATTTGTTCTGGAAATTAGATGAGGAGGAGGAGGAGAAGCAGGAGACGGTTGCCTCCGCTATAAAGGGTAGTACCCATGGAAGTTTAATTCCATCTGTTCAGCGTGGATGGTCAGAAGAGAAGGAAGAGGATGAGGAGATTGAGAGTCATCCACCTGATGACAAGAGCAAAGTCTTGCCTGTTGGGACTCTGGCACACATGGCTGACTTTTTGCTAGGCTGCCTTTCCCGTGATCCACCTGTTTTCCGCATTTTGGACAACACCGATTAGTAAAATTTCCATTTGACAACGCTGGTGGCAGAGTGTGTAGTTCCTTGGCGAACCGAGGAGGGGAGATGAGGGGAACACACAACAGTTCCAACAGAGGCAGGTCAACACTGTCTAAAGCCTGGGACAGTTTCATGACACCCTGCCAGCACGCTCACCCTGATGTGCAGCCTAGTGTCACAAGGAGGGAAACATTTTGGATGATGGTGAAGGAATATGTAGCAGACCGTGTCAGTGTCCTCAATGACCCCTCTGTGCTTTACAACTATTGGGTGTCCAAACTGGACACGTGGGACGAACTGGCACTCTACACCTTGGAGGTGCTGGCCTGCCCTGCCGCCAGTGTTTTGTCAGAGTGGGTATTAAGTGCTGCTGGGGGCATAATAACTGATGAGCACATCTGCCTGTCAACTGAAAATGCTGACAGGTTGACTCTTATAAAAAAATGAACAAGGCCTGGATTGCCCCTGACTTCTCTACTCCTCCAGAGGAAAGCAGCTGAACATAAAGGCACTTTAAATGTTTTTTGTATAATGTACTAAATACACTGTATTCCCATGCACCCCTTCCACCACAAAAGAGGGTATATGGTTCAATCTTCCTTTTTCCTCGTCCTCCTCCTCTTCCATCATATCAACATGCTTATTAGTCTCCCCTCACTCCTAATGTTGTAGAGGGTCAGCTCACCTGCAGACCCCCACCTACAATCTTTGAGGGTCAGCTCACCTGCAGGCCCTCGCATATAATGTTTTAGATGAAATATTGGAGAGAAGACCGGCACTCACTGTAGATCAATCTTGTATTTATTAGTCAGTCACATATACAGAGAATAAGTGACGCCTTTCGGTGCTACCACACCTTTATCAGACTTAGCTTTGTACGTTGTATTTACGATTGAGTCCACAGGGCTCAATCGTTTGTAATCTATGAAGGAGAACACAATAAGGAAGGAAATACTAATATAGATTAATTCATTCAATCCAAAGAAATGCTACTACAAAGCTTGTATTCATTTTGTTCACATGTTTTCATTTAACCCCTTAAGGACTTAGGGCGTACCAGTACGCCCTATTTCCCGAGTCCTTAAGGACCAAGGACGTACCGGTACGTTCTATCTTTAAATCGGCATTCCGGCGCCCCAGGGGTTAATCTGAACAGGATGCCGGCTGAAATCATTCAGCCGGCATCCTGTCAAAACGCCAGGGGGGTCATGTGACCCCCCCCCCCCCCTGTTGGCGATCGCAGCAAACCGCAGGTCAATTCAGACCTGCGGTTTGCTGCGCTTTTTGCAGTTTCTGATCCCCGGGGTCCCTGACCGCGGGGATCAGAAACTTCAGAGTGCCTAAAATCAAGATTTTGCACCCGCCCTGCACCCCTGCACGATTTGATGGCGGCAGGTGGTACAGGGGGGGTGTCGCAGGCGGTGGGGGCGTTGCGGGAGGCGGGAGGCCTCCCCTTGAATAATCGTTGGCGTCTAGTGGGTTATACCAGGGTGCCAGCACATTGCTGGCACCCTGGTATAAAACGGCTGACATCGTTGATGCGATGTCAGCCGTTTAACCGTTTCCATACAGCGGTCCGTACGGACCGCTGTATGGAAAAGGTTAACAGCGCAGGGAGCTCCCTCCCTCTCCGATCGGGGGGCTGCTGTGCCTTTGCAGCCCCCCCCCCCCCCCGATGGAGAGGGAGAGAGCCCCCAGGCAGCCCCCCGAAGCCCCGTCCTCACCCTTCCCTGTCTGCGAAGTTGTGGCAGACGGGGAAGGTTCCCATGGCAACAGGACGCCTGCTCAGGCGTCCTGCTGTCCATCGTGCTGAAAAGATCTATGCTAAAAGCATAGATCTGTTCAGTGTAAGTAAAATACAGTACAGAAACCTATATAGGGTTCTGTACTGTATTTTACAGACATCAGACCCACTGGATCTTCAAGAACCAAGTGGGTCTGGGTCAAAAAAATGTAAAAAAAAAAGTGAAAAAAGTTAAGATTAAAAATAAAAACATTTATCACTGAATAAAAATTAAAAAAATAAAATACACTACACATATTAGGTATCGCCGCATCCGTAACGACCTGATCTATAAAACGGTCATGTTACTTTCCCCGCACGGTGAACGCCATAAAAATAAAAAAATAAAAACTATGAGAAAATTGAAATTTTGCCCACCTTACTTCCCAAAAAAGGTAATAAAAGTGATCAAAAAAGTTGCATGTACGCGAAAATAGTACCAATCAAACCGTCATCTCATCCCGCAAAAAATGAGACCCTACTCAAGATCATCGCCCAAAAACTGAAAAAACTATGGCTCTTAGACTATGGAAACACTAAAACATGATTTTTTTTTATTTCAAAAATAAAATCATTGTGTAAAACTTACATAAATAAAAATAAAGTATACATATTAGGTATCGCCGCGTCCGTATCGACCGGCTCTATAAAAATACCACATGACCTAACCCCTCAGGTGACCACCGTAAAAAAAAAAAAAAAGGTGTATAAAAAAGCAATTTTTTGCCATCTTACGTTACAAAAAGTGTAATAGCAAGCGATCAAAAAGTAATATGCACCCCAAAATAGTGCCACTCAAACCGTCATCTCATCCCGCAAAAAATTAGACCCTACTCAAGATAATCGCCCAAAAACTGAAAAAATTATGGCTCTTAGACTATGGAGACACTAAACAATTTTTTGGTTTTAAAAATGAAGTTATTGTATAAAACTTACATAAATAAAAAAATTGTATACATATTAGGTATCGCCGCGTCCGTGACAACCTGCTCTATAAAATTACCACATGATCTAACCTGTCAGATGAATGTTGTAAATAACAAAAAAAAAAAGTGCCAAAAAAGCTACCCTAAACTAGTACCAACAATACTGCCACCCTATTCCATACTTTCTAAAATGGGGTCACTTTTTTGGAGTTTCTACTCTAGGGGTGCATCAGGGGGGCTTCAAATGGGACATGGTGTCAAAAAAACAGTCCAGCAAAATCTGCCTTCCAAAAACCATATGGCATTCCTTTCCTTCTGCGCCCTGCCATGTGCCCGTACAGTAGTTTACGACCACATATGGGGTGTTTCTGTAAACTACAGAATCAGGGCCATAAATAATGAGTTTTGTTTGGCTGTTAACCCTTGCTTTGTAACTGGAAAAAAAATATTAAAATGGAAAATCTGCCAAAAAAGTGAAATTTTGAAATTGTATCTCTATTTTCCATAAAATCTTGTGCAACACCTAAAGGGTTAACAAACTTAGTAAAATCAGTTTTTAATACCTTGAGGGGTGTAGTTTCTTAGATGGGGTCACTTTTATAGAGTTTCTACTCTAGGGGTGCATCAGGGGGCTTCAAATGGGACATGGTGTCAAAAAAACTGTCCAGCAAAATCTGGCTTCTAAAAACCATACGGCGCACCTTTCACACTACGCCCCGCTGTGTGGCCGTACAGTAGTTTACGGCCACATTTGGGGTGTTTCTATAAACAGCAGAGTCAGGGCAATAAAGATACAGTCTTGTTTGGCTGTTAACCCTTGCTTTGTTAGTGGAAAAAAATGGGTTAAAATTGAAAATTTCATCCCCATTTGCCAATAACTCTTGTGCAACACCTAAAGGGTTAACGAAGTTTGTAAAATCAGTTTTGAATACCTTGAGGGGTGTAGTTTATAGAATGGGGTCATTTTTGGGCGGTTTCTATTATGTAAGCCTCGCAAAGTGACTTCAGAGCTATAGTGGTCCCTACAAATTGGGTTTTTGTAAATTTCAGAAAAATTTCAAGATTTGCTTCTAAACTTCTAAGCCTTGTAACATCCCCAAAAAATAAAATATTATTCCCAAAATAATTCAAACATGAAGTAGACATATGGGGAATGTTAATTCATCACAATTTTGGGGGGTATTACTATGTATTACAGAAGTAGAGAAACTGAAACTTTGAAATTTGCTAATTTTTCCAAACTTTTGGTAAATTAGGTATTTTATTATGCAAAAAAAAATATTTTTTTGACTTTATTTTACCAGTGTCATGAAGTATGTGACGAAAAAAACAATCTCAGAATGGCCTGGATAAGTCAAAGTGTTTTAAAGTTATCAGCACTTAAAGTGACACTGGTCAGATTTGCAAAAAATGGCCTGGTCCTTAAGGTGAAAATGAGCATGGTCCTTAAGGGGTTAATACTGATTGGTGGGAGTGGTTCTCTGTGTGATGTCATTTCCCTGTGTTTTGGTAGTCTATTTAAACATGAAAATTTTCTTGTATGATAAGTCTGATGAAGGTGCGGTAGCACCAAAACGCATCACTTATTCTCTGTATATGTGACTGACTAATAAATACAAGATTGATCTACTGCGAGTGTCGGTCTTCTCTGCAATATTTCATCGGGGATACCATCCCACAGACACGTGCACCGCGACTTCAAACAAGCAGTGCCGACCTGCGATTATTAGATAATGTTTTAGATTGTCAGCTCACCAGCAGGCCATCACCTCTAATCTTTTAGAGGGTCGGCTTACCTGCAGGCCATCGCATACTTTGCATATAATGTTTTAGAGGGTCAGCTTACCAGCCGGCCCTCAACCATAATGTTTTACAGGGTCAGCTCACTAACAGGCTCTCACCCATAATTTTTTCAATGGTTAGCTAAGCAGTAGGCACTCGCCCATAATATTTTCAATGGTCAGCTCAGCAGCAGGCACTCGCCCATAATTTTTTCGATGTTTAGATCAGCAGCAGGCACTCGCCCCTAATGTTTTCGAAAGTCAGCTCTGCAGCAGACCCTCACTCCTAATGTTTTAGATGGTCAGGTCAGCAGCAGGCCCTCGCCCGTAATGTTTTAGAGGGTCACCAGCAGGCCCTTGCTCCTAATGTTTTTGAGGATCACCAGCAGGCCATCAATCATAATCTTTCAAGGGTGTATGATGCCCTCCTTTATGTGTAATAAAGGGTGTATTGGAGTGCCAGGTCATTGTAACTTTTGGATGCCCTTTCACTTTATATACATAGTACATAGTGCATAGGCTTTATTAGTGTAGGAGTCCCACTACCTGAACAATTGTACCACAATGTGAATGAGGCCCTCCTTTATGTGATATACAGGTTGTATCGGAGTGCCTCTTCCTTGTAATTTATGGCAGCACTTGCACTTTATATACAAGTAAATATATAGTTAAGAATGTTTCCTAACAATTTTTCCTCTAAAATCGATTTTATTTTTGGTTTTGTGCGTTATTATTGTCAGTCTGTAAAATTGGCATACTACTCGGACAACATCGTTCCCAACAGCGACCTGGGAGTCCAAGATGCATCCAGACATCCTCCCCATGTTGTTCCCGAACCATTCCAGTGGTGTTTCCATCAATTTTTTACCTTTTCATGTGAACCAGACACCCTCCCCTCTTGAGAGCAGGGGGTGCCTAGTTTAATACTCGGGTTCTCCCATTGACTTCCATTGTGCTCAGTAGAGCACCCGAGCATCCTGAGGTGTTCAACCCGAACACCCGAGCACTTTGGTGCTCAATCAACACTACTTAGCAGCGTTTTGCTCCCTATAATGCAATTAATTATGTTCTCTCATGAGCCTCTATTTTGACTAGCTACCACGTTCAAGTTGTAATTTCAGTAATAATAGTGGCCAAATTTCCTGCTAGAACTTTAAAAGTAGTCGCAGAACATGTGGCCAGGAGAGCAGGCAGTCCAGCTGCTTAGAAAACTGTACACAGTACTCCATGCGTGGTCTGACCAGTGATTTGTAAAGTGGTAGGACTATGTTCTCATCACGGGCATCTATGCCCCTTTTGATGCAACCCATTATTTTATTGGCCTTAGCAGCAGCTGCCTGACACTGGTTTTTACAGCTTAGTTTGCTGTTCACTAAAATTCCTTTTCCATGTCAGTGTTACCCAATGTTTTACCATTTAGTATGTACGGGTGACTTGCATTTTTCCCACCCATGTGCATAACCTTACATTTTTCAGTAAATCTGTAAATCTTTTAGGGCCCATTTATCCAATAATTATGTTCATTCTTAGTCAAGAAATCACTTTGTTGCCCAATCGCATTTTTTTGTGGGTCTAAAATCAGTAGTTATGTAAACATGTGATGTACTGCCGACAACATGCAAGCATTGGGGTACATTTACTATTGAAAAATGGTTTGTCTCTTTGGCACATTTTGCTCCAAAAAATTACATTCTAGCACTAACTGTTTCCACTCTTTTCTAAGCTTTTTACATCTCAACTTATAGGTGGCATAAAGTTAGACTAGACAGTTTTTTTGGTGCACTGACACATAATTGGAGAAAAGAGTAAGACAAAATGTGATGCAAAGGCACATTTTTTCGGCATATGGACACAATTCTAGCGGGAATCTTGCAAAATGTATAAAGGTCGATGTACCAGAATTGTAAATTTGTCTAATTTTAAGACTGTGATTTCTATTCTTAAACAGTGCAAAGTGTGACAATATTAGTAAATCTGCCCTTGTATACAGACCGAACTATGCTTGTTCATCCCCATTCAGTTTACACCAGGCAGTGTACAAGCCCTTTAAATGAGCGCGAGTTGACTGATATCGTTGATCAGCAGTCATTATGACCAGGCACCAACCCATGTGAAATGACCCTTATTCAAAATTCTGACAAATTATGAATTTGCATATCAAGGGAGATGATCACAATTTCAGTCACCAAAAGTGAACATCTGTTGATTGAAATCATATTGTTTTCGGCATAATATGAAGCGATTTTGTTTCCATCAAATGCATATTATTAATGTTGGACATTTTCAGCAAAAAACGATCCACTTTATGTATTACAGAGAATAATTGCACATAATTGCAAACAAGGCAAGTTCTTATAGCACAGCAGGAAAATGCTGACCATTTTACAGCTCTGTAATAATGTTTTTACTGCATGGCTGCATTATTCTTAAAATAAGGAATGTTTCAAACAGGAGACTCTAATCAGCACTATTATTGTAATGAACTTGCATAATGTAAATGAACAAAATAATTGAATTGAAAAGTTATAAAAATAATTCATGGTAGAATTCATGTGTGGTGCACACGCCTCTGCTGCCTGTCTACAATTTATGTGGTTTGGTTCTAATTACTGTATAATGAAGAATAACGTATGTTCTCTTCTTATCTAGAGAGTTAAAGACAAGAGAATCCCTGAAAAGTAAGTAATCAGCATGAATAAGATAAATACATTGCTCATGCTCAAGTAGTCCACTACTGATAGGCTCATTACCCATTTTTTAGATTACATCACCAATAAGTTGGCATTTACTGCCCTTGAACATTACAGATACCATCCTTAACATATACCTCTGGTTGTTATTGTCGATAGTCTTGTCAAAAGAAGCAGTAACCACATCTTCTTTGCTATTAGCTTGGAAATGTCAGCCTCTCTGCATGCACTGCACTATTGCAATTCAGTTTTTAACCCGAGCCACTATGATAATAGAGGATAAAAATGACTGATTCTGTGCATTGTATAGATTTGTATAGGGTATGCCCAAGCATGAATACCCCCCACTATCCTTCTCCTCCCCTCTTGTGCTGTCTCATTTAGAGGGAACAGGTAAATCCGGATCCTCATTATCCATGGGTGTCCCAGTTTGGACCATCACAGATCTAACATTCTTTATTTTCAAGATGGGTGATTAAGTAACATATGATATTTGAGGGAGGTATAAACTGGTGACACATCCTGATTCAAATGCAGGGTCATTTATTTTTTTGCCCAGTCCCTTTTCTTAAAATTCTTACTACAAAGCTCCAGAACCCGAGCGCTGAAGATCATATACTCATGAATGGTGGCTCATCCTGCCTCCATGGATGATTGACGGATTTCTGTGCATTGCTTCAGGTTGAACTGGGGGCAGGAGAAGGTGGGAACCAAGGCTTTACATAGATATCATAGACCCATAGCAAAACCCTCCCCATGGGATTTCTGCCAAGTTGATGAGCTTTTTTTTATTAAGTTGAAAAACTAAAACTTTACAAATTATAACAAAATAAAAATAAATTCACACAGGCAATATGTCACTTAGTATAGAAATTGGTATGCACAGTGATGATTGCAGCCATAAAAATATTTTGGATGCAGATGGCTAAGATAGACTATATTTACAAAACTGTAATTCCATATAAGTACAGCACAAAAATAGCTATTACACAAACACCACGTGGTCAGCAGATTACTCATTACTGTCAATGGACTATAGAGTACAGGCAGTAAAACCATTTACAAATGCTGGCCAGCTTACAAGGAAGCACTACAATGAATTAGAATTCCCTAACAGCCCTACATGTTATTAAAGGGATTGTCTTGATTATTATTTTTTTACGATGAAGCCACCCCAGTGATCAGCTAATCACTATAGGTCCTGTTTGTAAACCTGGTTAACGGCTGGGGAAGATGTGTCTAGGTATACGAGTTATACAGTTCCTTCACAATGGCCACTGCAGTTGAAATCTGGTATTCTATGGGAGGTCTTATGCATAGGTTTTTATGTTTTTGCAACAATGTGTTTTTTTTCAGGGTCAGAAGTTAGCTGTTAAGTCAATAGGAAATTATGAGACACATTAAAAGTGTTTTTTTTTTCTGTGTTCGTAAATATTGTCACATTTTTGGGTCCATGCCTTTTTTCACCTACTACGTTTTTTCAGACATTTTTATCAGAAATAACAAAAGTCTGAAACCAATATAAAAAAAATGTAACAAAACAAGCCAATAAACTACTACAAAAATTTAATCTGGGCCAAGTTCAACAGAGCCACTAGATGTTAGCTGGTATCTGCCTAATATAGAGTTGAAACAAAATCCCCAAAGACGGTATGTGGTGGTTTCCACAAGATTACAAGAAAATGTTCTGTATTACAAAATGCAAACACCAGAGAAATTACTCTGACGAGACAACAACTAATAATTGGTCAGCTTAATGTTTTGCTTCATGTTAACAAATCAGATTTCTTTCTAAAATGGCAGCTACACCTGTTATAAAGTAAAAATATATAGCCCAGGAATGTGAGACACCCATAATGCTGTGCAGCTAGCCAATCCAAAGCTATCCACACCCTGTGATGTAACAGCCCTTTAAAAGCCTAATCTTGTTGCGCTAGGGATAGTTTTGCTGACAATCTGTTAAAAAAAAAATAAAGAAAACTAAATTGTGAGAGTGAAATGGACAATGCATTGACAGTGTCTGACGTTGTAGGGATACTTAAGGGACAGTGCAGGTTGATTCAATCACGGTTTAGGGCACATAGCAATCGAATTGAACGGTGTCCACACTGGGGTGTAAACATTGATTAATAGAAAACCAATTAGATTAGTCCCTGATTTACAAAGTGGGGTGATACACCTGTCTCACTCTACTGTTTGTTTTGTGTCCACATTGATTAATAGATAAGCAATTATATTAGGGCCTGATTCACAAATTGGGGTGATCCACCTGTCTCACACTTCTGTTTGTGGCATGTTCACATTGATTAATAGATAAGCACTTCTATTAGTCCCTGATTCACAAATTCAAAGAGCGCTGTGTATACAGATCAAGAAGTGATCTGCCGCTTCCTGTCCAGGCCCGATAGTCATGTGACCACCGGGGTTGGGAAAGTGCAGAAGCTGCCGGGTCTTCCACAGACCTCGATCAGCATGCATTGAGACTGTACAGCGTAATATTATGCTGTACAGCCTGTCTGGGGGGTGTATTTCCACTGTAACTCTGGCTACTATGTCAGACCCAGTTACAAGAGAACTCAATAGTTAAAACAAAAAATTAAGTTAAATGTCCCCCAGAGGTCTCGTATGACCTTATGGGGGACACAAAGTGTAAAATGTAAAAAAAAAAAGTTTATTTAAGAAAAAAAAATTCCCCCAAATCCGTTATTTAAAAAATGTTAAAAATAGAAGGAAAAAAAAGCATATTTGGTATCACCACGTCCGCAAAGACCGGCTCTATAATAATATCTTATGATCTACCCCATAAGTTGAATGCCATAAAAAAATGAATAAATAAACATTGCACCAAAACAGATTTTTTTTGTTAGCTCACCTCCAAAAAAAAACATAATGTTAATCAGTCAAAAATTCGTATGTACCCTAAAATGGTAGCAATGAAAACGTTACCTCATCCTGCAAAAAATGAGCTCCCACACAAGACCATAGCCAGAAAAATAAAAAAAAATGGCTCTAAGAAAATTGCAACACAAAAACATGTTCTTTTTTCTAAAAATGCTCTTATTGTGTAAAATGTAAAAAAATAAAAAATAGACATATTTGGTATCGCCACGTCCGTAACAATTGGATCTACAAAAATATCACATGATCTACACCGTTAAGTGAACTGTAATAAAAAAACTTTAAAAATGATGCCAAAACAGCCTGACAAAAGTCACCTCACTTCACAAAAAACATATCAATCAATCAAAAAGTCGTATGTACCCCAAAATGATGGCAATAAAAACGTCACCTCATCTCACAAAAAACAAGCCCTTACACAAGACTATAGCCAGAAAATTTTTAAAAATATGACTCTAAGAAAATGGCAACACAAAAACATGATTTTGTTCTAAAAATGTTTTTATTGTATAAAAACATTGAAAATATTACATGATCTACCCCATCAAGTAAACGATGTAAAACCAAAAATAGAAAAATGACACCAAACTGTTTTTTTGTGACCTTACCTCCCATAAAATGAGATAAAAAGCAAGCAGAAAGCCAAATGTACCCCAAAATGGTGCCAATAAAAAACTACAGCTTGTCTTACACAAAATAAGCCCTCACGCAGCTCATTCAACAACAAAAAAGGTATCGCTCTTAAAACCATGACAGAAAATTCCATGTTACAAAATCCAGATGGCTCTCCTTCCCTTCTCAGCCCTGGCGTATCCCCAAATAACAGTTTACGACAATTGGGGTGTTACTGCATTTAGGAGAAAGTGGGTAGAAAATTGTGGGGGGATATTCTCCTGTTATATTTTGTGAGAAAGAAAGTTTGGGTATACAACCACATATGGGGTGTTTCTGCAAACTGCAGAATCAAGGTAATAAATATTGAGGTTTGTTTTGTTGCTAACCATTGATGTGTTCCAGGAAAAAATTGAATAAAATGGAAAATCTGCAAAAAAAAATGTGACATTTTGAAATTTCACCTCTATTTTTCTTTAATGCCTGTGGAATACCTAAAGGGTTAACAACATTTCTAAAACCAGTTTTGAATAGCTTGAGGGGGGGGGGGGGGGGTTGTTTCTAAAATGGGTCATTTATGGGTTGGTTCTATTATGTAAGTCCCACAAAGTGACTTCAGACCTGAACTGGTCCTTAAAAAAGTTGACTTGATTTTCTTAAAAATTTCAAAAATTGCTTCTAAAATTCTAAACCTTCTAATGTCCTAAAAATATTAAATTACATTACCAAAATGATGCAAACATAAAGTAGACATATAGGAATGTTAATGAATATTTTATGAGGCATCACTATCTGCCTTAAAAGTATAGAGATTCAAATTTAGAAAACAGTGAATTGTTTTTAAATTTTCATAAACTTTTGGATTTTTTAAAAATAAATAAAGGTAAAACATCGACTCAAATTTACCATTAACAGGAAGTACAATGTGTCACATGTGTTATGTCAGATTTGCAAAATTAGGCCTGGTCAGGAAGGTGGTAAATGGCCCGGTCTGGAAACGGTTATCAATTGAAAATTAAATTGTACTTTTCTACTCTTTTCTACTTGTACTCTACTCAGTGTGATTGCTCTAGTGCAGGCATCCTCAAACTGCTGCCCTCCAGCTGTTGTAAAACTACAACTCCCACAATGCCCTGCTGTAGGCTGATACCTGTAGGCTGTTCGGGCATGCTGGCAGTTGTAGTTTTGCAACAGCTGGAGGGCCGCAGTTTGAGGATGCCGGCTCTAGTGTTTGTATTTTCTAATAGAGAGTTGCCTCAAGTGGGGGACCACCTCTTTGGCTTCTATATTCTGTAATAGGGCGTATGAAAAGAGTTATTTTATTGAAGTAATTCCTCTAATAGAATTTTACCTTGAATAAAAGTTCCTTTGCATGGGGCAAGGATCAAAACAATTATGTGAGATGAGAGTATGTATGAATGCTCGTTCAATTGTCCCATATAAAGGTGCCACCAATCATCTGATGCTCATCCATCGAGTGAAAGTATTGTTGATGCGGACAGCAAAATCATTGCTTCTGAGCAGCAGATTGTGCAGTGTAAACAGGAATCTGCTACCCAGAAACGATTCATCTGTATACATTAGAGATCAGTTGTCCCCATGTAGTGGAGATGATTGCTTCATGTAATTGCTGCTCTCACCTCTCCTCATGATCAGGCAATTATTGGGAACAAACTGTTTATTAACCTTATAAAGAGGCATTAGAGGAGGCAGTAATGAATAACACTAAACTTATTTGGCTCCAAGGTTAATCCTAACTTTAGCCAAACACTCCAAGGATATGTCTATAATGACTCAATCTAATATAGTCTGAGCATCTTAAACTACTTTCTTTATTCATGGTACATCTTGCTGTGACACCAGCATTGACTATACATATTTTTATCATGTACATTTCTGAAAGAAAACTATCTATGTTAAGGAAACTTTGGCTAAGATGCAAACCCATTACCAAGTCAATTCCCGCCATTAAATATGTACTGGTATTGTTATCCCTCTGTACATACATCCAGCGAACGCTGATACAATTGCTAAGGTAGCAGTAATTAATCCACTTAACGTTCACAGTAGGATAGACAAGCATCCTACACTGAGAAAGTAGCACTTATCTGCACCAATTAAGGTTTATTACTTGCAATAGATTAGAACCCCATATGTGGTTATTTTAGGTTTTTCAGACTTGATTGACATTGCACCTTATTATCTAGGAAGGATGAGATGTCTACAGAAGCTACTTTCTCTCCAGTAGTAATTGAGGACCCTCTTGTGTCTATAACTGGTAAGTCTTCTTAAGCGATTTACAGTACTAATATTGATGATTATGCCATTGCTACTAATTACTACTTCTTCTACTGAGATAAACTATGGCAGCTGCCAGCTACTACTCTAGAATATTTAATGACAACGAAAAATATTGTGTGTTTAAAAATAGTCCATTACGTTAATGAAGCACTGGTACATAATTATAAAAGCTGTCACTTTTGCCAAATTTATAAAGCACAGGATATTTTCACACCAGAAAATTATTGAATGGTCAGATCAGTGGTTCTCTGTAGATGGTCCAAACTAAAAAAAAAAAAAAAAAAAAAAAAAGCTAAGAAAACGACTGAGCTATCTTTTGATTCTAGTTAGGCCTCATGCACGCAAACATATTTTATTACCAGGCCATTCCGTTTTTTTTTTTGCGGACCGTATACAGAAACATTCATTTCAATGGGTCCGCAGAAAAAGCCAATCCGTCTGCATTCCGTTTCCATATTTTCGTAAATCCATTCCGCAAAAAAATATAAGTATCCTATTATTGCCCGCAAATTACGTTCCGTGGCTCCATTCAAGTCATTAGCTGAGCACATGTGCAGGCACTGAAACAGGCCCCAACTCGTCTACCTTGGCTGAGAAGACAGACAGAGACAGAATGGATGTGGAGAGGCTGATTTTACTCATTGAAGAGCGTCCCCAGCTGTGGGACACCCACAACGATGCCTATCATGAGCGGGCATGGGAGGAGGTCACTCGAGAGATGCTGGCCAGAGAGTGGGAGAAGGCAAAGTCATCCAAACGGCGCAAATTAGGTAAGCCAACCCATGCGGATGTTTTTTGCTCTGAAAATGTGTATTGTTTATGTCTACCTTTGATGCACTGACGTGTATATAGGGGAAGCAGGGAAATGAGGTTATTTTTTAGGGAAGGGGCACCCTGAGGAAGGGGAAGGGGAACCCTGAGGATGTTCCAAAATAGTTATATTCCTTGTCACCTTCAACAGCACTATACATTGATACATCAGGGATGGCCACCTGTGGCTCTTCAGCTGTAGTGAAACTACGATTCCCACTATGCCCTGCTTTAGGCTGATCGCTTTATTAAGTCTGGACATGCTGGGAGTTGTAGTTTGTAAACAGCTGTAGAGCCGCATATTGTGTATAACTGTATTTTAACTATATAACGTTTTGAAACTGTTTGAGCCCTGGCACGTTTCCCTGCTATCCAGCAGCGGTGGCCATGCTTGCACAGTATAGGAAAAAGTGCCACCCTCTCTGGTGGCTGGGACCACTGGAGCTGGGATAGTCCTGCTCGTTTTCCTGTACTGTGCAAGCACGGTCACTGCAGATGGATTTCATGGTGTTCGTAACCATGGAAACAAGAAGTGTAGGAAGGGATTTTAACATGAAGCCGGCCAGAGTAGGAAGAAATGTGGGTAATAAAAATATATTATAAAGTGGCTTCTATTCATGTTTTCAACATTATAAATGGTATCTGCTCGGTGACCCAACCCCTTTAGAATCAAATAGAGTGAAATGTTTGTTTAGAGGCCATTCAATGGTTATGCCCCAACTAATGTGTAAAAAACATGTGTATAGCACAATTTTATTACAGTACACGTTACTGTATATGGTATCAACAAAAAATTTCAATGTTTTTCCATGTATACATTTTGTTTAACCATGTGTACACATGTGCATTTATACGTGTGTGTGCATGTACATATATACTTAGGCTACTTTCACACTGCTGTTTTGGTTTCCGTTTTTGTGAGATCCGTTTCAGGGCTCTCACAAGCGGTCCAAAACGGATCAGTTTTGCCCTAAATGCATTCTGAATGGATAAGGATCTGCACAGAATGCATCGGTTTGGCTCCGTTCCGCCTCCATTCCGCTTTGGATCCGTCCCTTTTGACTTACATTGTGTGTCAGGACCAGGACTGGCCACCAGGGCTGGCTCCAGGTTCATGTGGGCCCTTGGGCGATAAAGTCTCAGTGGGCCCCCTTACACACTGATAACTCTCTGAGTACAGATAATACAGTAGATATCACCTGCAATCCTATGTAACAGCACAGATAACACAGTCATGGCTATCTGAGTACAGAAAATGTAATAGTGTTACCTGCAGTCCTATGTAAAACCACAGATAACACTTGTGCTAACAATGTGGTAGTGTTACCTGCAGTCCTATGTAAAAAACACTGATAATACTAGTGCTGATAATGTGGTAGTGTTACCTTCAGCCTATGTAAAAACCACAGATAACACTACTGTAGTTTATGTGGTAGTGTTACCTACGTCCTTAGTGTGCCTCCCTGTGCTGGCGATGCTGCCTCCTCTTTCATCTTTTTTCCCTGCACAAAACGTCTGATGCAGCTGCGTCAAGAAATAGGAACACTGTGGGCATGGTGATGGTGACACACAGGGAGAGATACACACACACACACATACACACAGGGACAGGGACACACACAAGGACAGATGCAACACGCCAGACCTGCAGGGGATGACGAAGTGAGGTCACGGTTATGGGCAATCAAGGGTACTCACTATATTTGAAGAACCCTGGGCAGGCGCGTGGCAGTGAAGGAGAGGTAGACACGGTTCCTCTGGGGCACGCTCTGTAGATAGGGACCAGGCCTGATGGTAGTTGAGGTGCCCTGGATGTTACAGGTATTTTGTGTGCCTGGGGCAAGGTCCCTGTGGTATTCGTGACGCCAGTGCCTTTGGACGGTGGCACGCCGGTTGGTGGTTGGAATGATGAAGGTACACAAGTATACAGTGAACCAAACGTAAACTTTACTGGACAATCCAACTTTGTACAGCAGGTGTAGCACAGTCTTTATATTACAGTTCCACAAAAGGGGCTTATTCACAAATATGGCAGGCAATAGTCATGCAAGATACGCTGAGGGTAAATTCCACAAGCACTCAGCAGAAGGTTGTACCTTTCCTCAGAATCAATGTACAGTGTCCCTTATAGAACTCCTGCTCTGGCTTTATATCTCCCAAGGCCCGGATGCCTAAAAGGGTGGCTTATATCCTTGGTTACTTCCTTCCTCAGGTATTATACTCCTTGCTATGATTCCTAAGATCCTCTGCCCATCAGGGTCACTCCGCTTACCCTGGGTCGCCTCCTCCTATCAGGTGGATAACTGTAGGTTTCTCCCAGGAGGTTGAATCCTGCAACTGGGGTATCTCTTCAGAGCTAACTTAGGCTCTCTTGTTCTCAGGCAGGCTGGAGCTTCTCAACAGCCTCCTGGACATCACTAGCAGCCAGGGCTATCCAGCTGCATGTCAGGAGCAGGCTTCTTAACCTCTGTCTTCTCAGACTCCTGACTCTGCACTAACTCTCCCTGTCTGGGCCTGGACATTTATACTAGGGGCTCCCTATCTCCCTCTAGTGTCTGGGATGTCTAACTACACCCAACTAGGCCTGCTATTGCATCATACAGGGGTACATTGCATATAACAACATGTTAAAACATACATTAAATGCAGAATTAAATATGACATTTCTGTTCCTTGTGAGTAGGAGTAACGCGCACACCAATTGACCCTTGTGTAGTGCCCACCCATACCTAGTGGGACACTACATACCCCCACGCTATAACGTTGCCCGTCCTCGGCGCAACATGGAGGGTCCCTGCACAGCTGGATACTGCACCTGTAATGAGGACGATAAAGCAAAGCAGGAAAACACATCTACATTTGCAAAATATACATTATATGTATACATATATTAGGCAGTTCCACTGGATTAGGAGCAAGTAATGGTGAAAAGGGGCGTCGTTCTCTTCTCTCAGGATAAAACAATGGGAACAGGGGCGCTGACCTGGCACTGCGTAACAGTAAATACCAGGATAGTCCATAATAACACTTTTAAGTGCAAATTGTCCATGATAGAACAGTTGTAGTCCATGGAAAATGTAAAACATTAAATAACAATTCTTGGAGGCTCAAAGCATATAAAATGAGCCCGTACCCAGGTTCTTTTCTTTTTGTTTAATCCACAGCTAAGTAAAGATATAGGACCTTTAGACAGTATAGCAAGAATCACAGAGGCTCGCACGAGGTGGAGTCCATCTCTGGGCACAATACTTTAAAATAGTAGCAAAATCTCAGAGGCTCATGTGCATTTGAGTCTATCTCTGGGCCCAATTCCTTTAAATTCCAGTTGCATAATAAAATGACAGCACATAAAATAGTCCACATTATTTAAATGGAATACACATCAAAGTAGTGCTGTAATACCCTTAATCAACCTGAAAAGGGGGTTAAAGGGTTAAAAGGTGCAACATGAAAACAGGCACAACTGGGTTTTCACTCTGAGAAAGCAGGCAGGAGGTCCTGTAAACAAGATGGCCTTGCTGCACGTGATATTTCAGTGGCTTGCCGCCTCCACTGAGCCGTGTGTAACTGGCAGCAGCAACAGAGGGCCAAAACAACGAAGGACTCCTGTCCTGAAAGGGTTAAATCTTCTTTAGGATCCCTTGGCAAATAAAGCAAACATCAAGGGCCTAGCAGGCCAATTCACAGGGGCAAGTCATATCCACTTTGCATTTCAGTGGTGCTCCCTGGCTCCATTTGTATATTGGGCCTGTACTGAGGTTCTACAGATGGATGTGCCCACAACACCGTATTGGGGGGCAACTGTAGCATAAACGGACCCCTAATAGGTATAGGCCCCATAGGCCTAGGGGTTATCAAAGTCGCTGACCTCACCGGAGCAGGCATTACAATCGTAGGCTGCTGCACTGGCCTGGGTACCGCTGCTGCAAGCGGTCCGGTGGGTTCTGGAATGACTGGCTCTGTGCGCCGGTGCACAGCATATGAGGATCCCACCACAGGTGCCGGTACTAAGGAGGGACGACTGGCAGGGACAGGCACTCTCACCTTAGACCCGGAGACGTCCGAGTCCTTACGTCTTCTTTCTTGTAGGTCAGGTGGAGTCCGGATCCTGGCGGAGGCAGTCTGGCGTAGCTCCCGGAGTTTCAGCTCCAGCCGCACGATCTGGTCGTCCAGGCTTTCGGAGTCGGGATCGCTGGTCTCCGCTGTCGCCGTCGGCACTTGGAAGGTGGGTGGTTCGTCCTGCGCAGCCGCTGCAGGCTCAGGTGAGGCGTCCGCTTTCCTCCCTCTGCGGATATTCTCCAGGGTAGCTCTGAATCTCTCTGCATCCTGAAGCTCACGGACAGTTTTCTCCCTGCGAGGCAACTCAGGCGAGGGCCATGGGCTAACCCTCTTCTCCACCACTGTTGGTTGCCAGAATACATTTGGGCCAATGAAAGAGCCCCGTTCCTGGAAGGCATGATGGGCCGATTCTGGAGAGCACATAGGTTCTTGCTCGCAGCCAGGGTGGTCCTCATCAAGGTCCCAGTCCTCTGTCTTCTTCTTAGGACAGGACACGGCAGTGGCGTAGGGGCCTCGCAGGCCCTCAGCAGGGGTAAATTCAACCTCCTCTCCCTCGCGGAGGTTATGTAGACGTTCTGGGAGGTAGCTCCGCTTGACGGACCTCCTGTTGACATATAAGTCTCGTCCAGTCAGGTAGTCTTTTATAAAACCGAAGCCTCGGTCCTTGTCAAAGGCCACAACCAACCCCATTCTCCTTTCCAGGCGGGGTTGTGTGTCGGTGTGGCACTCGTGAACGGTCTTTGCCAGTTCTTCATAGTAAATTTTGGTTTTAGTAGTCTTCTTTATTGCGGCCTCCCGAATCTCTGCCATTAGAGCTGACCACTTGAACGAGGGCTGGAAGAAGTCTCTCCAGGAGCCATAATAGGTCTCCGGTTGCGTCCTCGGTGGCGGGCAGGCGGGTCTCTCCGGTCCCGGAGAGTAGGCCGGTGGAGCGTCCTCTTGCTCAACACCAGTCACATTCATGTTTAATAAATCAGGCGCGGACATATCAGCAGGAAAGTCCTCACTCCTCAACATGCTCGATCCTTCTCTGGAGAGCGACAGGGTGGCGCCAACAAGTTCAGACAGATCCTCCCATTGCACTGGGAGGCCGCCCCCCAGGTACTCCAGTATGGGGGAGGCGGAGTCCATTACAGCAGACATGCAAATGTCCAGACAGGGCGGTGGCGCCAGCATACAGCCTTCCCGCACTTTTAGCAGAAGGCGCCAATTTTTACCGCCAATTTAGGATGAAGATGACGCAGCAAACAATTTCAATCAAGCTAAGCGGCCATCTTTGAGCAAAATAGCTGTCTATTCACTGACAGCAAGCGGTGGCTTAAATAAGTAGAAAACAGTCCACACAATGCTATTTTCACACCGCAATTATTACAGTTCACTTTGGCCCAGCAATTTTCAATAAAACAATCGGGGCATGTCACTTTAAGACAATTTTCAGCACACAGTTTTTAAATCCGCTATGGCGCAGGAATATTCGTATCCTGTTCGTGACGCCAATTTATGCAACACGCCAGACCTGCAGGGGATGACGAAGTGAGGTCACGGTTATGGGTAATCGAGGGTACTCACTATATTTGAAGAACCCTGGGCAGGCGCGTGGCAGTGAAGGAGAGGTAGACACGGTTCCTCTGGGGCACGCTCTGTAGATAGGGACCAGGCCTGATGGTAGTTGAGGTGCCCTGGATGTTACAGGTATTTTGTGTGCCTGGGGCAAGGTCCCTTTGGTATTCGTGACGCCAGTGCCTTTGGACGGTGGCACGCCGGTTGGTGGTTGGAATGATGAAGGTACACAAGTATACAGTGAACCAAACGTAAACTTTACTGGACAATCCAACTTTGTACAGCAGGTGTAGCACAGTCTTTATATTACAGTTCCACAAAAGGGGCTTATTCACAAATATGGCAGGCAATAGTCATGCAAGATACGCTGAGGGTAAATTCCACAAGCACTCAGCAGCAGGTTGTACCTTTCCTCAGAATCAATGTACAGTGTCCCTTATAGAACTCCTGCTCTGGCTTTATATCTCCCAAGGCCCGGATGCCTAAAAGGGTGGCTTATATCCTTGGTTACTTCCTTCCTCAGGTATTATACTCCTTGCTATGATTCCTAAGATCCTCTGCCCATCAGGGTCACTCCGCTTACCCTGGGTCGCCTCCTCCTATCAGGTGGATAACTGTAGGTTTCTCCCAGGAGGTTGAATCCTGCAACTGGGGTATCTCTTCAGAGCTAACTTAGGCTCTCTTGTTCTCAGGCAGGCTGGAGCTTCTCAACAGCCTCCTGGACATCACTAGCAGCCAGGGCTATCCAGCTGCATGTCAGGAGCAGGCTTCTTAACCTCTGTCTTCTCAGACTCCTGACTCTGCACTAACTCTCCCCTCTCCCTGTCTGGGCCTGGACATTTATACTAGGGCTCCCTATCTCCCTCTAGTGTCTGGGATGTCTAACTACACCCAACTAGGCCTGCTATTGCATCATACAGGGGTACATTGCATATAACAACATGTTAAAACATACATTAAATGCAGAATTAAATATGACATTTCTGTTCCTTGTGAGTAGGAGTAACGCGCACACCAATTGACCCTTGTGTAGTGCCCACCCATACCTAGTGGGACACTACACAGACACATACATATGGACAGACACTTATACAATGGTGAGATCGCCACAGCACCTGCTGTGTATGGGGCAGGCTCACCGCCACAGTCCGCTCCATCCATTGTCTCTGCACAGCATAGTGAGTGGAGCACAACAATGCCTGCATGACCCGGCTTGTCATAAGCTGGGCCATGCAGGCAGCCGTTTAGGAGCAGGAGAACGGAAGGGACGGATTTGGCACATAACTGAGCCAAACGGAGCCTAAGGACCCCATAGACTATAATTGGGTCCGTTAGGTGTTCGCTCAAAAGAAGATTTTTGAAGCAGAGACAAAAGTCCTGCATGCACTACTTTTGTAGCGGAAACCTAACGGACCCCATTATAGTCTATGGGGTCCTTAGGCTTTGTTCGGCTCAGTTATGTGCCGAATACGTCCTTTCCGTTCTCCTGCTCCTTTAACGGAGCAGGAGAACAGAATGGCTGAACGGTGATGTGAACGAAGCCTCATATTGATCCTTTCTATACGGGCCCCCTTCTCTCTCTGTACAGGGAACGCTGACAACTGTTGCGGTCTGCATCTTTTGCAGCCCGATTTAAATGAATGGGTCCACACACATTACGCAAAACTGTGGCATGGATGCGGACCCAGAATTACGGTCGTGTGACTGGACCCTAAAGGTGGGTCATCAGCGACACTTGGTGACAGCAGCGATGAGTGACAGTAACTACTGACAACACCTACTAAGGACATGCTCTACTACTTGACCATGCTAAATCTTACAGCGTGTTGTAATTATAAGTAAATGGGACATCATGGGAGGAGAGTGGTGCTGGCTGAGACTCACTATTTGCCTAATGGAAAAAGGTCAGTCACTGTGACATGGCTGAGCCTGAAGGGGTTAAAATTACAGCATATAAGTAATTTTTGATGCAATGCTCTCCCTTGGCCTGGATTGCACATGCCTGGTACAATTTGTTCTCAGCCGGTAATATACTGCCCTTGTCCAGACCATGCTAGAAGAAGACTTCCATATAACATTGTTTCTCCTGACACGACCTGTACAAATGGGTGACATCTGAAACAGGTGAGGAGAGCAATAAGGAACATCTACCCGTCAACAGCTTGTCAACATTGCTAGGCTGAGGTCGGTGTCTACCATAGTGTGGACAAGTACAGTACATCACTGCCAGTACTGAAACAGACCTTGCCCTTTGCAATGTAGCACATGGTTAATGGGAACAATGGACCAAGACATTAACCAAAAATGTACTTACTTAGACTACATGAGATATGAAGGCTTTATTTGGGGTGCCATTTTGGAACCCAAAGAACAACTTTATTAAGAGCTTCTCCAGCCTTTTAATATTGACAAGCAATACTCAAAATAGTTTATCAATATTTGAAAAGACTGCTGGACCCCTGTGTTCCAATGTGGGTTATTACATGTCTTATGGTCATACCCTTTACACACATTGTTTATTTAAAATGATATCTCATTCACAGCACCATTCACAGCCTGAAGGAACAAGGGGGTAATGCAACCAGCTCTACCATGGAAAAGCAAGCTGCTGGTTCCCTGGAATCCCCTCATCCTGTGTTGGAAGAGGCAGAAAGTGTGGAGCACCTGGTTCGTCCTGAGAGGCAGGAGGAGTCATCGGCTTTGAAGGGAGCTGCTACTTTTTCCTCCAGCCCAGAGAGACCCAGGAGACAGCATCAGCGGAGGAGGGGGGCTTGAGACATTCCTGTTTCTGCCTCTAATACTCGAGCCCTGATTGATACTCAGGTGCTTGAGTATTTGACCCAGAGAAGGAATGAAAGGAAGGAGGAGAGAATGTTAAGTGGGCTAGCTCACCTTATACAAAATTTGTGTCCATTATGGCTTCTGTTGCCACAATAATGGATTCACCTATGGATCCTATGGAGCTGGTGTGGACTGTCGATAACATGAAGCAGGGGGCTTTATTGTTGTCAGCAGAACCACAACCTGGGCCCAGCATGTTGTCCCAACATGCTAGGTCCAGCTCATATTCGCAGCCCCTATACTCCCAGGAGCATGAATATGGCTCCCGGACGCATTTTCAAGGCACTAGAATGCCATACCATCACCCAAGTAATGTGGCTGCCCCTCCTGCACATGGGACGGGACCTTTCATCAGGGATCTTATGGACTTCTAAGTTGTTTTTATTTTTATTTTTTTATAGTGGCTGAATGATAAGCCATTTTTTTTTACTTTTCATTATGTCAACTAAAATGTCTGGCCCTTTATTAAATATGTGATAACATTTAAACAATAACACCATTAACTTTGTTATTGAAATGCAAACATTGAAAGAATAATATACATAGTTTAGATTACTTTATTTTAGTAATTAGAACTAGGGCTGTGTATATACTTTAAGACAACCATACATATGCCAAATGATTTTCCAAATGTTCTAAGTGCTGGGATAACCTTCAAAGCAGGGACCATGGACAGTGTCTTGAAGTGTTCTGCATGCCTAACGAAACAAAAAATGTTGTTAAACCTATCCAAACAGGTGGGCACGTAATTAAACATTAAATAGGTCCTAAAGATATAATTAAAGAGGTATTAGAGGGTTTTTGTAGGCAAGAAGTAAAAACTAACATACTCATGCACATTTCAAAAATGAACATGAATTAACACAGACAGATGTTTTGCCTACTGTTAAGCCCAGCCCACAAGCCCACATCAAGGGTCCTCTTTGTCTTGTAAGTCCCTACACTAGCTACATATAACCCCCCCCCCTCCCCCCCACACACACACACACACACACACCAAAATAAAAAACTCACTAGAAAACAACAAAAACTATGATGACCAGAGTCCAGATCACTTCATAGTCTGCCATGAACTACATCCATCTGCCACGGCAATGCACACTCAGGGCTTGAAAAATATTCTTCATAGAGGTCCCGAACTGCAAGCCCTGCAGTTTCAGGTCACCCATGAAGGGTCTGGTCCAATCCTCCAGATAAATAATATGAACCAGGTTCTAATAAATCAACTTCTGAGGGAGCATCATGAATCCTGACGAAGTTATGCAGGATCACACATGCTTTAATAACCAGGGTGGCATTATCCGGTGCCATCTGTAAGGATGACGGTAATACTCTCCACTTGTCTGTAAGTATTTCAAACACACACTCAACATACCAACGCGCTCTACTCAGCCGACAGTTAAAGATACATCTGCTGTCATCCAGGTTGCATCTGGGGAAGGGGAGCATGACATGTGCTGCCAAAGCAAACCCCCTTTATCAGCCACAATTACAAATGCATCCGGAGGTCCCGCAGAACCTGGCAGTCTTCTGGGTTCTGGGAGGGCAAGTTGGTTGGCTTGAAGTCTCTCACACATTCTAGAAGTACTGAAAATGTGCGCATCTGCAGTGCTCCCATAGGCCCCAATATCCACAATTATAAACTTGTAAGTACCAAAAGCACTAAAGAAAAATATTGTTCATAATTGTTGTACCGGGACCCTGAGTGAGGCAGCTTATTAACACGTATGTGTTTGCCATCCAGTGTCCCAATGCAGTTTGGAAACTGTGCATCGACATAAAAACCCTCAGCTTGGGCATCACTGCTTCCCGGAGTAGCTGCCAAATCAAATCACAGGTTTGATGAACTATCCGAGAAATAGTTGAGACTCCCAGCAGGAACTCAAAATGCAGAGATGCAAATTAATTCCCAGTTGCCAATAATCTGGAAAAAATAAAAAATAGAAAAATAATTACTGCTACACAGAAATACTCTCACACCAAAAATACACACCGAATCTAAATCTGCACATTATCACATTGTAGCTACACTATCACACATATTACAAATAGCAATAATAGTAAGATTTAATAGTTTGCACATTCACCAAAAAGAAAACAATAAAAAAAATACAAACCTCAACATTATGATGAGCTGTTCCTCAGGAGAAATGCAGCGCCTCATATTCCTGGTGCGCAGAGTTGCTAACAAGTCAAAGCTGTTCACAGACATAGGACAATACCCATGACATTGCTCAGGATGCTGTCGCAGATCCATGTACAGCGTGTGGAAGTGACCCTTCCTGCACCGCTGAGAGACAATTGGGTGAACCCATTGCCTCCTCCTCCTCGGTTCCACGTTCAGCATAGTTGGCTGCTGTTCCAGAGAAAGCAGCCAGCACAAGAGAACCAGTTCCTCCGAATCGTCAGCCATGATACAATAGATAACAGTAGCCAGAAACCAATGTTTGCCAAAAACAGGATTCCAACTAAGCTCTCATTGCTGCAACAACAGTCACATGACCAAGGTATATAGGGGGAGTGAAAAAGGGGATGTGTCCAAAAATGATTACCAAGTTCCTGTTTCCATTTGTGATGGCATACGGAAACCATACAAGGATTTTTTGCAGAAATGCGGAACGGAAACACTACGGATACAAAAAATTAAACAGATCCGTGAAATACGGACCGCAAAATACAAACGGTTGTGTGCATGAGGCCTTAATATGGTTGGAAGAAGACATAAGTCCATCAAGTTCAACCTAGGGATAGGTGAGGATGCGAATCCCCACGCAAGCAAAATCCTGTTTACAAAATGACACTTTCACAAAATGTGCCCTCTGCATTTTAATGCAGCAAGAACGTTGCATGATGACACTAACGTTTTAACACTGATGCCTTTAAATCTACGATATAGTTATACTTGTTGACAAACACATATTCAATGCATATATTATTATTATTCAGATTATTTTCCTTAGGGCTCGTTCACATGACCGTTGGTGTCCCATTCCCGTATTGCGGACCGCATTTGCGGATCTGCAATACATGGGCACCGTTCCGTTGTCACTCCGCATCATGGATGCGGACCCATTCATTTCAATGGGTCCGCAAATCTGGAGATGTGGAACGGAAGCACGGAACACTACGGAAGCACTACGAAGTGCTTTCTGGGGTTCTGTTCCGTGCCTCCGCACCACAAAAAGCTAGAACATGCTCTATCTTTTTGCGGAATGGAGGGATCGCGTCCCCATTTAAGTGAATGGGTCCATGTTTCCCATGCGGCTGCCCCACGGACGGGCACGGGATTCACATGAGCCTTTAAGAAAGAGTTTTCCAAGACCTTAAGGCTACATGCACATGACCGTTGTGTGTTTTGGGGTCCGCAAAACACGGATGGCGTCCGTGTGTGTTCCGCAATTTGCGGAACGGCACTGACAGCCATTAATATAACTGCCTGTTCTTGTCTGCAAAATGGAAAAGAATAGGACAGGTTATATTTTTTTTGCGGGGCCACGGAACGGAGCAACGGTTGTGGACAGCACACGGAGTGCTGTCCGCATCTTTTGCGGCCCCATTGAAGTGAATGGGTCCGCATCCGAGCCGCAAAAACTGTTGCTCAGATGCGGACCAAAACAACGGTCGTGTGCATGAGGCCTAACACTGATGACCTATCATCTGGATAGGTCATCAGTAGGGATGAGCGAACTCGAACTGTATAGTTCGGGTTCGTACCGAATTTTGGGGTGTCCGTGACACAGACCCGAACCCGGACATTTTCGTAAAAGTCCGGGTTCGGGTTCGGTGTTCGTCGCTTTCTTGGCGCTTTTGTGACGCTTTCTTGGCGCTTTTTGAAAGGCTGCAAAGCAGCCAATCAACAAGCGTCATACTACTTGCCCCAAGAGGCCGTCACAGCCATGCCTACTATTGGCATGGCTGTGATTGGCCAGAGCACCATGTGACCCAGCCTCTATTTAAGCTGGAGTCACATAGCGCCACCCGTCACTCTGCTCTGATTAGCGTAGGGAGAGGTTACGGCTGCGACAGTAGGGCGAGATTAGGCAGATTAACTCCTCCAAAGGACTTGATTAATCGATCGATCTGCAGCTGTGCATCATTGAGCTGCTGAAATTCAATTGCTCACTGTTTTTAGGCTGCCCAGACCGTTTGTCAGTCACTTTTTTCTGGGGTGATCGGCGGCCATTTTGTGTCTTGTGGTGCGCCAGCACAAGCTGCGACCAAGTGCATTTAACCCTCAATGGTGTGGTTGTTTTTTGGCTAAAGCCTACATCAGGGTGAAGCTGTCACACCAAGTGCATTTAACCAGCAATAGTCTGTTAATTTTTTGGCCATATACTACATCGGGGGCAAGCTGCGCCCGTCACCAAGTGCATTTAACCCTCAGTAGTGTGGTTGGTCAAGCTGTCACACCAAGTGCATTTAACCAGCAATAGTCTGTTCATTTTTTGGCCATATACTACATCAGGGGCAAGCTGCGCCCGTCACCAAGTGCATTTAACCCTCAATGGTGTGGTTGTTTTTTGGCTAAAGCCTACATCAGGGTGAAGCTGTCACACCAAGTGCATTTAACCAGCAATAGTCTGTTCATTTTTTGGCCATATACTACATCAGGGGCAAGCTGCGCCCGTCACCAAGTGCATTTAACCCTCAGGAGTGTGGTTGGTCAAGCTGTCACACCAAGTGCATTTAACCAGCAATAGTGTGGTTATTTTTTGGCCATATCCCAGTCTAATTCTGTCAGTAAATCCATACCGGTCACCCAGCGCCTAAATACTAGGCCTCAAATTTATATCCCGCTAAATCTGTCGTTACCGCTGTACTGTTGTGGCTGGGCAAGTTATTTAGTGTCCGTCAAAGCACATTTTTTGTTCAGGGTTGAAATACAATTCCCAATTTAGCAATTTCATAATTTAGTGGTTTCTGCTATATCAGAGCTATTTGAAATCTTTCCCTAAAAGGGTATATAATATTCAAGGTGCACATAGGGTCATTCAGAATAACTTCACACACACGCTACTGTGCATTTCCAAGTCTAATTCTGTCACTAAATCCATACCAGTCACCCAGCGCCTAAATACTAGGCCTCAAATTTATATCCCGCTAAATCTGTCGTTACCGCTGTACTGTTGTGGCTGGGCAAGTTATTTAGTGTCCGTCAAAGCACATTTTTTGTTCTGGGTTGAAATACAATTCCCAATTTAGCAATTTCATAATTTAGTGGTTTCTGCTATATCAGAGCTATTTGAAATCTATCCCTAAAAGGGTATATAATATTCAAGGTGCACATAGGGTCATTCAGAATAACTTCACACACACGCTACTGTGCATTTCCAAGTCTAATTCTGTCACTAAATCCATACCGGTCACCCTGCGCCTAAATACTAGGCCACAAATTTATATCCCGCTAAATCTGTCGTTACCGCTGTACTGTTGTGGCTGGGCAAGTTATTTAGTGTCCGTCAAAGCACATTTTTTGTTCAGGGTTGAAATACAATTCCCAATTTAGCAATTTCATAATTTAGTGGTTTCTGCTATATCAGAGCTATTTGAAATCTATCCCTAAAAGGGTATATAATATTCAAGGTGCACATAGGGTCATTCAGAATAACTTCACACACACGCTACTGTGCATTTCCAAGTCTAATTCTGTCAGTAAATCCATACCGGTCACCCAGCGCCTAAATACTAGTCCTCAAATTTATATTCAGCTGAATTTGAATACAATACATTGGGCCAAATAATATTTTTGTTGTAGCAAAAACGAGATAGGGGGCGGCACCACTCGCGGCGGCTCAGCATGTGAGCGTACCAGGATCCAATGCGGTATATGGCTGAAGAGGACACACACAGGCGGCGGTGCTCAGCTGTGAGAGCGAGATTCAAGTTGAAGGTAATATAGAATGGAAAGAAATAGCGGCACTCACCAGTGTGGTCAAAGTTTGCAGCTTTATTGTGATCCACAATAACATCAGGCAGTGGGGGAGAGGCAGTTCACAGCACGCATAGGTCAGCGGCGGCCGTTTCGCGCTAAATGCGCTTCATCAGGCTGAACGTTCAGCCTGATGAAGCGCATTTAGCGCGAAACGGCCGCCGCTGACCTATGCGTGCTGTGAACTGCCTCTCCCCCACTGCCTGATGTTATTGTGGATCACAATAAAGCTGCAAACTTTGACCACACTGGTGAGTGCCGCTATTTCTTTCCATTCTATATTACCTTCAATATTTTTGTTGTTGTGGTGAACCATAACAATGAGGAAAACATCTAGTAAGGGACGCGGACGTGGACATGGTCGTGGTGGTGTTAGTGGACCCTCTGGTGCTGGGAGAGGACGTGGCCGTTCTGCCACATCCACACGTCCTAGTGTACCAACTACCTCAGGTCCCGGTAGCCGCCAGAATTTACAGCGATATATGGTGGGGTCCAATGCCGTTCTAAGGATGGTAAGGCCTGAGCAGGTACAGGCATTAGTCAATTGGGTGGCCGACAGTGGATCCAGCACGTTCTGCAGAAAGCGCACAGATGGCGCCTGAAAACCAACCCTATCAGTCTGTCACATCACCCCCATGCATACCAGGGAAACTGTCTGAGCCTCAAGTTATGCAGCAGTCTCTTTGAAGACTCCGCTGGCAGGGTTTCCCAAGGGCATCCACCTAGCCCTTCCCCAGCGGTGAAAGACATAGAATGCACTGACGCACAACCACTTATGTTTCCTGATGATGAGGACATGGGAATACCACCTCAGCATGTCTCTAATGATGACGAAACACAGGTGCCAACTGCTGCGTCTTTCTGCAGTGTGCAGACTGAACAGGAGGTCAGGGATCAAGACTGGGTGGAAGACGATGCAGGGGACGATGAGGTCCTAGACCCCACATGGAATGAAGGTCGTGCCACTGACTTTCACAGTTCGGAGGAAGAGGCAGTGGTGAGACCGAGCCAACAGCGTAGCAAAAGAGGGAGCAGTGGGCAAAAGCAGAACACCCGCCGCCAAGAGACTCCGCCTGCTACTGACCGCCGCCATCTGGGACCGAGCACCCCAAAGGCAGCTTCAAGGAGTTCCCTGGCATGGCACTTCTTCAAACAATGTGCTGACGACAAGACCCGAGTGGTTTGCACGCTGTGCCATCAGAGCCTGAAGCGAGGCATTAACGTTCTGAACCTGAGCACAACCTGCATGACCAGGCACCTGCATGCAAAGCATGAACTGCAGTGGAGTAAACACCTTAAACCCAAGGAAGTCACTCAGGCTCCCCCTGCTACCTCTTCTGCTGCTGCCGCCTCGGCCTATTCTGCTGCTGCCGCCTCGGCCTCTTCCTCCGCCTCTGGAGGAACGTTGGCACCTGCCGCCCAGCAAACAGGGGATATACCACCAACACCACCACCACCTCCGTCACCAAGCGTCTCAACCATGTCACACGGCAGCGTTCAGCTCTCCATCTCACAAACATTTGAGAGAAAGCGTAAATTCCCACCTAGCCACCCTCGATCCCTGGCCCTGAATGCCAGCATTTCTAAACTACTGGCCTATGAAATGCTGTCATTTAGGCTGGTGGACACAGACAGCTTCAAACAGCTCATGTCGCTTGCTGTCCCACAGTATGTTGTTCCCAGCCGCCACTACTTCTCCAAGAGAGCCGTGCCTTCCCTGCACAACCAAGTATCCGATAAAATCAAGTGTGCGCTGCGCAACGCCATCTGTAGCAAGGTCCACCTAACCACAGATACGTGGACCAGTAAGCACGGCCAGGGACGCTATATCTCCCTAACTGCACACTGGGTAAATGTAGTGGCAGCTGGGCCCCAGGCGGAGAGCTGTTTGGCGCACGTCCTTCCGCCGCCAAGGATCGCAGGGCAACATTCTTTGCCTCCTGTTGCCACCTCCTCCTTCTCGGCTTCCTCCTCCTCTTCTTCCACCTGCTCATCCAGTCAGCCACACACCTTCACCACCAACTTCAGCACAGCCCGGGGTAAACGTCAGCAGGCCATTCTGAAACTCATATGTTTGGGGGACAGGCCCCACACCGCACAGGAGTTGTGGCGGGGTATAGAACAACAGACCGACGAGTGGTTGCTGCCGGTGAGCCTCAAGCCCGGCCTGGTGGTGTGTGATAATGGGCGAAATCTCGTTGCAGCTCTGGGACTAGCCAATTTGACGCACATCCCTTGCTTGGCGCATGTGCTGAATTTGGTGGTGCAGAAGTTCATTCACAACTACCCCGACATGTCAGAGCTGCTGCATAAAGTGCGGGCCGTCTGTTCGCGCTTCCGGCGTTCACATCCTGCTGCTGCTCGCCTGTCTGCGCTACAGCGTAACTTCGGCCTTCCCGCTCACCGCCTCATATGCGACGTGCCCACCAGGTGGAACTCCACCTTGCACATGCTGGACAGACTGTGCGAGCAGCAGCAGGCCATAGTGGAGTTTCAGCTGCAGCACGCACGGGTCAGTCGCACTACAGAACAGCACCACTTCACCACCAATGACTGGGCCTCCATGCGAGACCTGTGTGCCCTGTTGCGCTGTTTCGAGTACTCCACCAACATGGCCAGTGGCAATGACGCCGTTATCAGCGTTACAATACCACTTCTATGTCTCCTTGAGAAAACACTTAGGGCGATGATGGAAGAGGAGGTGGCCCAGGAGGAGGAGGAGGAGGAAGAGGGGTCATTTTTAGCACTTTCAGGCCAGTCTCTTCGAAGTGACTCAGAGGGAGGTTTTTGGCAACAGCAGAGGCCAGGTACAAATGTGGCCAGCCAGGGCCCACTACTGGAGGACGAGGAGGACGAGGATGAGGAGGAGGTGGAGGAGGATGAGGATGAAGCATGGTCACAGCGGGGTGGCACCCAACGCAGCTCGGGTCCATCACTGGTGCGTGGCTGGGGGGAAAGGCAGGACGATGACGATACGCCTCCCACAGAGGACAGCTTGTCCTTACCCCTGGGCAGCCTGGCACACATGAGCGACTACATGCTGCAGTGCCTGCGCAACGACAGCAGAGTTGCCCACATTTCGGCCCCATTCAACTTCTGGGTCTCTAAATTGTCCACGTGGCCAGAGCTAGCCTTTTATGCCTTGGAGGTGCTGGCCTGCCCGGCGGCCAGCGTTTTGTCTGAACGTGTATTCAGCACGGCAGGGGGCGTCCTTACAGACAAACGCAGCCGCCTGTCTACAGCCAATGTGGACAAGCTGACGTTCATAAAAATGAACCAGGCATGGATCCCACAGGACCTGTCCGTCCCTTGTCCAGATTAGACATTAACTACCTCCCCTTAACCATATATTATTGGACTCCAGGGCACTTCCTCATTCAATCCTATTTTTATTTTCATTTTACCATTATATTGCGAGGCTACCCAAAGTTGAATGAACCTCTCCTCTGTCTGGGTGCCGGGGCCTAAATATATGCCAATGGAGTGTTCCAATGTTGGGTGACGTGAAGCCTGATTCTCTGCTATGACATGCAGACTAATTCTCTGCTGACATAAAGCCAGATCCTCTGTTACGGGACCTCTCTCCTCTGCCTGGGTGCTGGGCCTAAATATCTGACAATGGACTGTTGCAGTGGTGGCTGACGTGAAGCCTGATTTTCTGCTATGACATGCAGACTGATTCTCTGCTGACATGAAGCCAGATCCTCTGTTACGGGACCTCTCTCCTCTGCCTGGGTGCTGGGCCTAAATATCTGACAATGGACTGTTGCAGTGGTGGCTGACGTGAAGCCTGATTTTCTGCTATGACATGCAGACTGATTCTCTGCTGACATGAAGCCAGATCCTCTGTTACGGGACCTCTCTCCTCTGCCTGGGTGCTGGGCCTAAATATCTGACAATGGACTGTTGCAGTGGTGGCTGACGTGAAGCCTGATTTTCTGCTATGACATGCAGACTGATTCTCTGCTGACATGAAGCCAGATCCTCTGTTACGGGACCTCTCTCCTCTGCCTGGGTGCTGGGCCTAAATATCTGAGAATAGACTGTTCCAGTGGTGGGTGACGTGAAGCCAGATTCTCTGCTATGGGACCTCTCTCCAATTGATTTTGGTTAATTTTTATTTATTTAATTTTTATTTTAATTCATTTCCCTATCCACATTTGTTTGCAGGGGATTTACCTACATGTTGCTGCCTTTTGCAGCCCTCTAGCCCTTTCCTGGGCTGTTTTACAGCCTTTTTAGTACAGAAAAGTTTGGGTCCCCATTGACTTCAATGGGGTTCGGGTTCGGGACGAAGTTCGGATCGGGTTCGGCTGAACTTCTCGAACCCGAACATCCAGGTGTTCGCTCAACTCTAGTCATCAGTATCTGATCAGTGCGGGTCTGACACCCAACAATCAGCTGTTTGAGAAGGCACTGACGTGCCTGTGAGGGCCGCAGCCTTCTCCCTGCTTACCAAGCACAGCGTAATACAGTGTATAGTGGCTGTGCTTGGTATCGCGCTCAGCCCCATTCACTTTTATGGGCCTGAGATGCGCCTAGGCCATGTGACCGATAAGCGTGTTGTCACTGACCTAGGAGACGCTAGGAGAAGGCTCTGGCACTACTGCTAATTGTCAGGGATCCCAAGTGTCAGACCCCCACCAACCAGATTCTGATGATTCATCAGTATTAAAGTTTTGGAAGACTCCTTTAACCCTTTCAAGACCAGGTGATTTTCCATTTTTTCATTTTCATTTTTTACTCGCAGCCCTCCCAAAGCCATAACTTTTTTATTTTTGTATTCACATATCCGTATGAGGGCTTGTTTTTTGTGGAAAAGATGTACTTTCTAATGGTACCATATACAGTTGCATGCAATGTGGTAAGAAGCGGGAAAAAAATTCCAAATGGGGTGGAATTATAAATACAAAACATTATTCTGCCACAGTTTTATGGGTTTGTTTGTTTTTACAGTTTCCTATGCAGTGAAACAGACCTTTTTACTGCGTAGAAAATTGGTTACTATGATTACAAAGATACCACATACAGTTGCAAGAAAAAGTATGTGAACCCTTTGGAATTATATGGATTTCTGCACAAATTGGTCAGAAAATGTGATCTGATCTCCATCTAAGTCACAACAATAGACAATCACAGTCTGCTTAAACTAAAACACACAAAGAATTAAATGTTACCATGTTTTTATTGAACACACCATGTAAACATTCACAGTGCAGGTGAAAAAAGTATGTGAACCCCTAGACTAATGATATCTCCAAGAGCTAATTGGAGTGAGGTGTCAGCCAACTGGAGTCCAATTAATGATATAAGATTGGAGGTGTTGGTTACAGCTGCCCTGCCCTATAAAAAACACACCAGTTCTGGGTTTGCTTTTCACAAGAAGCATTGCCTGATGTGAATGATGCCTCACACAGAAGAACTCTCAAAAGACCGACGATTAAAAATGGTTGACTTGCATAAAGCTGGAAAGGGTTATAAAAGTATCTCCAAAAGCCTTGGGCCCCTTTCACACGGGCAAGTATTCCACGCGGATGTGATGCGTGAGTTGAATGCATTGCACCCGCACTGAATCCTGACCCATTCATTTCTATGGGGCTGTTCACATGAGCGATGATTTTCACGCATCACTTGTGCGTTGCGTGAAAATAGCAGCATGCTCTATTTTGTGCGTTTTTCACGTAACGCAGGCCCCATAGAAATTAATGGGGTTGCGTGAAAATCGCAAGCATCCGCAAGCAAGTGCGGATGCGCTGTGATTTTCACGCACGGTTGCTAGGAGACGATCGGGATGGAGACCCGATCATTATTATTTTCCCTTATAACATGGTTATAAGGGAAACTAATAGCATTCTGAATACAGAATGCATGGTAAAATAGCGCTGGAGGGGTTAAAAAATAAATAAATAATAATTTAACTCACCTTAGTCCACTTGATCGCGCAGCCCGGCTTCTCTTCTGTTTCCTTCTTTGCTGATTGCAGGAACAGGACCTGTGGTGACGTCACTCCGGTCATCACATGATCCATCACATGATCTTTTACCATGGTGATGGTACAGAGGGGTGTTACCAGTTGGGGGGGTCCCTGTACAGTCTGACACCAGAAGCACTGATTTGACAGTTAGACATGCCAGCTACAAATAACACCCAGCAGTACTTTTACTGCAGACTACTAGCAATTCATTCATAACTTTTTTTTGTAAATATTTGTAAACTTCTACCAGGAATAATACAGGAATGGCATACCACATAAGAATACAGAATGAGTACCAAGGCAGAACCTTTAGACAGGTTGACTCTTATCAAATTGAACAAGGTCCGGATTGCCCCTGACTTCTCTACTCCACCAGAGGAAAGCGGCTGAACATAAAGGCACTTTAAATGTGGCTTTTATGGTGTATTGAATACACTGTATTCCCATGCACCCCTTCCACCACAAAAAGGGTATATGGTTCAATCTTCCTTTTCTCGTGCTCCTTCTCCTCCTCCATCATATCGACATGCGTATTTGGCTGCTCTCACTCCTAATGTTTTAGAGGGTCAGATCAGATGCAGACCCTCAACCATAATTTTTTCGATGGTCAGCTCAGCAGCAGGCCCTCGCCCATAATTTTTTTCATGGTCAGATCAGCAGCAGACCCTCGTCCCTAATGTTTTAGAGAGTCAGCTCACCAGCAGACCCTCAACCATAATTTTTTCGATGGTCAGCTCAGCAGCAGCAGCGTATCATAGATCATATAGGAACCACTTTTGCGTCACTTGCTGTTTCGGACACGGCGGCATGCGTTCCAAATACCGGAAGTGGCGCGATCAGGAAGCCAGCAGTGCTTATTGGCTCATGCAGAGGGCGGACTCGCCTTTTTTGGCGCCCAATGTGTTATTTAAGTCATGGTTTGTAGTCTATCAGTGTGCTTTACTTTATCTTGACATAAATACCGGACCAGAATGCAATTATCATAGTTGCCATCTATTGCCTCATCTTTGATCCCCTGATGAACCAGCCTTTATTGACTGGGGAAACGCATCGGGACAAGGGACGAATACACCGTGGAGGATTATACCTTACTCATCCATAGGGCTAAACCAGGTGACAACGGAAGTGGGGTCGCTCCTTTCGGGGCTGATGCTCTGCTTGTAGGCAGGGGTATTGTGAGGGTTAAATTCGCCACTCCACTCCTGCCCTGACCTTACTTCTTTATTATCTGTTGTGCCGATAAGCTGTCTTCAAAAGTTATAATATTTTGCCTAATATATTTAGGATCATCATATCCAAGATAAAGTAAGGCTTTTTCACATTTTAATTTATTGGCACGTGCCGAATTGTTATTTATTTATGCTATGGGACTATTTTTTATATTAACGACAGTAAAAGTTATGTTTTAAGAGAATTCATTGATTCTGTGATGGTGATTGTTATGAAATTTTCACAACCCGTCAAAATATTCCGGTGCTATATTCAGCTCAGCAGCAGGCCCTCACCCCTAATGTTTTAGATGGTCAGATCAGCAGCAGGCCCTCGCCCCTAATGTTTTAGAGGGTCACCAGCAGGCCCTTGCCGCTAATGTTTTTTAGGGTCACCAGCAGGCCAGCAATCATAATTTTTCAAGGGTCTGTATGATGCCCTCCTTTATGTGTAATAAAGGGTGTATTGGAGTGCCAGTTCCTTGAAATTTTTGGCAGCCCTGTCATAGGCTTTATGAGTGTAGGAGTCCCACTACCTGAACAATTGTACCACAATGTGAATGAGGCCCTCCTTTATGTGATATACAGGTTGTATCGGAGTGCCTCTTCCTTGTAATTTTTGGCAGCACTTCCACTTTATATACAAGTAAATATACAGGAAAGAATGTTTCTTAACAATTTTTCCTCTAAAACCGATTTTTATCGTCGGTTTTGTGCGTATTATTGTCAGTCTGTAAAATTGGCATACTACTCGGACAACATCGTTCCCAACAGCGACCTGGGAGTCCAAGATGCATTCAGACATCCTCCCCATGCTGTGCCCGAACCATTTCAGTGGTGTTTCCATCAATTTCTGACCTTTTCATGTGAACCAGACACCCTCCCCTCTTCAGAGCAGGGGGGTGCCTGGTTTAATGCTCGGGTTCGCCCATTGTCTTCCATTGTGCTCGGGTGCTCAGTAGAGCACCCAAGCATCCCGAGGTGTAATACTCGAGCACCCGAGGACTTTGGTGCTCGATCAACACTAGCTATTAGCTATCATGGATGTTCTCATCTGGTATTCTTCAAGGAAACATTGACCAACCTTTGGTATGTCCCAGACATTGTGGAACCAGTCCTATTGCCTTTTATGACTTGTGGTGTTTCATCTACACAATGTGCTCTTCAGATTACCCAGCAGCTCCTCTGGACTGGATTGGGAAACAGCCACCTTTGCTGAACTATGGGTCCAAGGAAGATATCCAGCATCTGTATAACCGTTACTAATGTTGAGCGAATCGAGCTTTGGATCCTAGATCCGAATTCAATTCGCTCAAAACTTCATTTTAATGCTGAATTGGAACAGGTCTCCATACAACATTAAAATGTATGGGCTCTGGCAAGGTGAACAGAGTTATCACCGAAGTCTCAAGGGATTTCGGTGAATAACTTTGGCCATTAACATTTAAACTTTAAAACCATTTTAAAAGTCATCTTCAGTACAATTTGGTACCTGGGTACCAAAGCCAACTGCGGATCCATGTTTTAAAATGATTTTAAAGTTGAAAAATCCAATCCTGAAGTCCAGTGAGACTTTGGTGATATCGAATTTGCCTCGCCAGAGCCCAAATATTTGAATGCTGTATGGAGACGAATCTCTGTAAAGCATTCAAAGGAAGTTTTGAACAAATTAACTTTGGATCTAAGATCCGAAGCACGATTCGCTCAACACTAACTGATACCATGTCAGAGTGGCAGTATGTATTGCAGGAAGGGGAGATGCCACCCAATATTAATGTAACGGTGCCTCAATATATACCCTGCTGTAGAGCCTAAAATTAATTGTGCACCAGCTTGGTTGTGTGATCAAGCAGTTTATGCTTTGTATGCATCAGTTTGATCGCACTAACTTTTCTAGGTATTCTATTTTAATATTATGGTAATGTCATTTCTGTAGTTTTGGATATTTAAGCAAGTCAAAATTACAATTAAAATAAAGCCATTAGCTGAAGATAGCATGTTTGTTGCAAGAGTGTCTTTAAACACGATTCAACAAAATCTAAATTATAACAGCAACAGAGGTGGGAAGATGGCAGCTTTTTACATTTGCCAATGTTAATCAATAATCATGCAGTATTTGGAGCTATAATTTCACAATGGACAATTAAACATTGTGCAATACTTGGAATGTTAAACAGTTTGGTATATCAGCTACATTATGTTTCCTGTGATTAGGAACCTGCATTTATTAAAATGAGCCACAAGATTGAAAATTTGTCATTGTAGAAATTTATGCAATGTCATAGTAAATTGCTATAATTACATACAATACAGCAAAGGAGAAAAACCTGTCAATCTCTACCTGACTGAGATCCACTAAGATGTGCATTACTTGGTCAATGTGTGCTTGTCAACAATTGTCAATATCGTCCTAAAGGTATGACGGAAGAGGCCGGGCCACTTGGACCCTCACTAGTGCTATTAGGAGACATTAGGATATATTCACACTTAGCATATTTGTTGCAGAAATTTAGATTGAAAAATGCATTCCATATATCTGAAAGTTATTCCTTCAGTAGTTGTTTCTGGAAACCTGCCTCATGTGAATGTACACTAAAGCGGATAGAACAGCTAATTGTCTGAGGTTGGACAGCTTGCATAAAAGTAAGGCTAACATGGTTAATGGTTATGGTTATTCATACATTTATCATTTTTATGCCGAGAAGTCTACATGTAAGAATTGTAACTTATTTCTTTTACATTACAGATTTCCCTCAGTCTGAACCGGCTTTCTTTGTTACCACAAATGACACTCCTTTGAATGAAATTCTAAATGAGTCAAAGCCTTTGTTACAGGTATTTACTATAGTGTCTGCTACTTTTACTTTTTTTTACTTTTACTTTACTTTTCTGTTACTTTTTTTAAGCTATAAATTCAATAGATAGTCAGATTTCTTACAAACCGGATTCCCAAAAAGTTGGGACACTATACAAATCGTGAATAAAAACTGAATGCAATGATGTGGAGGTGCCAACTTCTAATATTTTATTCAGAATAGAACATAAATCACGGAACAAAAGTTTAAACTGAGAAAATGTACCATTTTAAGGGAAAAATATGTTGAATCAGAATTTCATGGTGTCAGCAAATCCCCAAAAAGTTGGGACAAGGCCATTTTTCACCACTGTGTGGCATCTCCCCTTCTTCTTACAACACTCAACAGACGTCTGGGGACCGAGGAGACCAGTTTCTCAAGTTTAGAAATAGGAATGCTCTCCCATTCTTGTCTAATACAGGCCTCTAACTGTTCCATCGTCTTGGGCCTTCTTTGTTGCACCTTCCTCTTTATGATGCGCCAAATGTTCTCTATAGATGAAAGATCTGGACTGCAGACTGGCCATTTCAGTACCCGGATCCTTCTCCTACGCAGCCATGATGTTGTGATTGATGCAGAATGTGGTCTGGCATTATCTTGTTGAAAAATGCAGGGTCTTCCCTGAAAGAGATGACGTCTGGATGGGAGCATATGTTGTTCTAGAACCTGAATATATTTTTCTGCATTGATGGTGCCTTTCCAGACATGCAAGCTGCCCATGCCACACGCACTCATGCAACCCCATACCATCAGAGATGCAGGCTTCTGAACTGAGCGTTGATAACAACTTGGTTGTCCTTGCCCTTATTGGTCCGGATGACATGGCGTCCCAGATTTCCAAAAAGAACTTCGAATCATGACTCGTCTGACCACAGAACAGTTTTCCATTTTGCCACACTCCATTTTAAATGATCCCTGGCCCAGTGAAAATGCCTGAGCTTGTGGATCTTGCTTAGAAATGGCTTCTTCTTTGCACTGTAGAGTTTCAGCTGGCAACGGCGGATGGCACGGTGGATTGTGTTCACTGACAATGGTTTCTGGAAGTATTCCTGAGCCCATTCTGTGATTTCCTTTACAGTAGCATTCCTGTTTGTGGTGCAGTGTCGTTTAAGGGCCCGGAGATCACGGGCATCCAGTATGGTTTTACAGCCTTGACCTTTACGCACAGAGATTGTTCCAGATTCTCTGAATCTTCGGATGATGTTATGCACAGTTGATGATGATAGATGCAAAGTCTTTGCAATTTTTCGCTGGGTAACACCTTTCTGATATTGCTCCACTATCTTTCTGTGCAACATTGTGGGAATTGGTGATCCTCTACCCATCTTGGCTTCTGAGAGACACTGCCACTCTGAGAAGCTCTTTTTATACCCAATCATGTTGCTAATTGACCTAATTAGTGTTAATTGGTCTTCCAGCTCTTCGTTATGCTCAAATTTACTTTTTCCAGCCTCTTATTGCTACTTGTCCCAACTTTTTGGGGATTTGTTGACACCGTGAAAATTTGAATCAACGTATTTTTCCTTTAAAATGATACATTTACTCGGATTAAACGTTTGATCTGTCATCTACGTTCTATTACAAATAAAATATTGACATTTGCCATCTCCACATCATTGCATTCAGTTTTTATTCACAATTTGTTTAGTGTCCCAACTTTTTTGGAATCCGGTTTGTATTTTATTTCAAATACATGTGAATAAAATGTGAACTCTTTGCTGTAATACAATGTTTTGCCATCTTTGACAGAAACAACCACCAATAGGTGTTCCTTATAACTTGGTTCTGGCATCTACTGGGAGACATTTTTGCAGACTCTTCCATAGAGCATACTTTAAGAAGTGCAATATTTGAGTATTTTCTTGCATACACAGACTGTTCCACAGAATCTGGAAGGGATATTGGTTTGTACTTGGCCACTTAAGAACCCTCCTTTTTTCCCACCATTTCTTGCTGGATTTGGTAGTAAGTTTTCCCTTGAAAGCTATGCTGATAGAGTATACCAAATAGTCTCCACATGTCTCTAATCATAAATGCATACAGAGATCATATTCCATACAGCAGAGGACTAATGCAGCAAAAAAATAAAAATAATCTACAATGTTCCAATATAGAGATGTAAAACTGTTGGGGGAATTAAGTTTCACAAAGAAGGCAGCTGAGATTCTGCTTGGCGGAGGTGATCAGCTGGTGACCACCCAACAAGAAAAAGATCACTTTTCATTGAGCTGATCTCTGCTGATAGATATCACCTAGGTAGGTACAGACATTGGAGTGACTGCTTAGTGGCCATGCACATATCACATCTTGGCAGCAAGCAAAAACACTAAAGCAAGAAGAAGGGGAGTAAAGTATGACCCATGAATTATTATGGTCCATATTCTTCAACAAACTTTTAAGATTTGTTTAATTTTTAGGAAACAGAAGTCACCAACTTAGTACCAGAGCAACCAAAACAGCAGATTGTGGAGTTCACAGTTACCCTCAACAACCAAGAATTTACAACTGAGCTTAGTGATCCAAATTCCCCTCAGTACCAAGAGCTTGCTACAAATTTTCAGCTTCAGGTAAGTGTTTTCTTCAATGGCTTTCAATTACTTTAAGCACTGTGACAAAAATGGTTATTCTCTGGCCAGTTATAAGGGTACATGGTGTAAATTGTCCACTGTGATTGTCCAGCTAACACAGTGGGGGACATTTAACAATGGTTCTACACCATTATTATGGCATAAAAAATTGCAGACTATGGCACACGTCATATGTCCACCATAATTTACAACTTGTTAAAGGCTAGATACACCTTCAAAGACAATTTTTAATATAATATTTGGCTAAAATAATGTTTTCAATTGGTCTTTATTAAAAATACTGATCTGTACTGTCACAAAGGGTCATAAACACTTATGTAAGCCACATTCTTATCGGTCACATAAGAATTGAGCTAAAATGAGTGTTTATAAGGTCAGAGAGCAGAGATAAGGAGCCCATCAGGTGAGCTGGCTGAAAGAATAGAGAGAAAATTCAGATCCTGCTACTAGAGCATCTTAGCTCTGTACAGAAAAAAGGGCTCCAAATTTTTAACAAAGACCAATTAAAAAAATATATTTTTAGCTCTAAATGAGTGCAATGCAACAATAAAAAATTGCCCCCAAAGGCTTAAATAGCTTTTAAGCTTCTTGCCACTTTTCTGAAGTGTTGAGAAAAGGGCTTAGCAGGAGGGTGAGGCTTCTAGATTTACTGACTTCAGTGTCTGGTGCCTGCCTCGTAATAAATTAGGCGCATCTCACGCCAGTGCAGGGATATCAATACTGACTTATGGGCAAGCCAGTCTTGATAAATGTCCTTCAGTGTCTTATGTGTGGACCGGAAGTCAGTTTCTCTATTCATTCCTATAAAAGTGTCAATCTCATAGCAATGACTAGATAAACTGACTTCCTGTTTACACATAAGACACTGTGTCTGTTAGACAGTCAGAGTGTCAGTCACATTACACAATAAAAGGGAGGGACTATCTCACAAATTCAGCCACTGGGGAAAAGGTTACCTTTATCACAATTTAAATCATGTACTTTCTAACAGGCCATAGAATAAAGTGGGTTTTTTTTGTGTTTTTTTTTTTTTTAAAGACTATCTTTAAGTTTTACAGATTGTTTTCTATGGTTAATTATATGCGAAGGCATAACTTTTTTTTTGTTGTGTGGTTCTGTTGGCAACTGCTATGATGTCACCCATACACTGCACACATATGAAAGGGGAGATACTGCTTTCCTATTTCTCACACTTTCACATGGAGGACGTTATACATGATAAGTGACTATTGTTGCAGTGAATCCAGCAATAGGGTAAAAAAGTAGAATACTTGGGGTGTGTTCCAATCTGTATCATGGTATCAATTTATATAATGCCATTCTATCTCATTGCCTGTACAGATGCTTCCTATTCCTCTCTTCATATACTCCTTAATGCAGCAGCTGTAATCTGACACCTCAGTGAGCTGCTAATTTGTCTTCATCATTACATTGCTTACTTAGGGGTACTTTCACACTTGCGCTGCCTGCCAGATCCGTCAAAACATATGCAAACTGATGGCATTTGTCAGACGGATCAGGAACATGTCCTATTTTGGTCTTCAAAATGAGGACCTCAAATCCAAAGAACTCAATGGGACTGCCAAAATTGTGGATCGCAAAATGGATACGGTCGTGTGCATAAGGGTTTAGATACACAGCTCAGCAGGCAGGATCATACAAGATAGGCTTAGGGCACTTGCGGCAGAGGATTCCAGCAGGCAGTTCCGTTGCCAGAATGCCTGATTGCCTGGTTCCGTTGCCTGATCCGTATGACAAATGCATATCCGCCTCTCCGGTGTCATCCAGAAAAACGGATCCGGCATTTATTGTTTTTACCATTTTTTGCGGTCTGAGCATGCGCAGACCGCAATGCCGGATCTGTTTTGCTGGATCCGGCATTAATGCATTTCAATGGGAAAAAATGCCGGATCCGGCATTCCAGATAAACCCGCAGCATGCTGCGGTATTATTTCTGTCCTGAAAAGTCAAAAAGACTGAACTGAAGACATCCTGATGCACCCTGAACGGATTGCTCTCCATTCAGAATGCATGCGGATAAAACTGATCAGTTCTTTTCCAGTATTGAGCCCCTAGGATGGAACTCAATGTCGGAAAAGAATAACGCTAGTGTGAAAGTACTCTAATACAGGTTCTATCACTCAATTGACATTAAGAGGCTAATGCAACATAGGGTAGGGTGAAAGAGGTCTACTTTTTGGAGAAAGAGGTATCTATACCTATAGTATTAATTTAAATAAAAAATGGGTTGTCTAAACAGGGCAAATGCTTTAGATTCTCTGGGAAGGATATAAAATGGCAGAAAGCAACCTGTCCTGTGAGTAGGACTGCTTGCCACACATTGTAGAGCTGCCTAGGGGGGTGAGGGGTCGTGTCCTGGTAATGATGTGATCCTGCCTATGATATGCAATCATGACTGAGCAATCTGACAGAAAAACTCACCAATATGTAGTATATGGAAGCGCCCGAGTTTAGTGTGTAGCGAGGTCATATCTCCTCAACCTCCTAGGCACCTCTGCAAGTGGAGGCAACCAGTCCTGCTCACATGCCAGGACAGGTTACTGGGGTCCGTTTTAAATTATTCTTGGAGAGCCGCTTTAATAAATCACAAGGTTCCAAAAGCGGGACTGAAATCCAATATGCTTCTCTAAAAGCCCAACCTAAATGGGTCACCGTCATTATCATATATTCTCTGGTCCAGCATGAATATCCTACTAGCAGCCATACATCAATACATTTACAATACACTCTTGTGCCTATAGAAATAGTGGTTACCATAGTTTCTTGTGTAAACCACATGATTAGAGTTGGCCATCTTTCACCAGCAATGCTGATGAGTTTTATTTTCTCCAGGCTTTTTGTTAGGTAAACTGCTCTCGAACGTGATTTGTAATGTGAGTGATAACAATCACCGATGAATGATAGAGTTGTATACAGTACTATAGACAGGAGATACGTAAAGCAGCAAGATAAATGCATGCTATTGAAATGATTGATGAAAAAAGCAAAATGCTTTCATGCAGAATCTCATTTATAAATCCACACAACAAGTTTTCATTCTTTCTACCCATAAGAATATTTTCACTTGTGCAGACTGTAGTACTTTAGTCAGAGAGCCTAAAAGCCATCTGGCATTATTGGTCCATTAACAGCCCAATGTGTTTTGCATACAAAACTGTAACTGCTAGTTTTACCTTGATACAAATGAACTAGATTTCCTTTTCTGAAAATATTGCTGCCATTCATTATGGTCTTAAGTGAGCACAACAATCAATTACGCAGGAGACATGGACTGACATTTTAATGAAGACTATATGCATGCATTCCTGAAATAATTTCTTCTTGGTATTATTGTTATTATTTATCTCATATGAAATATCAAGAATGAAAAATAAGTCATTGTTAAAGGAATGCTTCCATTAAAAAAATGTTTTTTTTTAATCTCAATATTCATAGAATAACAAAACAAATCTATTTTTTTAATTATGGCAGGACTATACTATTGAATTTTAAAATGCAAAACAGTCTTTCTGTAGCAGTCAAGGATAACAATATGACAGCTCTAATATTCTTGATTTAGTAACATAGTTTGTAAGGTTGAAAAAAGACACATGTCCATCCAGTTCAGCCTGTTATCCTGCAAGTTACTCCATGTGTGGTCTGACTAGCGATTTGTAAAGTGATAGGACTATGTTCTCATCACAAGCATCTTATGCCCCTTTTGATGCAACCCATTGTCTTATTGGCCTTGGCAACAAATACCTGACACTAATTTATACAGTTAAGTTTGCTGTACACTAAAATTCCTTTTCAATGTCAGTGTTACCCAGTGTTTTACCATTTAGTATGCGCTGATGAGTTACACTTTCCCTTGCCATATGCATAACCTTACATTTATCAGCGTTAAACCTCATCTGACACTTCTCTGTCCAAGCCTCCAATCTATCCAGATCCCTCTGTAGCAGTACACTGTCCTCTTTCATTTTAATTACTTAACACAGTTTAGTATTGTTAACAATTTTTATTTTATTTTACTATACAACCTCTTTACAAGATCATTTATAAATATATTGAAGAGAATAGGGCCCAATACTGACCCCTCTGGTACCCCACTAGTGATGGTGACCCAAACTGCATGTACTGTTAAAGCCACCTTCTGTTTTCTGTCACTGAGCCAGTTACTTTTTTTCAAACATTTTCCTCCAGTCCAAGCATTATCATTTTATGTACCAACCTTTTTTGTGGCATAATATCAAGTGTTTTGGAGAAGTCAAGATATATGACATTTATTGACCCACCTTAGTTAAGTCTAGAACTTAATACATCATAGAAACTGATTAAATTAGTTTGACATGACTGATCCCTCATGAAGCTTAATATGGTTTTATACACTTATTTTCATTGAGATACTCCAGGATAACTTCTCTTAGAAAACCCTCAAACAGTTTACCCATGACAGATGTTAGACTTACTGGCCTTTAGTTTCCAGGCTCAGTTTTTTACCCCTTTTTGAATATTGGCACCATATTTGCTAAGCACCAATCCTGTGGAAGACTCCATGTCATTATAGGGTCCTTAACCCCTTCCCGACCGTAATCCGTATATATACGTGATAGCTGCACATACCCCGTGCAGGTACCACGTATATAAACGTTCTGGCAGCTCTTTAATCCAAGCGCTGCAAAGCGCTTGGATTAAAGCTTCTGCCCCTGCCCTGCTGCTGTCACGGACAGCATACAGTGCAGTAATGCCGGCAAGGGACCAATCAGAGTGGCCCCTTGCCGGCAATCGATCCGATTGGTTAGTCTATGCAGACTAACCAATCGGATTGAGGCAGTGAAAAAATGCCGGTTTCAGGCTCTGATCTGCACTCTTAGATCAGAGCCTGAAATCACAGTGTCCTCGTGCCCTCCCCCCCCCCGATCTGTGCAGCCCCCCCAATCTGTGCATCCCCCCCGATCTGTGCAGCCCCCCCATCTGGGCCCCCTCAATCTGCACCCCACCTTGTGTCTACAGTGCCCTGATGTCCGCCCCTCCCCGCCCCATACATTCCTCCTGCTTCCCACCTCCCTCAATGCTGGCCGTGACACCCCCCCTTCCAGCGCTGCCCCCGCTCGGTCCCCCTGCTGTGTTTGATGGCGGCGGCTCCATTCCTGAGCCGCCGCCATCATCAGAGTGTCATCTCTATGCTGACACTCTGTTGTAACCCCATAGATGTTACGGCAGCGGCATCCATGGGGTTAGTAGAGGGAGTGGGCTGTCTCTCTCCACCATCGGGGCTGCCGCACTGCGATGGCAGCCCCGATGGTTGCCATGGCAACCGGACGCTTTGCAAAAGTGTCCACTGTTGCCACCTACAGGGCATCTGATTGTATTACACTTTGCAATGCAAAAGCATTGCAAAGTATAGTACAGCCATCAGCCCCACTGGATCTTCAAGATCCAAGAGGGACTTGATTAAAAAAAAATGTGAAAAAAAAAAGTAAAAATAAAAATGTAAAATGTAAAAATTAAATTGCCTTTTCCTATATAAAATGAAAAATAAATAACTACACATATTAGGTATCACCGCGTCCATAACGACCGTCTCTATAAAGATATCACATGATAGACCCCGTCCGATAAACACCATAAAACAATAAAATAAAAACTGTGTAAAAAAAATTTCACCTTACATCACAAAAAGTGCAACAGCAAGCGATCAAAAAGGCGTATGACCCCCAAAATAGTACCAATCAAACCGTCACCTCATCCCTCAAAAAAATGATACCCTATTTAAGACAATCGCCCAAAAACTAAAAAAAGCTATGGCTCTCAGACTATGGAGACACGAAAACATAATTTTTTTGGTTTCAGAAATGCTATTATTGTGTAAAACTTAAATAAATAAGAAAAAGTATACATATTAGTTATTGCCACGTCCGTAACGATCTGCTCTATAAAACTGTCACATGACCTAACCCCTCAGATAAACGCTGTAAAAATAAATAAATTAAAACAGTTTCAAAACAGCCAATTTTTTGGTCACCTTGCCCCATAAAGTGTAATAATGAATGATCAAAAAATCCTATGTACCCAAAAATTGTACGAATAAAAACCTCAACTCTTTCTGCAAAAAACGAGCCCCTGCACAAGACGATCGGCAGAAAAATAAAAAACATATGACGTTCAGAAAATGGACACACAAAAACATAATTTCTTTTTCAAAATTGCTTTATTATGTAAAACTGAAACAAACAAAGAAAGTAGACATATTTGATATCATTGTTCGTAACAACCTGCTCTATAAAAATAGCACATGATCTACCCTGTCAGATGAATCTTGTAAAAAAAAAAAAAAAAAAGTGCCAAAACAGCCATTTTTCAGTTACCTTGCCTCACAAAAAACTTAATATAGAGCAATTAAAAATCATATGTACCCCAAAATAGTACCAATAAAACTGGCACCTCATCCCCTAGTTTCCAAAATAGGGTCACTTTTTGGGAGTTTCTACTGTATGGGTGCATCAGGGGGGCTTTAAATGGCAGATGACATTTAAAACCAGTTTAGCAAAATCTGCCTTCCAAAAACCATACGCGTTCCTTTCCTTCTGCACCCTGCCGCACACCCTTACATCAGTTTACGACCACATGTGGGGTATTTCTGTAAACCGCAGAATCTGGGTAATAAATGTTGAGTTTTGTTTGGCTGTTAACCCTCAATGTGTTAAAGGAAAAAATGTAATAAAATGGAAAATCTGCCCAAAATTTTCTCTCCATTTTCCTTTAAGTCTTGTGGAACACCTAAAGGGTTAACAAAGTTTGTAAAATCAGTTTTGAGTAACTTGAGGGGTGTAGTTTCTACAATGGGGTCATTTATGGGCGGTTTCCATTATGTAAGCCTCACAAAGTGACTTCAGACCTAAACTGGTCCTTAAAAAGTGGGATTTGGAAATTTCCTTAAAAATTTTAAGAATTGTTTCTAAACTTCTAAGCCTTCTAATGTCCTAAAAAAATAAAATGACATTTCCAAAATGATGCCAACATAAAGTAGACATATGGGAAATGTTAAATAATAAATATTTTATTAGGTATGACTTTCTGTTTTTTTTAGAAATTTGGGATTTTTTCATAAATAAAGTTGAAATATATTGACTCAAATTTATGACTATCATGAAGTACAATGTGTCACGAGAAAACAATCTCAGAATTTCTTGGATAAATAAAAGTGTTCCAAAGCTATTACCACATAAAGTGACGCATGTCAGATTTGTAAATTTTGACCTGGACACTGGGGCATCAACGACCCTTGGTCATGAAAGGGTTAAATATTAGAAATAAGGGTCTGTCTATGACATTAATTCTCTTAGGATACAGGGATATATGCCATCTGGATCCAGTGATTTGGCTATGTTAATTTCTTCAAGACGCTGCTGCACTTCTTACTGGGTCAGACATGCCACTTTTAATGGGAAGTTTACTTTTACACAGTGGAGAAAAAAATATTTAATAGATTCACTTTCTCCTCATCAACTCCACCCAACTCTGTAAAGGGCCAACTCCACCCTCATCGCTCTGTAAAGGGCCAACATTTTCTGGTTTAAACCTTTTACCATTATATAATTGAAGAACATTTTAGGGTTAGTTTTACTCTCTTTGGAAATGAGCCTCTCTTCCTTCTTTATTGACTTCATTACATTTCTATTTATCCACATTTTTTTTTTGTTCCTCACCCTTTTATTCCCATAAGGTATGAACCTCTCACAGTTAGAGTTTAGTATGGCTTTTAAAAATATCCAATTTTGTGGCAGCATTTTTATTTTTAAAGACATTCTACCAGTTAATGAGGCTAATGATCGCTATTAGCTGGTCAAATTTAGCTTTTTGGAAGCTTGTCGTTTTTGTGCCGCGCAGAAGAAACGCTCTTTTAAACGACAACTGGAAAGTTATTACTTTATGGTCATTATTTCCGAGGTGTCCCCCAACCTGCACATCTGTTGTTCTGACAGGTCTATTGGTTAATACTAAGTCTAGTATGGCCATCCCTCTAGTAGGATGCTAAACCAGTTGGGAAAGGTAATTGTCTTTGGTTAATGCCAAGAACCTCTTTCCTTTATGAGATCCACAGGTTTCAGTTTCCCAGTCTATAGCTAGGCAGCTAAAGTCCTCCATGATAGCAACCTCATTAATTTTTGCTGCTTCATCTATTTCCCTTTGTAGTAGATTCTCTATGGAATCTGGTATATTAGGTGGCTTATAAAAAACTCCTATAAATATTTTATTATTGTCTTAGCCTCCACATATTTCTACCCACAATGACTCAACATGTTCATTTCCCTTATTTATATCTTACCAAAGCATGGGGTTTAGACAGGACCTTGCCCTGATCTTGAGACCTAAGTCCCTTATTTTTATTTTTAAGAACTCCCCACCTAACTCTAATTTTGTCATTGGTTTCAATGTGTAACCATGACTACTGGATCTTCGCCAGCCCCTCCCAGTAGTCTTTCAACCTGATCTATGATATATCGAACTCCAGCACCAGGAATACAACACACTGTTCAATGATCCTGTTTTTTTGTGACAGATTGCATTATCTGTACCCATAATGATTGAGTCTCCCACTATCAGTACCTTTTTGGCCCATCCTGCACTCCTGGTCCCCTTCTTACTGGAGCTGACATTCCCCAGGCTGGCAGAGGTGTTTTGTTTTTTTTCCCTCTACATTCAAAGGCTTGAATAAAGAGAAGACCACTGCATTGATTAGTGTAATTTGTGGCGGTCTACTTGAATCACTACAGGGGACTTTTTCTGGTCGCAGTAAATGGTCTGAATGAAAAAATTAAACAAGACTGTTTGCCATACTAAAAGTCTAACTAAAGAGGGTATTAAAGAGCTAGGACTGAATAGTACAATAGAATTATTAAAGGTTTTTCAGGAATTTTTAAGTTTTTATTAATGCCCTGTAGGGCGTATAACTTAATGAAAGAGTCATATTCATGTGCTGGCCGTTTCTCCACTCCTGTGCCCTGGGTCACATTAGGCCATATTCTTTTCCCTGGCTTGTTTACGTCCAATGGTACACATGACCCTATTCATGCCATGGCTGGAATTAAACAAGCCAGGGACCAGAATATGACCAAACTGGAGCCAAGGTGCAGGACCAGAGCAGTGGGCAACAAATGGATATGACTCTTTCATTAATTCATACACACGGTGGGTCACAACTGAAAACAGGAGAATTACTGGAAAACTCCTGCTGTTTCATAAGCCAAACTAAGGCTGCTGCCACATTAGGTCTTTCACTCTCCTTTGTTTTTTCTAATAAAGAAGTCTACGGAAAAACATGTGAATGTTTTCATACCCATAGAATGCTTCTTTAAAAAAAAAAAAAAAAAAAAGAGCTAAGTACCAAAAGATGCTAACAAACTGTCTCAGGGTCTCCTCACACACAGCTTTGTTCACGGAGTGTTTTTGTTTTTAAAATAAATAAATAAATAAATAAAAAGCCTGACTAGTGTGCTCTTTTACACCTGGCATTCTTAATGACTTTTTTTTTTTGCATTCATTTTTTTACAAGAAAGTGCTTGCCCCTGATGATGTCACTTCCTCTGCAGAGCTGTATAGGAAAAAAGCACTGAGTTTATAAAATCCACAAAAAATGTGCATCAGATGTAGACAAAAACCTTGGTTATGTGTATGAGCCGTAAGGTAGAGCTTGCTAGGTATGGGGGCTTGCACTGAAAGGTGAGACCCGTGTTTTATGGTATATACACACATCGTGGTTAGTTTAAAGCCACATCTGAATAAAGGCATGGGGTTCTGCAGTAGTTCTTCATGTGGTTGTGGCTTTTATAGGTGAGACACATTTTTTTAAACACGTTTATGTATTGCATTGAATCTTGCAGCAAAACCGCATGCATTTTTTTCTAAGGAGCTTTTGATGCAGTTTTAAACTTCTTAATCCAAATATACCTTTAGATGTTACTGAAAGAGAAGAGGGCTCAGACATATTGCTGTACAATGGTCAGACTAGACTTTATGATTTATCATCATGGTGACCTGACTCAAGCAGTGACTAGCTGAATTAGCATTGCCTGGCATCTTTGGAGTGTTAACCAGGATTATTTATTATGTTTACCTTTTTGGGGGGAAGGATGGGAAAGAACATCAATTTTGCAATAGCATTTTGTGTTTTAAATTGACCCATTGACTGTGTGGGATAAATAACGTTACCTTTATTTTCTAACAATGCCGGTGATATACAGTACAGACCAAAAGTTTGGACACACCTTCTCATTCAAAGAGTTTTCTTTATTTTCATGACTATGAAAATTGTAGATTCACACTGAAGGCATCAAAACTATGAATTAACACATGTGGAATTATATACATAACAAAAAAGTGTGAAACAACTGAAAATATGTCATATTCTAGGTTCTTCAAAGTAGCCACCTTTTGCTTTGATTACTGCTTTGCACACTCTTGGCATTCTCTTGATGAGCTTCAAGAGGTAGTCACCTGAAATGGTTTTCACTTCACAGGTGTGCCCTGTCAGGTTTAATAAGTGGGATTTCTTGCCTTATAAATGGGGTTGGGACCATCAGTTGCGTTGTGGAGAAGTCAGGTGGATACACAGCTGATAGTCCTACTGAATAGACTGTTAGAATTTGTATTATGGCAAGAAAAAAGCAGCTAAGTAAAGAAAAACGAGTGGCCATCATTACTTTAAGAAATGAAGGTCAGTCAGTCCGAAAAATTGGGAAAACTTTGAAAGTGTCCCCAAGTGCAGTCACAAAAACCATCAAGCGCTACAAAGAAACTGGCTCACATGCGGACCGCCCCAGGAAAGGAAGACCAAGAGTCACCACTGCTGCAGAGGATAAGTTCATCCGAGTCACCAGCCTCACAGCTTAACAGGTTAACAGCAGCTCAGCTTAGAGACCAGGTCAATGCCACACAGAGTTCTAGCAGCAGACACATCTCTAGAACAACTGTTAAGAGGAGACTGTGTGAATCAGGCCTTCATGGTAGAATATCTGCTAGGAAACCACTGCTAAGGACAGGCAACAAGCAGAAGAGACTTGTTTGGGCTAAAGAACACAAGGAATGGACATTAGACCAGTGGAAATATGTGCTTTGGTCTGATGAGTCCAAATTTGAGATCTTTGGTTCCAACCACCGTGTCTTTGTGCGACGCAGAAAAGGTGAACGGATGGACTCTACATGCCTGGTTCCCACCGTGAAGCATGGAGGAGGAGGTGTGATGGTGTGGGGGTGCTTTGCTGGTGACACTGTTGGGGATTTATTCAAAATTGAAGGCATACTGAATCAGCATGGCTACCACAGCATCTTGCAGCGGCATGCTATTCCATCCGGTTTGCGTTTAGTTGGACCATCATTTATTTTTCAACAGGACAATGACCCCAAACACACCTCCAGGCTGTGTAAGGGCTATTTGACCATGAAGGAGAGTGATGGGTGCTGTCACCGGACCTGAACCCAATCGAGATGGTGTGGGGTGAGCTGGACCGCAGAGTGAAGGCAAAAGGGCCAACAAGTGCTAAGCATCTCTGGGAACTCCTTCAAGACTGTTGGAAGACCATTTCAGGTGACTACCTCTTGGAGCTCATCAAGAGAATGCCAAGAGTGTGCAAAGCAGTAATCAAAGCAAAGGGTGGCTACTTTGAAGAACCTAGAATATGACATATTTTCCGTTGTTTCACACTTTTTTGTTATGTATATAATTCCACATGTGTTAATTCATAGTTTTGATGCCTTCAGTGTGAATCTACAATTTTCATAGTCATGAAAATAAAGAAAACTCTTTGAATGAGAAGGTGTGTCCAAACTTTTGGTCTGTACTGTATATTTTTGCGTCACAATATTCTGAGTGCCCTAACTTTAAAATTTTCTGTCAATGTGTGTTAATTTTTCTGGTTAAATAATGTGATAAAGTTATAGTTAAAAGTAATATTACAGTAAAGCAATACTTGCTACAAACACACAAAGGAGAAAAAATACGCATTTTATAATTCAGAAATGCCCCTTTGCATGCACATATTGCCATATAACAGCAACTTTTGCTGTTGGTATTGATACTTATATTATTCAACTTGTTCTCAGTCGGTACTTGCCAGAAGGAAAACCTATGCTAGTATTTCAGTATCTCTACGACTTGTTACACCTCGTAAGAAAGTAAAGTTGAATTTGCATAAATAATATAGCTTAATATAAATTATTTATGTAAATGTAAATATTTACTGGAGCCTACTTGTTAACTTTCAGTTATTTTAATGACAAGCTACTGTAGTTCATTAGCAGGCATCTGCTGGAAAAGTATTTGCATATTAGAGAGAAGTATTTGGACTAAAGAGGATATTTTTCATTACAATTTGCTTATATAGTAATTCTCCTGGGTAACAAGTTGCATGTGAAGCTGCAAAACTATAAATCTTAAATTTGGCTCAAGCCATACCAAAAAGTTTATTGAAGAGTATCTGTCATGGAGGTCAAAAGCATGCTGCATGCACCTTCTTAGCTCAGAAGCACCTGTTCACTGCAGGGGAAATGCATAACCAGGTGATAACTAGTGTTGAGTGCGAATATTCAAATCGCTAATTTTAATCGCGAATATCGCCACTTCAAGAATTCACGAATATTTAGAATATAGTGCTATATATTCGTATTCTCAAATAGTCTTGAATATTCTAATCGCGAATTTATCACATTTCCGATTTTCGCAATCAAGTAAACAATGACTGTATATCATGAATTCTTGAATTTATAGCGAATATTCGGCCAAAAATTTGTGAAATATCGCGAATTCGAATATTGCATATGCCCCTCATAACTAGTGATAACTGAGTGTCAGGGATTTCACAAGCCATGAATTTTTCAGCTGTCAGGGCATCTTGAACCAAGCCCTTAAAAAAAAAAAAAAAAACACATTGACCCCTATAACGGCAAAAACAGCTCCAGTGCCCCCATGAGATAAGGCCATAGTTCAGGTATAAGAGTCTACCACAGCACCCAATAACCATTTAGCTGCTGCTTATAAGTGGAAATAATGTGAATACTGTCTAATTATTTGTAGTTAGTGTAAAGTTCACATTTAAAGGGGTTATCCTACAAAAATGTTTCTTATGCAATGAACAGTGCATTTTAATTAAAGCATTACTGTAATATACTCAATTGAAATATTGTTCAATTTTTATGTACATTACATGTTCCTCTTTGGTAGCGCGACCTGCTGATTATCCTTCTGGTCTACCTCTTGCATTCACTGATGGACTTACATGCTCAGTAGCTTTCTTACCAGTGCTGATATTGTGATCTAATAGGTGGACTAGCCCAGACTCCTTTCATTCATTCTAAATTCATAGAAATATATAGCTATATATCTCCCTGGACAGTAGGGAAAGATATTATGGCTGCATTAAGTTACAGTGTAGGAAGGGGTTAAAAGGGTTTTCCAAGACTTATATATTGATGACCTATCCTCTGGATAGGTCATCAGTATCTGATTGGTGGGGGTCCAACACCCGGAATCCCACCGATCAGCTGTTTGAGAAGGTTCTGGCGCTCCAGTGAGTGCTGTGGCGTTCTCCTTGCTCACCAAGCACAGTGCCTTACATTGTACAATGGCTGTGCTTGTTATGGCAGCTCAGCCCTATTCACTTGAATGGAACTGAGCTGCCTTTAGGCCATGTGATTAGTGAACATTTCATCAGTGGTCTAGGACTCCCCTGCATAACGGAAACGGAACAGATCCATTTTGCAGCCCATAGACTTCTATTATGACGGAATGAATAACAGAATGCCTCTAAAGGCATTCCATTATGCATTCCGTCATAGAATTGCGTTATGGTCCGTGGTAATGGAATCCATAACGCAATTCACTTTTTACCAGTAAACAAAGTGTGAACGAATTTCTAAATATGAAATTCGCTTATCTCTAGTTCTCACATTGCTAAAAATATGCTTTAATATACGAAAATGAGTCTCTAGGAACAATGGGGACATTGCTGTTACTCCTAAAGCTCATCTCCCTCTGCCGCACCCCTGCGCTTTGACTTTAGGAGAAGTAAGGACCAGATGTGATCACGTTTATACTGCCTGGTCCTTTCAATTAAAGTGCAGAAGGCATGGCAGTTGCAGAGAGAGCTAACCTTCTAGGAGTAATGGCAATGCCCCTGTTTCTCCTAGGGGCTCATTATTTCATATGTACAAATCTCCTTACAAATGCCCCTTAAAGGAGTTCAGGTTTCATAATAAATATTTTATCTGCTCAGAATACCCCAAAACTTTGTATTATTGCCCCATATACCTGTTTTTCATATCAGCAATTTCCTTCCCCTTTTTGTATTATTTCTAGGCTGCATGTTTACATTCAGGATTTCCTTCATCTCGTTCCTGCTAGGTTTTCCAACCAAACACAGCATGCTTTACTTAGTAATTTTTCTCAGGGCTTGTTCCACTGGCCACACTGGTCTCTCTGCAATAGTCATGCCTCTACACCTCCCCTCTCCATGTTAGCTAAGTGGATCAAGCCTTATGAAACATTACAGAGCAAAGCATGTTGGGTTTGGTTAGAAAGCCCTCATATAGTTAGATATGGTTAGAAAGGAGGTAGGTGAAAATAGGAAGTCCTGCATGTAAACATCCTGAGCGTAGGGTTGTGATGGCTAACCTCCAGCACTCCTGCTGTGGTAAACATACAATTCCCAAGATGCACACTTGCTTGGCTGTTCTCAGAACTCCAAATAAATGAATGGAGTATGCTGGGCATTATACTTAGTTTCACCACAGCTGGTGTGCTGGAGGTTAGCCATCACTGGCATAGGGGCAGGAAAGTGCTGACATGAAAAAACAGGCATACAGAGTACTTTGGGCAAAGAAAAAAGGCATTATTAAAACAAAGAACCCCTTTAATGGCCAGTGGAAACCATTTTACCTTCATGCTTAAAGCATAGCAAACAGTGGGTGACAATTTGTCACCTTGTTCAGTACATTTGCATGACCTCTAATTGGTAGCTACGTAACTATTTATAGCAATGCTAGCCAGCCCCCCCAAAACGTGTAAAAAAGCTAATACAAGTCTCTTATACTTTACCAATTTGAGCATTTTGCTAAGCTGTACATATACAATGTGGAACAAGGCACAATTATTTATTTCTTTAGAAGCATGGAAATCAAGGACCACAATAGACATACTGGCCCACTTACTCAGGTCAATACCCATCTCTATAATGTGCTGTCATGACTCTTTATCCTGGCCCTGTCTCACATTTTATTGATTGCCTGGTGCTCTGTATTACTTAGTTTAAATCATGACTAGATGGACAGCGCATCAAATATGAGATGGTTCTTGAGCTGAAGCAAAATCTGATAAACTATCACACTTTCAAGTAATGGAAAAAAATGGAACATTAATAAAATATATAAAGTGCTGATGTGTGAACTAAACCTTTTCTCTGGTCTTGATGCTTCTCTCCTGATACTAGTTTATTAAAGAAATATATTTGTTTCTTACAATAGATGCAAAAGGTGTTTGAAAATCTTCCAGGGTTTAAGGAAATACAGGTTCTACGCTTTAGGTAAGTGAAATATTTATATTTTAATATATATATATATATATATATATATATACATATATATACCTACTGTATTTTTAGATTAATAAAAAAGGCTGTGTGGAATTACAAAAAGTACAACTGAATTAGCATTTCATTACCATAAATACCCCATACAGTGTAAGCTTTCATGGACAAGAGTCGTTTGTTGTTCTGTAGCTGTATTTTGATCAAGATTGACATTAGAAGAGTAAACTTTTGTTCCAAGCGAGCCCTGAGAATGGGGCTTTCAGCAGCGTGACAGTGGCGAAGAAACACAGTCTGTTTCACTGCCAGCTACAGTACTTGGGGCCATTGCTATTTGACCACAGAACTCTCACCTTTCTGCCTCTCTGACTCTCACTTTCATCAGCGTAGTATAAAAAGAGCTAATTTCGGTTAGGTCGAGATAGGCAACCAGTAGAAACCATACTCTTAACCTCATTTACTGTCACTAGAGATTTAAACAATAACTTTACTTTCCTTGACAACCAGTGACAGTAAAAGGGCTGTCCCACAAATAAAATATTCTACAGTTTTCAAACCAGCACATGGATCTGAATGCTTTTGTAACGACATGTAATTAAAAATTTTGCACAGCCACTGAAAATGTATCTGTATAGTGCCATCTGCTGTTTGCTTTTTTCTCATTTCTTTGTCCAGCTCACTGAGAAGGCCGCACATGCTCAGTTTAATCCTTCAATTGCCCCCTGAGCTGTGATAAGGAGAGAGCTATAGCAGAATGGACACGCCTCCTTAACTGCAGCAGATAAGACACTCCCCTGAGCTGTCAGCTTGATATAAATCTAGCACAGCAATGAATGGGTAGATCTCTATATTCATGTGAGGAACAGGGCTGGTTCTAGCTTTGTTATAAAGAGATTGTTACGTACTATATGATGTCTGATTTTTATTTTTTACATTAGTCAAGTGAATACCCCTTTAACACTAACTCTGTTACCATCAGGACACCCAAAATTGTTAGCATTAATCCCTGCACTACCCTAGACCATAAAAGATGCCTTTGTTACTCCTTTCTCTACACTAGACCATCACAGATTAAATTATTAACCCATCTACTGTTCTACACTATCATTTAAGGTACCATTACTTCCCTTTACCAATATAGACATCCATAAGACATCCATGAAGACATATACTTCCCTACACTAACAGGTATTTAGTAACATTTTTATCTGGACTAGATGAACATGGATTTTTTTCATTTATCTTTTTACAAGTTTACATTCAAATTAAACCTAAGATTGGCATTAGCCTATATCCACATCTGTATTGGAGGCTCCATTCTGGGCCTCCATTACAGAATTCTTTAAAAACAGTGGAAAGAAAAGTCATGCATGCAGGACTTTTTTCTCTGCTAAAAAACATTCTTCAGAACAGAAACCTATGTTAGTCTGCATTCCTGTCAATTATTACTCTGAAAATATGAAATAACAGTATCATTTTAAAGAGGTTAACTCATCTGGATAACTCCTTCTTAAAGTGTGCCATTGTTGTCCTAGCAATTAACTGATCGCCACAAGTCGAGCTTGGTTTACTTTTTAGGAACAAGCAGTAATCAGCAGGGAAAGCTCAACTTTTTCCAGGTTTAACTTGATGTTTTAAAGCTTGCATCATGTTCTTTGACAACATGTGTCCAGTTCAAAAATATAACAGACCTGCACTAGGGTAAAAACTGGCACTTGGGCAGGAAATACATAAACCAGTATATCTCCCAGTATACCAGCAATCTGGTACTAATTTGTTACTCAGTATTCTCCATACCAGTAGCAGGTCCAGCAGCCACTGCCCATTACAGTTTGCTAGGCAACCTTTCTATTGCAAAAATGACTTCTGCTGTCAGCCATAGCCCTAGTAGTGATTTGTGGATCTTCTCTCTGCTGCCAGTTGCACTGAGTAATTAAGACAACTAACACTCCATGATAATGTTTGTCATCATGCCATAGTCAAAAGGAACTCTGGCCCTAACACTTCACCTTCAAATTAAGGTACATCCTTTGGCTTTCAGATTGGTATGTTGACTCTGATTCTGACCCTGGCCTTGGCTTCATTAGTAGATTCTGCCTCTGTCTTCCTCTTGGTACCTGTTGTCCTACTTCTAACTTTGACCTATCATGTCCAGATTCTGACCAGTCTTCTGGTGATTATTGGTTATATTCCTGATTACTCTACTTCTTCTTCAGTGCACCTTCTGCCAAATGTTTACTATTCAGGGTACAATGACCTTGGAACATGACTTGAAAATGTCATACTTCCTTGAGTGGTGTACGGGTAAAAAGGAGAGATTTATTAAAATCTCCCTATACTTTATATATATATATATATATATATATATATAGTAAATATGCAGATGGAAAGCAGAGCATTTCCATCTGGAACTATTATCTTTTAAATGTTGACGTGACCCAGTCGCTTATCAACTCTAGAGTCACTCAGAATACACATTTTTTTTATAGTCCTTACAGATCCACCACAATGTTTTTATAGTATATCAGCTACACAACCAAATGCATGTTATACCAGTAAGTGTCTATCTTTTACTGAGAATGAAGCAAAGGCTTTACACGCAAGGTCGGGGTTCATCTATGGTAACCTGGTATGGTAATTTAATTGAAAGCATGTGTACATTTCCATTTTCAACATATAACACTGCATAATCTACATGATAAGGTTCAGTCAATTTGCTCTACTTAACTTGTACAAATCATAAGCTGTATTTTAGTCCACAGCTTCATTCATAATTTTGATGGCTGCTATAGCAACAAGTCAACAGTGTGTTGACAAAAACACCCTTAAAAGATTAGCTAAGCCTGTACAATATGCTCTGCTGCATATCACAAAGAAAAATACCACAATCTTGGATACAAGGTTAAAGGTAATGGGTAATCAGAAAATGACCTATTGTTCAAGTCACATTTTATGTTATGTTAAACATAGTTTTTTTCATAATTTTTGTTCATTTAAAAAAAATTATGCCACTATATTTTCAAAAGCAAATCATAAAAATCATAAAAGTTTTCAAACTGACCACAAAGCGATTTTCCACTACATACAATGTTTAAAATGAAAATATACTTAGTCTCTCTTGGTACTGCATTAAAATGTCTCTGTGCCCTAAAAAGCCAAAAAACAATGGCCAAAGTATTAAACGAAAAAAATAAGTAAGAATTTGACCTTCTAAAAGGTGAAATATTGCTTTAAACGTTTGCACATTAAAAAGGCATACAAGAGTTAAGGACCAGTATTGAGCGAACCCAAACTGTAAAGTTTGGGTCCGTACCAAACTTTGCGAGTTTGAGTACCTGGACCGGAACTTTGCTGGAAAAGTTTGGGTTCATGTTTGGTGTTTTGGGCATTTAAAAAGCTTGTTGAACGGCTGCAGGGCAGCCAATCAATAAGCTTTTAAGCTGTAGGCGCTTAGAAGCCATCACAGCCATGCCTACTAATGGCATGGCTGTGATTGGCCGGTGCATCATGTGACCCAGCTTCTATAAAAGCTGAATCACGTGTAGCACCGCCCATCAGCTCTGATTATTGCAGGGACAGGAAGCAGGCAGCTGAACTGGGGGAGAGAGTTAGAAATCTGGCTATTTGTTTTGTAGGTGACCTACAGTATAAAGATTTTTTGTGGGTGCAATACACCAGCTTTGCACCCCTGAAACAGAAATAAAATACTAAATCTGGCTGTTAATTCTGTGGGTGACCTATAGCGATTTTTTTGTGGGGGCAATCCACCATCTTTGTACCCCGGACACAAAAACATAATAGTTAATCCGTCTGTTAGATTGGTGGGTGACATATTCCCATTCTTGTTGTGAGGTACACCTGCATTGCATGCCTGACAGGGAAATAAATATAGTTAATTTGTCTGTTAGTTCGGTGGGTGACATATACCCAATTTTTGTGTGAGGTACACGTGCATTGCACACGTGACAGTAAATTGATATAGTTAATTTGTCTGTTAGTTCGGTGGGTGAAATATACACAATTTTTGTGTGAGGTACACTTGCATTGCGTACGTGACAGTATAATTGATATAGTTAATTCATCTGTTAGTTTGGTGGGTGAAATATACCACATTTTTGTGTGAGGTACACCTGCATTGCATACGTGACAGTAGAATTGATATAATTAATTCGGCTGTTAGTTCGGTGGGTGAAATATACCCAATTTTTGTGCAAGGTACTCCTGCATTGCATACATGACAGTAAAATTGATATAGTTAATTCGTCTGTTAGTTCGGTGGGTGAAATATACCCAATTTTTGTGTGAGGTACACCTGCACTGCATACGTACGTGACAGTGAAATTGACATAGTTAATTCATCTGTTAGTTTGGTGGGTGAAATATACCCAATTTTTGCGTGAGGTACACCTGCATTGCATACGTGACAGGGGAATTAATATAGTTAATCCGTCTGTTAGTTAGGTGCGCGTCATATACCCATTTATTGCGTGAAGAACACCTGCACTGAGCATCAAATAAGGGACGTGGCCCTGGTCGTGGTGATGCTGCTGTTGGTGGAGCTCCTGTTTCAGGGTGAGGACGTGGTCGATCTGTGCCAGCTACAAGCCTAAATGATACACCTTCCTCAGGTGCAAGTAGACGACAAAAACTTCAGCGTTATTTTGTAGTCCCGATTACCGGTGTATGAATGGTGAGGCCAGAACAAGTAGATTGGGTGTCTGACAGTGCCTCCAGTTCCTTCACATTGTCCCCCACCCAGTCCCCAGCTGAAAGCACAGAGTTAGCACCTGCAGCCCATGGGCATCTGTCTTTCACCTCACCCCCTTGCAAATCAGCCAAGCAGTCTGAGCCCCAAGTCATGCAGCTGTCTCTTATGCTTTATGATTATGTTGTTAGGGGGGGTTTCCGTGGGCCATCCACCTAGCCCTGCCATAGCAGTGGAAGAGAATGAGTGCACCGATGCCCAACCACTTATGTTTCAGGATGTGGACATGGGAGGACCACCGTAGCATGTCTCTGATGATGACGAAATACAGGTGCCAACTGCTGCAGCTTTCTGCAGTGTGCAGACCGGCAAGGGGGACAGGGGTGAAAAGTGGGTGGAAGATGATTTGGAGGATGATGAGGTCCTAGACCCCACAGGAAATCAAGGTCATGCGAGTAACGTGTGCAGTTCGGAAGAAGAGGTGGTGGTCACACAGTGCCAGCCGCACAACAAAAGAGGGAGCAGGGTGCAAAAGCAGAGTGGCCGTCCCCCAGCCAGTACGCCTCCTACTGCCCACCACACCCAGGGACTGAGCACACCAAAGCCGGCTCCAAGGAGTTCTCTGGCGTGGCAGTTCTTCAGACAATGTGCTGACGACATGACGCAAGTGGTTTGCACGCTGTGCAATCAGAGCCTGAAGCGAGGCATAAATGTTCTAAACCTGAGCACCACCTGCATGACCAGGCATCTAAATGCAAAGCATGAGCTACAGTGGAGTAACACCTCAAAAACCACGAAAGCTCCCAGGCTCCTCCTGCTCCCTCTTCTGCTGGAGTCTCTGCCTCTTCCTCTCCCTCTGGAGTGACAGTGGCACCTGCCGCCCAGCAAACTGAGGATGTGGCAGCAACGCCACCACCTCCGTCACCATCACCAAGCATCTCCACACTGTCTCATGGAAGCGTTCAGCTGTCCATCTTCCAAACACTGGAGAGAAGAGGAAGTACCCCCCTACCCACCCGCGATCCCTGGCCCTGAATGCTAGCATTTCAAAATTCCTGGCCTTTGAAATGCTGTCATTCCATCTGGTGGAGACTGAGAATTAAAAACCTTATGGCGGTGGCTGTCCCACAGTACATGGTTCCCAGGCACTACTACTTTTCCAGGCGAGCCATCCCTGCCCTGTACAACCAAGTGGTGGACAAAATTAGGTGTGCACTGCACAACTTCCTTTTGTGGCAAGGTCCACATAGTCACCGACATTATATCTCCCTAACTGTACACTGGGTAAATGCAGTGGCAGCTGGCCCTGAGGCGGATAGCGGTTTGGCACATGTCCTTCCACCACCGAAGATTGCAGGATATTTCCCTTTGCCTTCTCCTCCTACTCAACTTCCTCCTCTACCACCTCCTCATCCGGTCAGCGTAACACCTTCACCACCAACTTCAGTATAGCCAGGGGAAAACGACAGCAGGCAGTTTTGAAACTCATATGTTTGGGGGGAAAAACCCACACCACGTAGGAGCTGTGGATGGGCATGAAAACAACAGACCGATGAGTGGTTGGTGCCACTGAGCCTCAAGCCCGGCCTGGTGGTGTGCAATAACGTGCGAAATCTCGTAGCAACTCTGGGCCTAGCCGGTTTGATGCACATCACTTGCATGGTGCATGTGCTGAATTTGGTGGTGCAGAGGTTCCTGAAAAATTACCCCGATATGTCAGAGCTGCTGCAGAAAGAAGGGGCTATCTCTGCGTGCTTTCGGCGGTCTCACCCTGCTGCTGCTCGCCCGTCTGCGCTGCAGCGTAACTTCGGCCTTCCAGCTGAGCACCTCATTTGACGTACCCACAAGGTGGAACTCCACCTTGCACATGCTGGAGAGACTGTGTGAGCAGCAGCAGGCAATAATAGAGTTTCAGCTACAGCACGCACGGGTGAGTCGCTCTGCAGAACAGCACCACTTCACTACCAACGAGTGGGCCTCCATGCGAAACGTGTGTGCCGCGTCGCGCTGTTTCGAGTACTCCACCAACATGGCCAGTACCGATAATGTCGTCCTCAGCATTACTATCCCACTTCTATGTCTCTTGAAAAAACACTTTGGGCGACGATGGAAGAGGATGTGGCACAGGAGGATCATTTCCATGGTTATCAGGCCAGTCATTCACAAGTGGCTCGAAGGGTGGCTTCCTGCACCAACAGAGGCCAGGTACACAACTGTCCAGCCAAGGCACAGTTCTGTAGGAGGAGGAGGAGGATGAGGAGGAGTAACCATGTTCACAGCAGGGTGGCACCCAAAGCAGCTCATGGGGATCACTGGAGCATGGCTGGGGGGAAACGGAGGACACAGATGATACACCTCCCACAGAGGACAGCTTGTCGTTGCCTCTGGGAAGCCTGGCACACATGAGCGACTACATACTTAAGTGCTTGCGCAACGATCGCCGAGTTGCCCACATTCTAACCAGTGCTTATTACTGGGTGGCCACCCTGGATCCCCACTACAAGAACAACGTGCCATCCTTATTTCCATCACTGGAGCGTGATAGAAAGATGCGCGAGTACATGCGCACACCGGTAGACGCGCTACTGATGGCATTCCCACCTGACAGCAGGGAAGCAGAAGTCGAAGGCAGAGGAGGAGGAAGTCGCCAACGTAGCTGGGGCACTGCCAGCACCTCAGAAGGGAGGGTTAGCATGGCCGAAATGTGGAAAAGCGTTGTCAGCACGTCAAAACAACCAGCACCACCAGCTGATGTGGAACATCTTAGCAGGAGGCAGCATTTCAGCAACATGGTGGAACAGTACGTGTGCACATGCCTACATGTACTGACTGATGGGTCTGCCCCATTCAACTTCTGGGTCTCCAAATTGGGCACATGGCCTGAGCTTGCCCTTTACGCCTTGGAGGCGCTGGCCTGCCCTGCAGCCAGTGTATTGTCCGAACGTGTGTTTAGCACGGCAGGGGGGGTGATCACAGATATTTTTCACATCAAGGACCCTTTTGGACCCGGGAGATTGATTATTATTCAATTCAGTAGCCAAAGGCTAGATAGTTCCTTTTTGTGGTCAATATTAAAACAACATGACATTTATTTCATTTTATTTAAAAAAAAAAAAAAGTCAAAAGGAAAGAGAATCAATATTTAAAATTATATACGGCTGGACTCTGTGACTGGGTAACCTAACTTGATCCTTGTCACTCTCCAATTGGAGTACTATATTTACTTGTGTGGGGATAACTATGGGGATATTGCTGCATATCCCCTTGGTTACAATGTAAATGCTACCTAGTTTGGATTCACTGCCGTGGCAACGATTTCCCGCCTATATGTTATCTATCAGTGTTAGGGGATCAGTAGAGTATTCCAGGATTTCTCACATTTCTAGCTAGATACCCCTTTCCTTTGTTTCTTTGCAGAGCTGTTAGCTGGTTACTACGATCCTATCCTAGAGTTGTTACTATCCTCGCTGCCCTTCCCCTATGAGTACGTTTCGCTGTCGCCTAAGTATGCATGCTGTATGCCTGCAGTGCGCACAGCTACTACCACATCAGATTTCATGGCAAGGTAAAGATTTTAAGTGATCTGCAGCATGCCTCATGTCATAGATTCCTCTGTTTGTAGTAAGAGGAGAGAGGTGTGAATTTTAAAGTGTTAGTAAAAAGAGAAAGCATTTGCTTATATGAGTAACTCGAGGTCCTTGTAAGATTTATATCTTCACAAACGACTGCAATGTCTACTATATTTATCATCCATTGTGGGGGCAGACAACTGCTGACCTGCGTCTCCTATTCCCAACATAGATTCACTGCATTTTACTGCTGCCAACACTAGATAAAGCTCAGTGCTTACAGATTTTACAGCTTCCATTGAGTGCATTGGTAACTGTATAAATTCCTATGCAATTGTCTCAACCTTGTCGTTGCTGCTGTTGGCTGGTTTTGTAATAAATTATGTGAAATAAAGCAGAGCATTTAGAGCTGTATGGGGAGATTTATCAACATATTTTATAATAAGTAAATGTCCAGAATTAGTGCCATATGTATGAAGCACCTGTTCCACTTTATCTGATGTGATAAATAGGGCAAAGTGGTTAACATAGAGTGCATTTTATTTATTAAAAAAATTCCTCTTAAAGGGAATGTGTCTTCGGAAAATGCCTATTGTTTAACAAAAACTTTTTGATGATTTTTTTAAAATAATTCTCATATCCCCATCCTGATTTGAAAAATATTGCAAAATCTTGCAATTTAATACGGGCCACTAGATATAAAATATGTCAAGATTTTCTGTTTTTTTTAAAAGTAGTCATAATTTTCATAGACACAATGGTGAGGAGGAGACTTCTATGGGAGAGTTTTCTAGGCATGCTCTGTGACCTGTGTAGAGGTCAGGAGGGAGTAGTTAAGTTATTATTAGGCCTGGTGAGCAGAGCATGATTTTAGATTGTGGAGGTTCTATGTCACCCTCACCAAATTCTGAAAAGGGGGTGTGGTGAGGGCAGGGAGGGGGCAGGGCCAGTAGGTACAACCCATATACCTTTATTTTCTGGCATGAATGAAGACAGACATCTATGACTTCAAGCGGAAGAAAATTGAAAGAAATGCTCCAGCACCGCGGTGGATGATATGAAAGTCCCGGTCTTTATTAACACCATAAAAAATCCAGGTGAGTACAGCAATCAAAGACAAGCACTGGTGGTCCCCGGTACCCCAGATCTACGCGTTTCGAACTATTGAGTTCTTAGTCATGATCCTAAGTGTCTCCCATGTTCCAAGCCTAAAATACTGCCCACCCGCCATTATCTCCTTCTAGTAAGGGAGGAGTGTAATGGAACAGGGCGGGCAGCAGAATTGGCTGGGTCCATGGGAGACACCTGTGTAAACCCAATCACATGTTACACAATAGAATATATATATTTTTTATACATCTATTAAATAATCAATTCCATGATGCATGATACACCGTGGATCTGTTATATGGATTAACCATCGAATGTATTCTGTCCGATAAAAGTGGTTCTTTCTTTCAGTTTAAAGATTGGTCCTGGTTCATACAATGCGTCTTTTGAGTGTAATGAAGAAAGTTAAATATTCCACACCAGTATAACAGATGAATAAAGAAATTAAAGGATGAACATATGGAACCAAAAGAATATGTGATATAAATGGGACAATATAATATGATAAAACATTACTCTTTTGCGCCGACTGAGATCTGGAGATGTTGTGCTTGTCTTTTGAATATTATATTTATTGATTCACAACCTGTACTGAATAGGAATACTATGCCGAGTATGTTTGGAGAGATGGCTAACAGAGGATTTTATATTAGTTAGTTATACATTGAAAGATGTTTTATTTATGTATATACTTTTCTATGTAATTTATGGAACGCTATTGGGATTTCTATTGTGTAACATGTGATTGGGTTTACACAGGTGTCTCCCATGGACCCAGCCAATTCTGCTGCCCGCCCTGTTCCATTACACTCCTCCCTTACTAGGAGGAGATAATGGCGGGTGGGCAGTATTTTAGGCTTGGAACATGGGAGACACCTAGGATCATGACTAAGAACTCAATAGTTCGAAACGCGTAGATCCGGGGTACCGGGGACCACCAGTGCTTGTCTTTGATTGCTGTACTCACCTGGATTTTTTATGGTGTTAATAAAGACCGGGACTTTCATATCATCCACCGCGGCAATTTTCTTCCGCTTACAAGGGACTGGCTTGAGTCCGCCCCGTGCACCGCTGTGCAGGACGATGAGGTGAGCTGGCTACAACCCTTTCTATATCTATGACTTCAGTCAAGCGCACTGCCTGCTGGAGGAGGTGCCAAATCTATGATGAGGCTTGCACCTTGACATAAGGTACATCCTCCGTCTGCACAGGGAAAACCAAGAGTGGCAACAAGAACACTGGCCTTGATAAATGTCCCCCAAAGTATCAATATTTGCTTTTCTATGGATCTTTTATTGAACCAATCAATTTCAAAAGATTACATAACTATAATAACATAGAAAGTAAAAGTTTAATTTAGCTATATTCTCGTCATGTTAATGGTCTGTGCAAGAGGCTGTCCATAAAATAACTACAGTAACAAGAGCTGTTAAATTATTTAGGTCATTGTAATTACAGAGCCATTTTAATGAGTTTCCAAATCAAAATGTGACCTACACCTCATAGAAAATGTTTTATGTACTTAACACCCCATGGGAAGGTAGATGTCCTGTTTCAAGGGAACATTAATATGCATGCCTGAGCAATTTGTCTCCTAGACAATAATACTGTAATTAATTAATATCTCATACCAGTATGACATCCAGTAGTACCCTCCTATAGCTTTAGAAATGAGTTTGTGGTAAACCCATAGCTTGCTTTATAATTCTCCTTCTAAAGTGTAACAGGTTTTACTGCAGCTTACAAAAAAATATGTTTTCAATCAAGACATAAAATTGGCAGCAAAGTTTGAAATTACTGTTGAATTACTTTTAGTAAAACTGTCACCATATTAGGCTTTGCTAATATATAGCCAATTGCATGTTTTGGGTTTTATCACTTCTGAAAATACAGTAGAAATGAGAAGAAGTGCACATCTCACTGATGCAAGTTTTCTTTTACTTAACTCTTGCTCACATCGTTTTTTTATGTTGCACATATTTATTACAATTTTTTTGTTGATATTTTTAATTTTCTGTGTTACTTTCTACAATTACTTCCTATATTCACAAAAGGGCATGACCACAGCTTATCTACTCCCCCTCACTGCACAATAACCTCTGGACAGGTCAGGGCATCTAGAAATCGCTCCCATAAAAGCCAATAAATAACTTATGTTCACTGTGGCCTATGGTCCAGCTCAGACAAGATGGCTGCCCCTATAATCATATACAGAAAATACAATAAAAAAATCTACAATAAGGGGAAAAAAAATAATATTAGAGGAAAATATTGTGTTTCAATTAGCAATAACAAAATATAGGTGATACAAAGGGTTACCCAGTGCCTTAGTGATCAAGCAATTTTTTCATCTTTTCACTGTCACATTTCAAGAACAATTTTTTTTATGCTTCTATCAATATAGCTTCACGAGGGCTAGTTTTTTTTTTACAGGACAAGTTGTAGTTTTTATTGGCACTAATTTGGAGTACTCATAACTTATTGATTAACTTTTTATGAACTCTTTCTGAAGGGTTTTGAAAAATAGCAATGCTTTATTCATTGGGTTACAGCTATACCAAATACATATGTTTTGTTTTTGTTTAACTACTTTTTTTTAAAAGAAAATATTTTCTATTGCCACTTCCCAAGACCCATAACTTTTTTTATTTTTCTCTTTATGGATTTGTGCGAGGGCTTGATTTTTGCAGTTGTAGTTCTCAATGGTATCATTTTGAGGTACAAAACACTTTTTGATCGCGTTTTATTTTTTAACTTGGCTTTTTAGCTTTTATTTTTACAATGCATTAGTCCCACAAGAGAACTTTGATATTTGGTCTTTTGATATCTGATATATTGTAGTACACTGTATTACTTAAATAGTATAATAAACCTACAAAGAATATAATATATTGTAGGTTTATTTGAATTTCTTGGGTGTGCTCTCATGATAGGTCTAGTTATGGAAAGGTTATACTTATATAGTATAGTGTACTATATACTGTCAGTGGGATACTGACAAACACTATCTAGCACAGCCGGATAGGCATACACTGCAGGCAGACCTGGGGGGCTTTCACTAGTTCCCCAGCTGTACTAATACATCAGAGCCCAGCAATGTAATTTGCAGCAGTGTCAATGCCTGACAGAGGGAGCTTGTTCCTTCTAAACCACTGTGGTCACTATGACTGCAGCATCTAAGGGGTTCAACTGACCAGATTGCTGCTTCTGCTGATTAGGGTCATTAGAGCAGGAGCCCAGCTGTCATATGAGATCTGGACTTCTGCTCATTGTTGCATGGAAGACCTATGCAGCGGTTAGACTAGGCCACCATAAAAAGAAAAAATTGTTTTAAGAAGCTAGTTTACAGGGAAAATATACTTATATATTATACAAAATTTTGCTCAATGATGTTACAGGACTATAACTATAAAATGGAGGCAACCACTATGTCTAGGGGAAAGAACGTTTCACCATCATCAAAGGCAAAATACAGGAAAAATTGTGCAGGGATATTAGGTTCACTATTTGGTGTCCGTGAACATGTTAAATGCTAAGGGTATGTCCACAAAGGATGGATATGCTGTGGATTTGTTACCCCAGATTTCTGTGCAAATAAAAATTCTGTGGATTTTTCACAGATTTTGCTGACCTCAAATTATGTCCTGTATGGATGTACCCTAAATGTTTCATCTATGTAATTAAAAATACATACTAAAACACGTTTTGTTTTGTTTTTTAAATCTGATTTTATTTTCTGATTGTAGATTTTATATTTTGTACATGACAGGGGACAGCTATCTTGCCCGAGCTTCTGCTGTGGTCTGATAACAGCAGTTCAGAGATACAGTATGTTTTACTACACTCATATGGACATAGGAAACTGGAGTCTGTAGGCAACTCATTGGCTTCTGTTAGAGAGCATGGCATGATCTGTGGCCTGCACAGACATTGCTGTGAAGGGGATAGGGACAAAATTGTGTTTTGTTGAAGTACGTAGCAGATTCCCATTTAAATCAGTGGACTGTTATATTGTGACAATTAGTTATATGAACACACCCTACAGAGGTTTCTTACATGGGCTGAATAAGAATTTAAAGTGAAGGTATATACAGTTAGGTCTATATATATTTAGACAAAGACAACATTTTTCTAATTTTTGTTCTATACATTACTACAATGGATTTTGAACAAAACAATTCAGATGCAGTTGAAGTTCAGACTTTATGCAAAATGATTGCATAAAAATGTGAGGAACTAAAGCATTTTTTTATTCAATCCCTTCATTTCAGGGGCTCAAAAGGTAACTGGACAAATTAAATAGTTGTAAATAAAATGTTAATTTCCAATACTCGGTCGAAAACCCTTTGTTGCCAATGACTGCCTGAAGTCTTGAACTTATGGACATCACCAGAAGCCGCGTTTCCTCTTTTTTAACGCTCTGCCAGGCCTTTCCTGCAGCGGTTTTCAGTTGCTGTTTGTTTGTGGGCCTTTCTGTCTGAAGCTTAGTCCTTAACAAGTGAATCTATTCGGCTCAGATCAGGTAACTGACTTGGCCATTCAAGAATATTACACTTCTTTGCTTTAATAAACTCCTGGGTTGCTTTGGCTTTATGTTTTGGGTCATTGTCCATCTGTATTATGAAACGCCGACCAATCATTTTAGCTGCATTTGGCTGGATTTGAGCACACAGCATGTCTCTGAAAACCCCAGAATTCATCTGGCTGCTTCTGTCCTGTGTCACATCATTAATAAACACTAGGGACCCAGTGCCACCCAGTGCCATACAGATGATGTGTTATGCTTTGGATCATGAGCTGTACCATGCCTTCACCATACTGTTTCCTTTCCATCATTCTGGTAGAGGTTGATCTTGGTTTCATCTGTCCAAAGAATGTTCTTCCAGAAGCGTGCTGTTTTTTTAAGATGTTTTTTTTTAGCAAAGTCCAATCTAGCCTTCTTATTATTGAGGCTTATGAGTGGCTTGCACCGTGCAGTGAATCTTCTGTATTTCCTTTCATGCAGTCTTCTCTTTATGGTAGATTTGGATATTGATACACCTATATCCTGGAGAGTGTTGTTTACTTGGTTGGTTGTTGTGAAGGGGTTTCTCTTCACCATGGTAATTATTCTGCGATCATCCACCACTGTTGTCTTCCGTGGGCGTCCAGGTCTTTTTGTTGAGGTCACCAGTGCTTTTTCTTTCTCAGGATGTACCAAACTGTAGATTTTGCAACTCCTAATAGTGTAGCAATTTCTCGGATGGGTTTTTTCTGTTTTCGCAGATGAAGGATGGCTTGTTTCACCTGCATGGAGAGCTCCTTTGACCGCATGTTTACTTCTCAGCAAAATCTTCAAAATGCAAGCACCACACGTCAAATCAACTCCAAGCCTTTTATGTGCTTAATTGAGAATGAAATAGTGAAGGAATTGCCCACACCTGCCCATGAAACAGCCTTTGAGTCAATTGTCTAATTACTTTTGGTCCCTTTAAAAACAGGGTGCCACATGTAAAGGAGCTGAAACTCCTAAACTCTTTATCAAATTTTAATGTGGATACCGTCCACATTAAAATTGGCTAAAGTTAAAAGTCTGGACTTTATATCCATATCCATTATATAACTATAAATTGAATATATTTTAGTAAACAGGTAATAAAAACAACATTGGTGTCAGTGTCCAAATATATCCAAATATATATGGACCTAACTGTAGTTGAACTAGAAATTGCTCTGAAAAGGATTGTTGTGTTGCACTGTATCCTGCTTAGGGTAAATGACCCATTGGTGACACCTGTTGGTAGAAGAACCAGTACCCAAGTATGTGGATGGCAACGCTGAAAGATACTGGCCAGTGGATATATATCAGTTAACCACTGGCAATTTCCATGATTCACACAGATAAAGAAATAAAGGGTATAGCTCATAATTTCAAACATACTCAGAATAAGTTAATCAAAACTAGGTATTATGAGTGACATGTGGCATTTCTATTGTAGTTATTTTAATTGCTGTATTTTCAAGAAAAGATCACCCTAAATGTATGAGATTTAAAAATCTTGTTTTCTCTTCTTTTCATGGTGGAAAATCAAGACAGAAGAAGGAAAAAGATGGGTAATTTCATTTTACATAAACTTGAAGGATGATGTAATACTAGCTATAGACTGAATGTAAATTATAAAAATGCCAATTATCTTGTATTTTTATGGGGTTGCTGCCTTTTAAGATAAGGTGTAAAATTATTTTTTCATATATTAAACACTGGATACCTGATAGTTTCTTCAATATTACAACAAATTAAATAATATATCCACCATTTTTAACTCATATACGGTAACTGTATTTTTCATGATCCCAGCATAACCATACATTTAACCATATATCTGGTTCATAACTGATTCTTCTCATTCATTCCACATTCTATCTCACTCCCACCCTTACCCAAGGATATTACCCAATGGTTAAAACTGTAGCAAACGATTGAAGTGTGTACCTCATGGTACTCGTGGGTATTCTGCATAAAGTAGTCTCTAATAAGAAATAGAGATATAAGGGTGCAGTGTGGGTTAAGAAAAAAGCTATTGTGTACTCATCTCACTGATCCCCCAACATTCTACCCTTACTGGGTCCCTGATGTTCTTTATATACTGGTCCCATTCAACACACGGGAAGTGTCAAGATGCCAACTCAGGTCAGTGTTTTCTTAAGCTGAGATGAGTATCTTTTCTCCATTTTTTAACCTTACTCTCAACCCAGCCGTTTGCCAAAATGTTTTGCTCTTCTGGCCAATTACATTACTTTCTGCTGTAGAATAGTAGTGTTTGCAGTGCTCAATAGCCTCAATGCTATAACTGGCTTTTGTTGGATAGATGTAGAGTTGAGATCTGCAAGAAACAGATACTACCAAGAAAAAGAACATACCAAAGAATATGTATATGCAGATTTGTGGGCCTATATGAGTGGAAAAGCTGGAATTTTAGGCTGTAAGAAGTATTGCAAATTAATGGTGCGACTTCAATTTATAGTCTGTAGAAATTAGTGAATCCTTGATTTTCCTAATGACTTACTGAAAATTTGCAAAATTGTTTCTGCAATCTCTTATGATAACAAAATGCATGACAGGATACTTCTTTTGGGGTTATGACAACTATTTGAAAATGTGACAGCAAGAAGTGCGGCAATATTGCTTGCCACCTTTGAATTAGCTTCTCAGAAACTGATGGATGTCATTTTGTTAGTAAATGGACATGCTTAGCAAATGACAGCTTATAATCTTTTTATGAGTAGGTAATTTAAAAGTGATCCCTAGTATGGCTTAATTTCAAGTTGTCCCTTTTGTAAAACATAGCAAAAAAACTGATAGAAATAAAAGCATACTTAAAGGAGTAAGAAATGTTGAAAAACAATCTTTCCAGTACCAATGCTCTGGTGGTCCCCCTCAGTCTTTGCTTATCTTCCTGCAGTGATGACATGCTGTATCAGGCCAATAATGGTGTGCATTAGTCACAAGTTATTACAGCAAGTTATGGCTCCAGGCATATAATCAAGGACCAACAGGAACCATCAAAGCATTGACACTGCAGCTGTAGGGGAATTAATATTTAGTTTATTTTATGCAGCCAGTTTAAGGTAGGTTTATATATGTGGTAGGTACAGTGACATGCAAAAACTTGGGTACCCCTGGTCAAAATTAGTTATTGTGAACAGTTAAAGGGGTTCTCCAGGTTCTGGAATAAACCTGGACATAAACTTTTCTTTCCTGACTACATATGAGTGAAGCTTTAGAGCATTTCCTTGCTCCAATGCTCCCCCTTACATTGCGTAGTGCAAGGCTCTGTTTGTTGTGTGCCAGTGACATACCAGGCTTTGCATCACTATGCTAAGCAGAGACTTCCACCTAGCAGTGAGTCGAGTAATGTCACTGACACAGAAGTGTGCTTTATGGCACTGCTGGATGCTGTTCTGAAGGCAGGTACTATGCAAAGTAGTGTAGTTCCCACCTCCAAAACAGCCTCCGTCAGTGCTATAGACCACCCGTCTGTGTCAGTGACAATAACGGGTTCACTGTTTGGTGGAAGTCTCAGCTTAGCATAGTGATGCAAAGCCTGATACGTCACCAGCACACAACAAAGCCTTGCGTGATGCTGCATGTCAAGGGGGAGCAAGGAAATGCTCCGATGCTCCACTCATATGTAATCAGGAAATAAAGAAAAGTTTATATCCAGGTTTATCCCTGAACCCAGAGAACCCCTTTAAAGTAAGTTGAAGATCAAATGATCTCCAAAAGGCATAAAGTTAAAGATGAAACACACTTTTCTTCCATCTAAAACAACAGATCTCAGATGGAAATCGTGGACAGGATCAATTTTTTTCTGTTCTTTTGATAGATCAGAAAAATAACGGTGATGTGAACTCTCCTTGAGAGGGTAACAGCACTGACTATGAGTAGCATTAATCTAAAACTTTGCAACTTTGAAAGCACTTTTTATAGGCATTCAAATAAACCAATTAGAATTTTATACAAGTCCTACAATAAAATTTTGTGTTATTGTATTTCTTTTAACAAATTTGTAACAATGTCATGTCATTGTTTTATTTTTATTTTTTTTATGATTGCTATTTAGAATACTTAACATCACATTTTAGTACCCTCTTTGTTCCACTGGTTACAGTAGAACATTTGGGGAGAAGAGATAACAGCAATTGAATGTAAAGCTAACTCAATATACTCAATATACTTGCTTTTTTCATGCTGCAGATCTGATAGCATTGTAGTGCGCTATGCTGTGGTCTTTGAAAGAGGCAGCTCTGAATCTAAAAATAAAATTGATGAGACACCTACTATCGCATCTAACAAAGTTGAGAATGGTAACAATGAAGAGGCAAGAGAAATGTCATACACTGTGATAGAACTACAGCAGATGGTTGCCATGGCATTGCATGATGATCGATCTCTGGCGGTGGACCTACAAACTCTCATGTTTTCAGATGGTGAGTAAACAGGCAGATTGCCATTTTCCTGGCTGTAGAATATGTAATTATTTCCTTAAGAAAAAATAACCACACTGCTTCCCAAAATCCTCCTCAAATAAATATATATGATTGTGTGTGTGTGTGTGTATAATATATATTTATATTGTGGGGTTTCACTCTGGTAGATAGGGTAAGCAGGCGCAGTACACAGGCAAAATACAAGTTCTTAACTCAAAACGTCAGTGTTTATTCACACTTGAGGCAATTGCACAAAACAGCACGTAACTTTGCAGTCTTGGTGTTAATTCACACACAATGGAAAGTTCATATAACACAAGTCACCTTGCTGGCAGTTCTGCCTCCAGTAGTACACAGCAGGCTTTAGGGGGGCCTGTTTCCCCAGCGTGTGGGTCTCAGCCCTCCAGCATGGCACAAAGCCTCAGATCCCAAAAACAGAGACATCTCTGCTGAGCCCAGCTGCCTATTTAAGGACAGCCAGGTGCTGCCAAAACCCGGACTGGCACTTAAACTCCGGTCTAGTATTTGACCTCACCTGGCTGGAAACCAAGCCAGCCTCACATGCTCGGAGGAAAATACCTGCCTTGCCAGACACAACCCCTCACTGTGTCACATACCCCCCCTTTGTTCAACCCTAAGGGGGTGGACACACTCCAGACAATGCCCCCGGGACAGGGCATCCACGTTTCCCTGCAACCCGCCTGCTCTGTGTTCTATTGAGAACTTAAAGTTCTGCAGAGACAAAAAACATCTGGTGACACGGGCATTCCTGTCTTTAGCCTGGCTCATCCATTTGAGAGGGGAGTGATCGGTCACCAGGCGAAACTTTCTCCCCAACAGATAGTAGCGGAGAGACTCGGGTGCCCACTTGATAACCAGGCACTCTCTCTCCACTATACTGTACCTGGTTTCAGCTGTGGTGAGCTTGCGGCTTAGAAAGACAATGGGATGCTCCTCCCCATTGACTTCCTGAGACAGTACAGCACCGAGGCCTATTTCGGAGGCATCCGTTTGTACCACAAACTCCCTCTTGAAGTCGGGCGTCACCAAAACCAGTGACCCACACAGGGCTGACTTCAAAGCAGCAAAAGCCTCTTCCGCCCGATCATCCCAGCAAAACCATCACTGATTTTCGTCCCTTTAAGAGCCCTGTCAAAGGAGCGGCTAGAGTAGCAAAGTGGGGAACAAACCTCATGTAATAGCCCACCATTCCCAGGAATTACTTTATTTGCCTAGTGGTGACAGGTCGGGGCCAATTCCATATCGCCTCTATTTTGTTCACTTGGGGTTTGATGATTCCGCGCCCAATGACATACCCCAGGTACTTAGTCTCTTCTAACACTATCGCACATTTTTTGGGGGTTAGCGGTTAGGCCAGCTTTTCGAAGGGAGTCCACTACAGCCTGCACTTTGGGTAGATGACTTTCCCAGTCGGTACTGTGGATGAAAATATCGTCCAGGTAAGCCGAAGCATACCAATGATGTGGACGAAGCACAATGTCCATTAGTCGCTGAAAAGTGGCAGGGTCGCCATGCAGACCAAAGGGTAAGACATATTGATACAGCCCCTCAGGTGTGATGAAGGCAGTTTTCTCTTTTGCAGCCTCTATTAAAGGTACCGGCCAGTACCCTTTTGTGAGGTCCAAAACAGAAAAATAACGGGCCTGTCCTAACTTCTTGATGAGCTCATCCACCCGGGGCATTGGATACGCATTGAATTTGGAAACCTCGATAAGTTTTCGAAAGTCGTTACAAAACTGCAACGTCCCGTCCGGCTTGGGTATCAATACTATAGGACTGGCCCACCCACTTTTCGACTCCTCAATGATGTCCAGCTGCAACATTAGCTGCACCTCCTCAGATATGGCTTGTCGCCGAGCCTCAGGTACCCGATATGGTTTTAATCAGACTTTTGCCTGAGGCTCAGTGACAATGTCATGTTGGATTATGGAAGTACATTCAGGGAGGTCTGAGAATACATCCGTGTTTCGACTAATGAACTCCCTGGCCTCCTGATTCTGTTTAGAGGAGAGGCTGTCAGCAATTTTTACTGTGGCAGCCGCCTCTCTTGCATTAGACAGAGGGGCGGTACCTCTTCTCCTAGAAAACCCGGCCGCAGGTTGTCTTCTGTACAGGTTTCCCTCTTTCCGCGGTTTGAGTACATTCACATGGTAAACCTGCTCCGGCTTTTGCCGCCCTGGCTGGAGTACATCGTAGGGCCCCTACCACCTAGCCAGTAACTTGTTGTCCACGGTCAGCACCAGAACCAAAACCCGATCACCCGGGTTAAAGATCCAGACCCGAGCCTGCCGATTATAGACCCGATTCTGGACTCACTGAGCTGCCTCCATTTGCTTCCTAACAAGAGGCAACACTGTCTCTATCCAATCTTGCATCTGGGTAACATACTCAATGACACTTTTATGTGGAGTGGGTTGTTGTTCCCACGCTTCTTTGGCCAAGTCCAAGAGACTGCAAGGGTGTCTGCCCTGCCATATAGAAGTTTGAAGGGCGAGAACCCAGTAGAGGCCTGGGGTACCTCTCACACTACGAACATGAGATAGGGCCGAAGGAGGTCCCAGTCCTTCTCATCTTTAGACACTAGCTTTTTCAACATATTTTTTAATGTTTTGTTAAACCGTTCTACCAGACCGTCCATATGTGCAGCAACTTACAGAGTTCCCTCATCACCTTGGACATTAAAGCGGTCCCTTGGTCGGTCAGAACCTCTTTAGGTAGTCCTACTCGAAAAAACATCTCCATTAACTCCTTAGGTATGAGTTTGGCCGAGGTATGTCGCAGTGGCACCGCCTCCGGGTACCAACTAGCGTAGTCTACAATGACTAAGATGTGTTGATGCCCTTTGGCGGACTTCTGTACTGGGCCTATGAGGTCCATAGCTATTCAGTCAAACAGTACTTCGATAATCTGGAGAGGTACTAGGAGACTACAGAAATGTGGCTGGGAGCTAGTTATCTGGCAGGTAGGGCAAGACTTACAAAACTCTTCCACTTCTTTGAATATACTGGGCCAGTAAAACCGCTGTAGAATACGATCCTGAGTTTTCTGCAGCCCCAGGTGACCCCCTAGAACGTGTTGGTGGGCTAGATCTAATACAAGCTTTCAATAAGCCTTGGGGACCACCAACTGTTCAATAGGCTCACCATGTAGTTGGTTTACCCAACACAACATATCCTGATGAACCACAAAACGAGGAAACACTGACTCTGCCCCGGGTTGTTGTGGTTCACCATCTACTATTAACACATTTTCCCAGGCGCGGGATAAGGTTAGGTCCCGACGCTCTTGCCCACATCCTCCACTTATTGTGGGGTTTCGCTCTGGTAGATAGGGTAAGCGGGCGCAGTACAGAGGCAAAATACAAGTTCTTAACTCAAAACATCAGTGTTTATTCACACGAGGCAATTACACAAAACAGCACGTAACTTTGCAGTCTTGGTGTTAATTCACACACAATGGAAAGTTCATATACAGATGTAGCAGGGGTAACACACACGCTTAACTCAAATTTCTCAACTAATCACGTTATCTTGAAACAAAATCAATTGCTTAACGCATTTAGTTGCATTTAGTTTAGATAACATGTCTCATAAAGCGTGTGTGTTAACCCTGCTACAGCCGGAAACACAAGTCACCTTGCTGGCAGTTCTGCCTCCAGTAGTGCACAGCAGGCTTTAAGGGGCCTGTTTACCCAGCGTGCGGCTCTCAGCCCTCCAGCACGGCACAAAGCCTCAGATCCCAAAAACAGAGACCTCTCTGCTGAGCCCAGCTGCCTATTTAAGGATAGCCAGGTGCTGCCCAAACCCGGAACGGCACTTAAACTCCAGTCCGGTATTTGATCTCACCTGGATGGAAACCAACCCTTCACTGTGTCACAATATATATCTTAGTGACGATCAAGCATGCTCGGCCGAACACCTGTTCGGCTCGAGCATCTCGATACTCGGCACATGGTGATACTCGGCCGAGTACCGCATGTGCTCGTGCGCAATGGTCGAGTTTCCTACCCACATGTTTCCTGCCTGCTACGCAGCCAATAAACGTGCAGGTAGGTACTAGCACGCACTGTAATGCCGTGTTGGCTACTGGCATTACAGTGATTGGCTGGCCGAAACGCGTCATCGGGTGCTATACAGCACCCAATGACACGTGTTCGGCTCAGTCTTAGTCAGAGAGAGCTGAGCAAAGGAAGGTAAAGACAGTGTAGTGAGTGTTATTGGAAGATTTTCATTACAAAAAATTTTTAGAGACCCAAAAGTCCTTTTAAGGACTATTGTGTGTAATAGCAGCAATATATGTTTGTAGCGCAACCTGCGCTAAATTGTTCAGTCCTAGGGAGAGCTGTGCTAAATAGAGTCTATAAGGCCACTGCGGACAGTAAAATTATCTGCGCCACATCTCCTGTGTAAAGTGTACGCATCTCTAAAATATCAGTGACATCCAGTGTACTTTTTCCGCAGACGGTGTCCCCTGCGGACAGTTCAATTATCCGCGCCACATCTACTGTGTAGAGTGTGCGCATCTCTAAAATTTCTGTGACATCCAGTGTACTTTTTACGTACACGCTTTGGACACTGACATTACCGATGGTAACTCTCCTATATAATGTTTCCTCATTCCAAATACCTGTGACATTTCCTATAATTTTTCATTCACCGCTGGTGACAGCATTGACATTATCTGCGGGATTTCTCCTGTGTGACGTTTCCACATCCCAAATACCTTTTTACATTTTTTGGCGCATACACTTCCAAAATCCTATGCACATTTAAAATGAAGAAGGTGAGCAGTAAGAGACGGGGAAGTGTCAGTGATGCTGATGGTGCAAGCAGAGGTCATGGCCCTGGACGGGTTGAAACTGTGCCTGCTGCCAGAGCACAAGAAAAACAGTCATCCACGATACCTAGCTTCATGTATCAGTTTGCAGGGCTGTGTAGGACACCACTCTTGAAGTCAGACCAGTGCTACCAGATGGTCGGTTGGATTGCAGCAGATAATGCTTCCACTTGGTTAAGCACTACCCTGTCTTCCACCAAGTCCAGTCTTGATACTCCTTCCTCCCAACATGGAGAGTCTGGCCAAACAAGTGATTCCACACGCTGATATTCCGAGGACCTCTTTTCCTCGCCATTCCTTGATTTGGCCCTCTCACCAAGCACGCTTAAAGAGGGACTCCAGGAGAATGGTAGGACTACCGGTTATCTTAGGTGCCGCCGTGCACCGCGTTATTCACTATCTTTTGTATTATTGCGCACTTTTTTGTTATCAAATAAGAATATCTAGGGACCCTTTTCTATCAAATGAATTAAAAGTTAAGTTTTAATAAGAATCACCATCCCCACTCTGTCTTTATAGCCAGACCAGCCTCAGTTCGTCTTCTCAGTGCGAATTGGACAATGAAGAGGAGGAGACGGTTGCCTCCACTACAGAGGGTAGTACTCATGGAAGTTTAATTCCATCTGTTCAGCATGGGTGAGCAGAAGAGGAGGAAGAGGATGAGGAGATTGAGAGTGATCCTCCTGATGACGACAGCGAAGTCATGCCTGTTGGGACTCTGGCACACATAGCTGACTTCATGGTAGGCTGCCTTTCCAGCGACCCATGCGTTATACGCATTATAGACAACACTGATTACTGGTTGTTCACTCTTCTCGACCCCCGCTACAAAGAGAACTTCTCATCTCCCATTCCTCTGGTGAAGATCCTTGTTGAAAAATTGCTTCAAAAATTTTCAGCTGGCAACGCTGGTGGCAGAGTCTGTACTTCCTTTGCCAACCGAGGATCGGAGACAAGGGGAACACACAGCAGTTCCAACAGAGGCAGGGCAACATTCTCCAAAGCCTGGGACAGTTTCATGAGACTCCGCCAGCACCCTCACCCTGGCCCAGTGTCACGAGGAGGGAAACATTTTAGAAGATGGTGAAGGAGTACATAGCAGACTGTGTCAGTCTCCTCTATGATCCCTCAGTGCCTTACAAACTATTGGGTTTCCAAGCTGAACACTTGGCACAAACTAGCTGTAACGGACCGTTTCAGCAGACAAGGGGTTAAAATCCGTTTAGGCAATATGCCCCTTTCTGAGAGACAGGCACAGCTACTGCAGAACACCAAACTCCCGAACTGGATACAAAATAGCACTCCAAACTGGAACCTTGCGAATAGCTGCTAGCAGACAAACAGGAAAAGCATACAATCAGCTTACACTCCTGGCAATCAGTCTCTAACAGCATACAGGGAATACCCCCAATAACGAGACAAGGCTCCGTGTTGAGGGTCAAGCAGTGGTCTGACTGTACTTCAAGTACAGCATCTTTTATTCACAAAAAAACAAACATAGTACTGCCCACAGGGTTTTGAAATACAACCAATCAGTATATTACAACACATACAATGTAAGTACAGCAACCAATCATTCACGCCCCCAGAGGACCAGAAGGGAGACTGCCACACAGGACAGATATCACCATTTTAAACACACAATGGCACAATGGGACAATAGAAACACACCAGCATATTCCTCCCAAGCTGACAAGTTACACTTATTATAAATTGTTACAACTTTGTGAGTTTACATTGTCCATACATATAACTTACATCAATTTAAACAGTATAACTTGGGGACAAACCTATCCAAAATTCACTTGAATAGGTTCAGGGGTTTAAAAGTTAGTATGGGCCATAATCCTGAGGCAAGAGGCTTTTAAACAGGCCTCTCCAAAACCCAGTGGCGAGGTTGGTTTCGCCACACTAGCGCTCTATGCCTTTGAGGGGCTGGCCTGCCCTGCAGCCAGCGTTTTGTCTGAGCGGGTATTTAGTGCTACTGGTGTCATTATAACAGATAAGCGTATCCGCCTGTCAACTGAAAATGCTGACAGGTTGACTCTTATAAAAATGAACAATGCCTGGATTGACCATGACTTCTCGACTCCACCAGAGGAAAGCTGATGAATAGTGTTGAGCAAGCATGCTCGGCCGAACTGCTGTTTGGCTCGAGCATCGCTACGCTCGGCACATTGCAGTGCTCGGCCAAATACTGCGGGTGTTCGAATACAATGAAAGTCAATAGGAGACCCAAGCTTTAAACCAAGCACCCCCTGCTCTGAAGAAGAGAGGGTGTCTGGTTCACAAAATAAGATTAGAAATTGATGGAAACCCCATCAAAATGGTTTGGAAACAGCATTAAGAGGATGGCTGGATGCATCTTGGACTCCTATTATCTATGACCTACAATAGACAACCACACAAAGGCTATATGCCAAAAGCCAACAATTTATCCATGAGACAGATAACAGTCAGCATACCTTACAATGGCAGCCTTGTGCACTATGAGACATTCCAAACCAGCTCTCATCTGACTGAGAGCCAGTAAGCCTCAAAGTAGCTTCACATATGTTTGATGGCTTCGGTGGACTTGCGCACCTAGATCAATATCATTAGGGTGACAAAAAGTTTTCTGATTGTCCTAACATAATATTCAATAACCTTTCTATATAGTTTTGTCATGTAAAAACAAATTTGCATAAACATGGGTATGTGGGAAAGACATGCAAATGAGCAGAATCTGCCTTCTTTTTCAGCTGAAAAACCATTTACATGGAAATTTTGCAATCTACACTACTCATGAACAGCGCCATCTATTGGATTCATAGTCTAATGACAAGATTATTCGTTTTGTTTAATGCTCAGGTTCTTCCATTGACTTCCATTATACCCGGGTGCTCGGTAGAGCACCCAAGCATCCCGATGTGCTCGGCCAGAGCACCAGAGCACAATGCGCTCGATCAACACATATATATATATATATATATATATACATATATATATATATATATATATATTTATATATAATTAATACAGCAATACCCACAGTGTGGAAGCAATCTACTTGTGTGTATTAAGTTGAAATTTAGCATCCAGCCTCAGTAGTCCATTTATGTATTTTCAGTTTCCACACGGTCGCAATTAGATTTTCTTTGTGTGTGGGGGTCTTTCAATTCAATTAAGCAGCATATATACGTGATTACTGCAGTTGAAATTGAGCGTTTTGTTTACGTATATTTAGTTTCCACACGGTTGAAATGTATACATTTTTGGGTTTGTTAAATGTAATAAAATCAGTATATATATATGTGATTACTACAAGACACAAGGTATGGCAGCAATCTACCTGTGAATGATAACAAGAAATTGAGCATCAGTCCTCAATTGTCCATTTCCGTTAATTCTACTTTCACATAGTTGGAATTTAAATGTTTTTTGAGACTTGTTACATTTAATTAAACCAGCATGTAGGTGATCAACAACAATACAAAGGCCAGCATACAAAAGTATCTGTGAGGGATAATTAATTTAGGCCTAAATCAGTTTCCCTTTATTTATGCATGCACAAACATGTTTCCAATCATTATTTTTTTTTATTCGGTATTGATTTATATTCAAACTAGCAGCATATATGCATGATTAGTACCAATAGACAGAATAGCACACAAACGTATCTGGGAGTTATAATGAATTTAGGCCCAAATCAGTTTTCCTATTTCACACATTTTTTATAATTTTTTATTTTTTGGGGGGCTTGTTGATTATATTCAAACTAGCAGCATATATATGTGTTTACTACACCAATACACATGGTAGTGTCCAACATTATTTGAGAGGTCCATAAATGTCCAACCTACAGAAGGGTTTAAAACAAAAAAAAATAGAGCCAGAATGTGAGTAGTTTTAGCAGCAACATCTATCCAACCAGATGTAGTGATAGTAGTAGGCCACAGTTATCCCTCCTGGCTACGGAAAGGCACAAGATTATACGTGAGGAGAAAGAGGATGATATTGTGGATTGGATGACTCACTCCTCCTCTCAGTCAAACAGTGTGCCATGAAGCCGGGGGTTACAGTGTTCCTCCTGCTCCTCCGATTTGCAGCCCCAAATAAGTCTTTCAGTGGAGTCCTCCGAGGCTTCATTGCCCCTGCCTAGAGGGGAGCATTCCTTTTTCCTAAGAAGTGAAAAGAAAACCCTACCACGCCCTATAGCAGAAGTAAAGAGTGTCTCCCTGTGGATAGCTTATATGAGAGCAGTCAGGGTTTGTACTACCCTGAGGAGGAGGTGGAGGAGAAGGCTGCAGACCCCAGGCATAGCTGTGATCTTACAGTGACAGAAGCGAAATGGAGGGTGAGAACTCTGATGACAATTGTGTACTGATAGGTCCTGGGAGTTGGATCAGGGTTCTTAGGAGGAGGCAACATCGGAGGAGGAGGGTGATGGCGGCAGCAGTGAAGAGCGGAGGCTATATACCTCCCAAAAATCAGCCTGCGCCATAACTGCTTTGGGATTTGGTGATGCCATTGACGTAGTGGGTGGTTTAAGTCCCAAACATGCCAGAGCTAAGCCGAACCCTGCTGCCTCTCTCTGCTCAAGTATCTCCCATGTGGCAGTTTTTCTTCACATGCTGGAAGACAAAAGCATTAGTTGTGCAAGTTGTGCAAGAGCAAAATAAAACGTGGGCAGGAAAACACAAACATAGGCACCACAGCTCTATTAAACCAAATGAAGCGGCATCACCCCATCCCATGAGCAAACAGAGGTGGCAGCCAGCCACGTGGAAGGAGATCCCTGCTTCTCAAGCGGTCAAGCTTGCAGTAGCCAGGCCACATTCACAGGCAGTAAGGTGTCTTTTTCACATTGTCATCATCCCTTTCCGCTTATTCCGCTGAGACTCCTCCTCCGGTCCGTCAGCCATAGATAGCAGAATGTGTGGCCAGGAAACACTATGTGCCCAGCAATCCAACGGTTCGCAATCTTAATTCCTACCTGGCCAAGTTGCTGGTGGTGCAGTCGCTGCCATACTATTTAGTTGAGTCTGCTGTCTTTAGGGAGTTAATGGCGTGCGTTCAGCTTCCTTGGAAGATTCCTAGCCAGAATGAATTCACTTGGCAGCTCCCTGCTATTCTTGCTGTGCAGAAAGGTTCACTTCACAGTGGACACCTGAAGCAGCTCTTATGGAGAGGAACAGTACATGTCTTTCATGACCCACAGGGTCTATGTTTTTTCCGGCAGCGACAGCCTGTTTCCCACACCTGGCAGTAATCCATATCCTCCTCCTTTGTGTACATGTTCTCGTCCCCAACAGCATCTCGGAACAGGGTGGCTCGCATTAACCCTCCTTCCTATCACAACTCAGGTCAAGCGTTACCACGCTATGTTGGAGCTGATCGGCCTGGGAGAGAGTAGCCACACTGGTGATTAGTTGCTCAAGTACATCAAGCAGCAAACATCCCACTGGCTGTCACCCTGCTGATTCCAACTGGGCAAGGTGGTCAGCGACAATTGGCGCAACATCGTGGCCGCCCTGAACCTGGGTGAAATAACACATGCTCCCTGCATGGTGCACTTCATCAACCAACTGGTGCAGTGCTTTCTAAATAAGTACACTGGATTGTGCAATGTTCTGGCAAAGTCAAGGAGACTGTGCAAGCTCTTCAGTCACTCTTACGTGGTGAGGAACACCCCGAATAGCCTGCGTTACACCGTATAATCCACGTCATGCCAACTATCTGGAATTCAACATAAAGCCATCAATGAGTTTTTAATGCACCAGACAGACACGATGCAGGAAGCATGTGTTGTTTCAAGCTCAGGCAGTGGCAGCTCATCCAAGACGCGTGTTGGGTGCTGAAGCCTTTTGAAGAGGCGATAAAGTTTATCAAAAGGGACAACTGCAGCATGTACACCATCATCCCTCTCATATTTATCTTAGAACAGACGCTGACGCTGATGCAGCAGGGGACCAGAGCAGAAGAAGAGCAGCTGACGCATCTTGCTGTCCATCATAAAGCTGTTGCGAACACACAAAAGGAATCTGCCCTGGCGGAGGATGACGAAGATGAGGATGAGAAGAGAACTATGATGAGGATGACACCAGCCAAGACACCTAATCATCTCAGTGGGGGTAAAGCTGGAAAGAAGTGGCTCCTCGGTCACGCGGTCCAGAGTGGCCACCTGTATGCTCGCTTGGTTACCCAGTGACAGGCGTATCGTTGATATCAAGCAGTCTGATGATTACTGGATAGCCATGCTTTTAGACCCTCGCTACCAAGGCAAAATGGGGGAATATTTTCCTTTGGCAGAAAGGGAGGACAAATTATAACACTACCAGAAAACATTGTATGCGCAGCTTACGGCAAGCAGACATCTGCCTCCAGCAAGTCTGAAAGGGAGGCCCCCCTCCTCCCCCCCACAAAGTCTCCCCCTCCCACTGCCACGAGCATCAGAAGCCATAGCAGCAGCCATTTAAGTCTGTTAAACATGATGGAACAGTTTTTCCACATGCCGGACCCAGTTGAGGCCAATTAGCAAGCCGACAGCTCCTGCCTCAATGCTCAGGTTCAGGCCTACCTAAACTATGGCCAGTCTCTGTCACATACTCTGACCCCATGGATTTCTGGGCAGACAGAGTGGAACAGTGGACCAAACTGGCACAGCACACTCTCTATCTTCTTTCTCGCCCAGCCTCCAGTGAGTGGGTTTTCAGCGCCTATTCATAACTTCGGTGGATCGCCGTCAGATATAGGGATTATTACTTATTAGGACCAGTGTCCAAAACGCTGGTCTTAATAAATGACCCCAGAGTGCTTAGCCTTCAACTTTTACTTTTATCAGCTTTGCAGACCTTTGGCATTCATTTATTGAGTTAAAATGTCACCCCATACTTCCTAGCACACAGTTCAAGTGTTCTTAAATTGTCTTGTTGAACTGGCCAATATATTAATGTCAATGAATGCTAATGGAATTGGTTCCTATCTAACAATGCATATATGCAAATAGGAGAGAATACCTTCCCTGTGCACATTTACCATTTTATTAGCACCACCATGCCATTATATTTCCTCCACCATGGTTGACACATGGATGAAGCCACACAGTCCTCCAAGATTTTTCTTTTCTTCTGCTCCTCACAGATGTTTTTTTTTTTTTCTTGTGTGAACCAAATACCTCTCTTCTGCCCTAGGTAGGGAGTATTTATCAGTATTTTCCATTAGTATCAATTTGTCAAACCCAGGAGTAGATCCTACAAAGTATAATGGAAAAGTCTGTACCTCTTCTGTGTTTTGGACCCACTTCTGATTTTGGCTTTGTATACTGATGAATGATACAGATAGTGTGAAAGTGGCTTAAAGGGTTTCTGTCATGAGAAATAACGTTCTGTAGCTGACTCACATTAGTGATGTGCTAATGTCAGCAGTACATAACAGTATGTTTTATAACTCCCTGCCTGCCGCCGTCCTCTTAAAATAAGGTGGTATTAGGGATTCGCTTCAGCACCTAGAGGCTCAGTCTATGCACCCTTTGGCACGCCCAGGTCCAGTTGATTGACTTTCGAGTTCTCCTCAGTGTCCCATAAATCCCGCACCTGCGCCGTCCCTTTTAGTATTTGGCGCAGGCGCAGTGAGTGAAGGGTGCATTCCGGCGGCAGACAGGGAGTTATAAAGCATACTGTTATGTACTGCCGACATTAGCACATCGCAAATGTCAGTCAGCTAAATAACGTTATTTCTCATGACAGAAACCCTTTAAGTAAGATATCTAGTTTTTTTGCAGCCAATGACTGGCTTCAGTGGTGACATGTCCCAAATCAGCACATGACCCAGCAGTGCTGATGCCAATCATTTCCTGTAGCGGCATGTCACCCCATCAATCCATAAGGATGAGGATCAGAAGACTACTTAAGGGAGTTAGGAAGCTGGAACAACTGCAGAGAGCAGGTGAGTATAAGTAAAAAAAAAGCTATGGCTCTTAGAAGGCAGAAAAAAAGATATGAAAAATGGTATGCAAAGTCAAATGGTTAAAAACATTTCTATGCACAAATATCTTCTAACCAATTTCTTAATAAAACTCCTTTAATTAAAAATTGTATTTAATTGAAATGTTTGAGCAGTTAAATTCTTGTTTTAGCTAAAAATCCTTTTTGTCTCTTTCCATAGACCCAGATATACCTTTAGATCAAGTTGAAAGTGACACTCGTCCTCCAGTCACAGTGGTAACATCCAAAATGAAGACTAATTCGGTAAGTGCACAATTTAAATACATAATAGTTAATAGTTTGTACATGTCCTGAACCTTAACCCTTTGGCACCAAGTAGATAACACCATACAACGTACATTTATGACACAAGAATGGAGTTAACTAAAGAGCTAAAATCACATCATCCGCAATAAGTTTCAACTGTATATTATAGCTTACACTCTGCTACAACACTGATAACAGCCATCTTACCCCTTAGATGTTAATGTCAATGGTGACCATGGCATCAGAGTGGTTGGACAGTGGGAGTTGGCACTTTTTGCCATGTCTTGCCTCCCTATAACATGATCATGAAGTGCCAATAGGTTGTCAGGGCAGTCAGGGGTCTAATAAAGGCCCAGATCTGTTGTCTTTGTACAATTGTTAGGCCGTGGGGCTAGTTGTAATCGGATGTCTGCCTGAATGATCATGTCAGACATACTGCTTATCTACAGAAATATTGCATTGTAATATACGAACAGACAATCTCATACATTCTCTAGTGGAACTTAAAAATATGAAGTTTAATTAATGTATTATCTGTTCTACAATTGGCTTTAATTGTAAATGGCATCCATTTATTTCTTATAACAGACCCAAGCAGCAGCTGACCGACCCCATTGATTTATAATGGGATTTGTTGGAATTCTGTTGAAGTTTTCACCATTTTGATGACTAGAATAGCACCGAATGCTGTACTATTCTGTTGTCAAAAGTAACAGAAATCCCAGAGGAACCCCTATTTGTTATCACCTTTAGACAGGATTAACAAAGAATTACGGAGCCTTGGCTATTTTAAGTCAGTTGTGGTATCCTAAAGTTAAAGCTATCTTTAAATGTATAATCTTTTTAAATCTGAGGAACTTTCGATCATAAGAAATAATGTATGAAATTAAATCACATAACAAATTTGAAATATTCCATATATTTACAGTATTATGATTTTGTAAGTTTACATTATTTATCACCTTTATTTCTTTTCTAAGGATAACATTTTAATTCCTGAAGTTCCAGCTGGTAATCCCACTGCAAAAATCGAGCTACAGCCCACAAACTACCGCATCACTGCAACTACATTCCCACTAGACAAAGAGACAATTGCAAATGAGATTGCAGCAGAGGCCCATACTGAATTTATGAGAAGTACATATAGGACTTCTTATGCAGAAGAATATGAGGCATCAACTACTTCATTCCAGCATGAAGTGAATGTCGATCTTCAAACACAATCATTGGAGGAGTTAATTAAAAACATTAATAATAATGTCAACAAAGGTTTTACCGTGCCTTTAGATACTCCATATGCCAATGCTAAAGTAGGTCAAAATGAACTAGAAGCAATGCTAGAAAATAATGTCATAGATACATCAAGTAAGAAAACATCTGATATATGGGTTGGATTTTTACCTTCATCTGGAGAAGAGAACAATCTTGTTATACCCTTTTCTACTGTTATACCGGATACTGAGGTTTCATTAATAGACAATCTCTTTGAAGAGAGAGAGGGGACTCTAACTACAGCAACTACCAATGCATTTGTATATAATACAACCACTATAAACATATTCAAAACAGATTATGTCACAGAGGTGTCAGGGGGTGACGAAGATCATTTTGCGATTGAGAAGGTGTCCCCAACTGTTGAACCACCAAATAAGCAAATCTTGGAAAAGATTGAAGAATCCAGAATTTCTACAGTGCCATCTGTGGTGGAAGGTCTTCCAGAAGGTGGTATGTAATAATCGTATTAATCTTATTACTTTCTATCTTGAAGACTAATTTAATAGTCATTATATAGATAACATTTGCATTTGGTAATTCTTAAATGTACATATGAGTGGCCAGGTAAATAATTTGGGGCTATTGGTTATAATAGGCTGTAGTCATAGCAAACTATAGCAATCTATGGGAGAAATTGACAAAAAACGCTACTGAGGGAGACTATTCAGTATTCTAAAAAATGTAATTTATAATAACTTCATTAACAGAAAAAAAATGAGAGACTATACACAAAAATAATCCATGAGATAGTAATGATCACTGATAATATTAGAATAACATATTTCTTTGATGCTGCTAACTATGTATTTGCCCTACTCCTTCATTACTTCCATGTCATATGGTGGTGTGGTGATGTCCTAAAAATCTTTTTTTGCCTGACAGCTATTTTATGCAAAAAACCAACTTAAAAGGGATTGTCTCATGTAGACAACACCTTCTCCAAAAGAAGCTGACTTGGTGATCAGCTGATCATTGCCAGTCCGCCTTATCTCACCCTAGTGATTAATTTTTATCACCAGGAGAATTCAGTGATATTTCAAGCCAGCCATTGAATGGCCATCCATGTAAAGCAAAGATGTGCCGGATCACCTAGATTAGAAACCGCTCTAATAGGGTATGTGGAACACGGATGTTCCTAATGAGACAGTAGCTAACGGACAAATATGTAGTAAATTCACCGCACTAATATTAAAGTGTCACTGCCTGATAAGCGGTTTAAGATAAAATAATAAATCTTTATTAGAAATTATAGTATAAAAGGGCAAAACAATTGTTTCTCTTATAACAGAGACAGGCAATAGTGGGATGTGATTGTATGGAAAGTGGGATACAGCATATATTACCCAATTTCCAATACCACCGTCACAACACTGCTCAGGAAAAACTATATTTGAAAAGACCCCCACCTGTGTGATATATATTGCTCTATTACACAGTGTATTGTGACCGGTGCATTCCCACACGAATTAGCGGTCATGGGCAGGTGTGTATAACGGTAACCACCTGTACCAATATCCGCATAGTATAAACTGAAAACCAGTGCTGAACAGAGCAACCCCCCCAATGATTATGGGGTGATTTCACTACTGGTCCAGTATGTCTACTGTGCCTTCCTACTGAAAAGGGTAAAGCCTCCCACAAGCGGTATTGATAAGCCGCTATCAGGGGGCCCTAAACCTAGGAGCCAATAGTATGCTTAGGCTCCAAAGTAAAAAAAAAAACTGTGGGATGCAGCACAGTGAGATGCTGTCATATGCTCTATCCTATGTGAATTGGTGTACTCTGTACTGCTGTGTAAGTAAAGCCGCTAAGAGAGACACTCGGTAAGAGAGCCCTAATGGAGTCCGGCATTCACAGGATAGCAGAGCATGGTACAGCAAGACTACCTAAGCAATAACTACTCCTCAGCCCGCTCAACGCGTTTCTGTGTCCATTGGGCCGGACACTTCGTCAGGAGCAGGGCAGAGGGCTGAGAGTAGAGATGTAGTATCTAAATTGGCGCCGGCGGTGGAACTCTGCACATGTCTTTGTGTAGTGCATCGGCACTATGGTGGCCATGCGCACCCACCAGATTATGCTCCATTTATACTGCTGCACCCTAATAGAGGGGGAGGAGAAGGCGCTGTCCTCTTGGACCAATGAGGGTAAAGTGTGTATGGCTAAACATTGTGCCTCCGTCTATCCCTCAGGCTCAGGCCAAGTGATCATGTGTAAATATGTCTCTCTTCCTACATGGGGGTGTTAGAGGAAATAATCCTAATAATTCCTAATGAAACAGCCACCTTCAAACTATTGTTTTCAGATAGATAAGAAAAGATACAATATTGCAAATTATTTCATTCAATACACCTTCAATATATGTAGACATACAGGAATCTGAACACGCTCCATTAAATCAGACCAATATTAAAGAGTATATCCCATTATTAATGTAAAAATTAAAATCAGCCATCATATAGAGCATGACAATCTCTTTCTAACAAAGAAATCCCTGTGCCCGACATGGATGCAGCGATCTCCCCATTATTACCTCCAATTGTTCTACTAGAATTATTTCAGGCTGGCAGCATGGGGGCATGTCCTTTCTGCTGCAGCTCTCCCCCTGCTACAGCTTAGAGGCCATGTCCTTTCTGCTGCAGCTGTCTCCCTGTACCAATTTCCCATGAGCATATTCTGTGAGAGAAATATGCTCCATGTGTCAGAGGTATTTCCCATCCTGATTGGTGCTCCTATTACATGGATCGGGCATGCTCAACCTGCGGCCCTCCAGCTGTTTTAAAACTACAACTACCATCATTCCCAGACAGCCTACAGCTATTAGCCTACAGAAGGGCATGGTGGGAGTTGGAGTTTTAAAACAGATGGAGGTCCCCAGGTTGAGCATCTCTGACATGGACCCACAGCATTGCAATCATTTATAATGCTGTGTGTTTCTGCCTGACATCAGCTCTAATGAATTGTACTCACATAATGATTTCAGTTCAGATCAGGCAGTAAGACACAGCATTATAAACTATTATAATGATGTGATAGGAGCAGCACTCAGGATGGGAAACACTTCTGACACACGGAGTGTATTTCTCCCACTGAATATGCTCCTGTGAAATTGGCCTAGCTCTCACAAATTCTAACTGAAGATAGGGTTGGTGGCAATTGAAGAATGGAATTGAGCTTGTGCACCCACCTCATTGAGGTGGACAGAGAAATTTGAAAAAGAGAACACTGCAGATAGATTTTATTGAATAGCCCAGTGACTATAATACATTTTAATTACATGAAGTTACAAAAGTATTCAGATCCAGGTGCTGGTTTGAAGACCTTGAGAACATTTTCATGGGACAACCCCTTTCATCTAAGCTGGTGTATATATATATGACCTACTAATATTGTTGAACTCTCTTTCATCAACCAACCAATGTTATGACCATGATTGTAGCATGTAAAAAAACCAGAAAGACAACTCCATGATAGTGAATTGGAAGGTTTTATTCCACAAAGATCAAACCATATTTGAAAAAATAAAGTAAGGATTGGTTCTCTAATAACAAAATATATGTGTGATGCAGCTGGCCAACCCAGCATAGCCTGTAAAGTAACCCAGGGTCACTAGAACAAATGTTAAAATATATTTATTGCTGGTTTTTGAAGTTTCACTCTGGTACATATTGATGGTTCACCCAGTATGCAACAATATGCTCCACTCACAGGAACTGATCTTTCTAAAATAAGTTGAAACATAGGGCTACCACTGATTGAGTCCATATCTCCACTGACGTGGTACCAGAATAACGGGGAACCCCCCTCCCACTGAAAGGGCAAAGCTAGTGTACGCATTTTTAACTACAATTCCATCATGTACCATATTTTTTGCCCCATAAGATGCACTTTTTCCCCCCAAAAGTGTGGGGGGGGGAAACGCTCCTGCTTCTTATGGGGCGAATGCTGCAATTTTATATCGCAGTCTGCGATGCTGCAGCATCGCAGACTGTGATGTATCAGCTAGAGGGGGAGGAGGGGCCGGTGTCATGCAAATGTTGCGGGTCGGTGCGGTCACTGTACTCCGGCCCTGTCGCGCACTCACTGCTTTATTGCCTAAATCTTTTATAATATTAACTTTAATTGAAGTTCTGATCCCCAGCCCCATCTGTACTACTTACTAAATTCATTCATAAAGTAGGCGGCGCAGGCACGAGACGTCAGTGAGTTACGACCGACCGCCCGCCCTGCTCTGCCTGCTACAGAACATTTAGTAAGTAGTACAGATGGGGCTGGGGATAGGAACTTCAATTAAAGTTATTATAAAAGGTTTAGGCAATAAAGCAGTGAGTGAGCGGCGGAGCCGGAGTACAGTGAACACACCGGCCCCGCTGCATTTGCATGACACCGGCCATCCTCCCTCCCCCTCCCACAGGTTTAGCTCCGGTATATTAGGGCATCTGTGGATGGGGTGGGGTGGGGGATATGTGGATGGCACTGTTATGGGGTGGGCGATCTGTGGGTGACACTTATATAGCAGTGCCATCCACAGATCCACCCCCCATAACAGTGCCATCCACAGATCCACCCCCCATAATAGTGCTATCCACAGATCCCCCTCCATAACAGTGCCATCCACAGATCACCCTCCATAACAGTGCCATCCACAGATCCCCCCATAACAGTGCCCCCCTCAGATTTCCCCCATAACAGTGCCATCCACAGATCCCCCCATAACAGTGCCACCCACAGATCCCCCCATAACAGTGCCATCCACAGATCCCCCATAGTAGTGTCATGCACAGACCACCATTAGTTCAAAACCCACCAAAAGCACACCTTTTAGTTCCAATTTTTTTTTTCTTATTTTCCTCCCACCATTGCGTCTTATAGCGTGAAAAATACGGTATTCATTTTATGCACTAGTTTTATGCATCATTTTTGTGTATGATTTCTATGGAAGGGTAATACCCCCTTGTTTTTCTTTTAAGTGATTTTTCTTTTAAAGTGATTTTGTTATAAAGAGATTACCTCCACGATTGATGTTTAAATGAAATATATGTATATTTTATCTATATTGCTCTCTGTGTGTTGACCAGGTAAAGAGTGCCGGTCTACCATATTCAAATTCTATAGGCCTATTCATGCCAGTAAAGGCAGCTCCAGAAGAAATCAATTCATTGCTACTGGGCCAGCCATGTCTCTCCCTGATCTTTCCTACTGATCTTTGAACCTTTTTGAATTTATTCACCTCTATTAATCATTGCATGTAAAATGCTGCTTATTTTAAACTTCAGTAAAGTTATAAAATCTGTTCAATAAGAATCCTGTTGAGTAATCACTTTCTACATGGAATATCTTTGTACAAAAAAGTAGCTTTTTAAACTAGTTTATTAATAACATAATCATATCCTATATTCTCAAAGAAAGGGTTAAAGATGCAATGTAAAAACACGTTTTTGGCTTGCTTTTAGTTAAGAGTCTATACACATTCACTGACTTTTATAGTATTCAGCTGACATACTGTTTTTGGTGTTGTGCATCTGGTTGATTGTTCCAAATAGCAAATAAATCTGAAATGTTCTGCTGTTTGTATCAACCCTGTGCACGTTTGTGGAATGCAACACAGTGCTCACATGTATATGATAGATATGAAGGTTAAAAAGAATTAAAAGCTAATGACATCCTGTCATCTCAAACATTTACATAACATGATGAATTATAGAAAATAATATGAATGTTATTGAATGTTTAATGTAGGAGTGTATCATGATCTGAAGTCACATCACTTTTATTGTGACTGTTCATGATATTGTCTATATTTTTCGACAGACCTTTATGTTTAATGTGGTTAATAAGTGAACATTAAGGAGCAACAGAGACAGAGAATAAATATTAGATTTTCTGTTGAAAACAAACAGATGGATATGATGCTATGAATTTCTAAATAATGCATTTTTAAAATGTTAAAGGGATGCTTTCATCATTTAAGTACAAACAACCCATATAGGAATTTTTATGTATTTTTTAATTGAAAAATGTGTGTATATATATATATATATATATATATATATATATAATTTGTAGTCATTCCTTGTTCCTATTCAGATTCCTTAACTTCCCGTTTGTTTGAACTTTTTAGCATAACAGTTTTTGTCAGACCATCGACATCGAGAAAAGAGTGCTAATCTACTAGTGTGGCCAATCAGGGCTTCTCGTAATGCTTTGCTCCTCTATTTGCATGTTTATCTAGGTTTATCTAGGTAAATCAGGGGGACGATAAAGCGGTCATTGAAGCCTCTTTAACTTGCAGATAAACCGTTCAATGTGCAGCATAGTCATAACTTGAGATTACATTGCTATCCCATTGCTATCCCTCTATGAGATTACTGCTAAATTTAACCCTTTGTGGACCTTAGCCATACAAGTCTGGTCTTTAAAAATGGCACCCACTCAAGAGCGCAGCGGGCGCCCCATAGTCACCGGGGTACTGATGTTTTATACAATGGATACCTAGAGCTAATGTCTGTGATCGGTGATAATGCTGATCGCTGACAGTTAACCTCTCAGATGCAGTGTTCCAATGTAACCATGGCATCTAAGAGCTGAAAACCCGGAAGTGCTGCACTTCCTGGCCTGGAATGGCTCTCCCCCACAATGATTGGGAGAGCTGTTAATTTGTTGTGAAAGGCTTGAGTCTGCTGGAGACTACAGGCATTTTACAGGTATATTCCAATATAGGCCAGCACGTGAAATCCCTTCATTGGAATATACAGAATTTTACCAATATATTTAAATCCATTATTCAGTATTAAAATACAATAAAAACAACATAAATGTTTTATAGTTGTAATTGTACTGGCCCAGAAAAATGAAGGGCATGGGTATGTTTTATCACATAGGGAAAACCTTAAAATAGAACTCATAAAACTTTGGTAGAATATTTTTTTTTCCCAATTCCACCCCATTCCACATCATATGGAGCAGTTTTGTGCTAGCATTAAAAAAAGGTAAACTTTTTCCCTATCAGTCTTCACTCCAGTCTCTTGGATATGGTGCCACACGGTTTGCACTGTGCCATTCCTCTCTGTAGATCCTCAGAAGCTCTGTCAGATTGTATTGGACTCATCAGTGGGCATCTATTTTCAGGTCTCTCCAGGCATATTCAATTGGATTTATATATACATACAGACGTGGACAAAATTGTTGGTACCCTTTGGTCAATGAAAGAAAAAGTCACAATGGTCACAGAAATAACTTTAATCTGACAAAAGTAATAATAAATTAAAATTCTATAAATGTTAACCAATGAAAGTCAGACATTGTTTTTCAACCATGCTTCAACAGAATTATGTAAAAAAATAAACTCATGAAACAGGCATGGACAAAAATGATGGTACCCCTAGAAAACACAGAACATAATGTGACCAAAGGGACATGTTAATTCAAGGTGTGTCCACTAATTAGCATCACAGGTGTCTACAACCTTGTAATCAGCCATTGGGCCTATATATATGGCTCCAGGTAATCACTGTGTTGTTTGGTGATATGGTGTGTACCACACTCGACATGGACCAGAGGAAGCAAAGGAAAGAGCTGTCTCAAGAGATCAGAAAGAAAATTATAGACAAGCATGTTAAAGGTAAAGGCTATAAGACCATCTCCAAGCAACTAGATGTTCCTGTGAGTACAGTTGCACATATTATTCATAAGTTTAAGATCCATGGGACTGTAGCCAACCTCCCTGGACGTGGCCGCAGGAGGAAAATTGATGACAAATCTAAGAGACGGATAATCCGAATGGTAACAAAAGAGCCTAGAAAGACTTCTAAAGAGATTCAAGGTGAACTTCATGCTCAAGGAACATCAGTGTCAGATCGCACCATCCGTCGTTGTTTGAGCCAAAGTGGACTACATGGGAGACGACCAAGGAGGACACCATTGTTGAAAACGAATCATAAAAAAGCAAGACTGGAATATGCCAAACTACATGTTGACAAGCCACAAAGCTTCTGGGAGAATGTCCTGTGGACAGATGAGACAAAAATCGAAGTTTTTGCCAAGGCACATCAGCTGTATGTTCACAGACGAAAAAATGAAGCATATCAAGAAAAGAACACTGTCCCTACTGTGAAACATGGAGGAGGCTCTGTTATGTTCTGGGGCTGCTTTGCTGCGTCTGGCACAGGGTGTCTTGAATCTGTGCAGGGTACAATGAAATCTCAAGACTATCAAGGAATTCTAGAGAGAAATGTACTAGCCAGTGTCAGAAAGCTTGGTCTCAGTCGCAGGTCATGGGTCTTGCAACAGGACAATGACCCAAAACACACCGCTAAAAACACCCAAGAATGGCTAAGAGGAAAAAATTGGACTATTCTAAAGTGGCCTTCTATGAGCCCTGACCTCAATCCTATTGAGCATCTTTGGAAGGAGCTGAAACATGCAGTCTGGAAAAGGCACCCTTCAAACCGGACACAACTGGAGCAGTTTGCTCATGAGGAGTGGGCCAAAATACCTGCTGAGAGGTGCAGATGTCTCATTGACAGTTACAGGAAGCGTTTGATTGCAGTGATTGCCTCAAAAGGTGGCGCAACAAAATATTAAGTTAGGGGTACCATCATTTTTGTCCATGCCTGTTTCATGAGTTTATTTTTTTACATAATTCTGTTGAAGCATGGTTGAAAAACAATGTCTGACTTTCATTGGTTAACATTTATAGAATTTTAATTTATTATTACTTTTGTCAGATTAAAGTTATTTCTGTGACCATTGTGACTTTTTCTTTCATTGACCAAAGGGTACCAACAATTTTGTCCACGTCTGTATATAGCCTTGAGTGAGTGTGAGGGGGGGGATAAAGCTTTTCCAATAATGACTCCATAATGACAGTGAAATCAGAATGTTTGAAATCTTAGCTAAATTTATTGAAAAAGAAAAACTAAAATATGCATTGACATAAGTATTGAGAGCCTTTACTGAATACTTAGTTGAAGGACCTTTGACAGCGATTACAGCCTCCAGTTTTTTGGGGTATGATGCCACGAGGTTTGCACACATGGATTTGTGGCTTTTCTGCCATTATTTTCTCCAGATCTTTGAAAGCTCTGTTGGCTCAAGTTGGAAGGAAACCATCACTGGACAGCCTTTTTTTAGGTCTGACATTTTCGACTGGCTCTGGCTGGACCACTGAAATACATTCACAGTCGTCCTTAAGCCACTCCTGCATAGTCTTGGCTGTGTCCTTAGGGTTGTCTTGTTGGAAGATGAACCTTTGGCCCAGCCTGAGATCCAGAGCTCACTAGCTTAGGTTTCATTAAGAATATCTTTGTACTTTGATCTATTCAGCTTTTCCTCAACCATGATCAGTGTTCCTATCCCAGCCATTGAAAAACACCCCCACAGCATGATGCTGCACAACTATGCTTCACAATAGAGAGGGTATTGGGCAGGTGATGAGCAGTGCCTAGTTTAATTCAGAAATGACAATTAGAATTGAGGCCAAAAAGTTCCATCTTGATTTCATCAGACCAGAAAATCCTCTGTTTCACAGGCTGAGAGTCCTTTAGATTTTCTTTTATTTATTTATTTGCAAACTTTTAGGTGTCTTTTACTGAAGAAAGGCTTCTGCTAGGGAAACTGCAGTCATGGTCCAGACCACTGATATTGTGCCTAAAACCTGATACCTGCCTTCTGAAACCTCTCTGGCTGGTATGAAACTAAGGCTACCCTTAGGTGGTCACCAGAGCCCATCACAAGGCAAGATGGACTTGGCTGCTGCAGGATACCTCTGCAGATCCAGATAACAGATTACTGGTGCAGGCACACTAGTAGCAGGGCACTAAGATTGACTAGGTATGGATAGGAAGTCTTAGCATGCAGGGTCAGAAAACCGGACCAAATCAGAGGATAATCCAAAAACAAGCCACAGGGTCAAAACTAGAGAAAGCAATAGTATTTGCACAGTACAGAGCCTAGAGAATGAAAAAGCCAGGCACTGATGATTGAGACCAGCTGATTTAAATACCCAGCCTCGATCTATGATTGGACACAGAGACTGAACCCTGATTAGCTCAGTTTCCAACCATACTTACAGGAGGAGGCGGCTCCTTAGGTGGACTGACAGGTGAAATATACTTCTTGAGGAATGATATGTGAAATACATCATTAATTTTAAATGAAGATGGCAGACATAATCTGAAAGACACAGGATTAATGATTTCTACAATATGATAATGACAACTTATGTGGTGGAATTTTTAGACGGAAATGTTTTGTAGACAACCATACTTTCTCTTTCATAGTAAACAAAGGACCAGCAGAATGTTTTCTATCAGCAGTTTTATTTTGAAAACAATTGATCTTTTTTCAGGTTTGTTTGAACTAGGGCCCAAGCTGTGCACGGTTTATTAGCACTGATCTCCACCCCTCAGAAGCAGAGAATGACCCAAACAGGTTTTAATTAATTCTATTTTTATTAACCCCCAAATCATATTTGCTTTTGCAACTACTGCTTGACATTGAGTACTGCTGTTTAGCTTATTCGTAAACAGAATACCAAAGTTCTTCTGTTGTTCTAGTATCCCAAGTTTTATTCTATTTAAGATGTATGCAGTAATAAACATGTAATATCATCTCATCAGCCATTATATTTTTGTAACCGGATGTTGGCAACAAGAGAGAATGAGGGAGGATAACTGGTATTTTCTGTAATTGGCCTATATGTTAGGAACTACTGTAAATTGATTTGCACAAGGCAGCCAGGTAATCAATACTATACATATTAGTATTAAAAAAATAAATGGTTATATTATGAAGAGATTTGTTTTAATGTGTAAAGCATTTGAATGTCAACAGGGACAGTCACAAATGTAACAAATAATTCTGGGACAACCAGAATCATAATGGAATACCACAAGGCTGTATGTAGAAAGAAAGAGCAGGACATGTGAAGAGTCAAGGGAAGCAACCCTTTTATGCAGAGTTCAGAAAGAAAAAAAACTTTTGACATTAAAATGTTTCAAGCAAATGGATTGTGCAAGAGGTTCTATGCATGACCTCCACTTTCCCAGGAGTACAGAGGTTCAGAGCAGATATTGCTTTGCATTATGTTATCAGAGTCATAAGGTGTCATCGATGCTCACCTCAATTCTTAGAAAAAGTGCAGTACATCAAACCTCTTAGGACCATAAGAGCATGTACAGTATAAGATCTTTAAAATAAAATTCAGATATGCACTGCAATATATATTTTTTCAACAATAAAAAATGTATTAACAGAAAAGCATATCAAGACACATATAAAAGATATATATAATATACAAATAAAAAGCCAGTGACAAAATATATACAACTTAGCTCTCTTCCAGAAGAAAAAAAGTTGTCTCCGTAGTGCCTCCTAAAGATACCTACCCTATAAGTCAATGTCTGACCATTAAAGAGTCTTGAAACATGATTAGAGATAATAGCCAAGGCAGAGACACACATCTTTAGACAGTTGTACAGTGAAGGGTTCTGGTTGCCAGCCAAAGGCAAAATGTCAATATAATGTCAAAGTAAACTGAATGTTAAAGGAGGTTTCCTGTGCATAGATATTGATGACCTGTTCTCAGGATTGGTCATCAATATTAGATCAGTGGGAGTTGACACCTGGCACCCTCACCAATCAGCTGTTTCTGGCAGTCGCCGGAGCTGGAAACTGTACAGTGGAAGGAGCTGAAGGCAAGGCACTGTCCACTGTGTATCATCAGCACTGAGGTACTTCAGTTCACCTCCCAAGCTGGTTCCAGAAACGGCACAGTGCATAGAGCCTTTTGCTTCCAGCCCCTTCCACTGAAGTTACGCCAACAGCTATTAAATGTGTGTGGGTGCCTTTAATGCTGCTCTGACCCTCTCTAGACTCTGAGGTAGTGCATACATTTTCATCTATGTTGTCTTCAGGTACTCTCTATGTTAGTTATCCTGGTGTTTTATATTGATGACCTGTCCTCAGGATAGGTCATCAATATCAGACCGGCAGTTGACCAACACTCAGGACTCCTGACAATCAGCTGTTTGCGCATAGGGGCCTCCTTGAAGATTATTAAGCAAAGCACCATCCATTGCATAGTGGATGTGCTTGGTATTGCAGCTCAGGCCCATACACTTGAATGGCACTGAGCTGCATCTAGGCCATGTGACCAATGAACATGATCAGTAATGTGAAGTTTCAGATTATTCTCTTGCAATTATAGATAATTTATTGATACAGTAACGTATAAAGTTCATGATCCAGTTACACAATTGAAAATAATCAATAATGGTATTGACGATGACCGAACGTTTCGGTCCTTACAGACCTTCTTCAGCGGTCTACTTATCTGCCATTGGTGGTATGAAATGGAGAGGCTGGATCATGAGTACAGGCCTAAAAAGAGGCTGCTGTGCTCATGGAGCCGATTGGCAGGGGTACCATGATTCAGACTTGTCCACCAATTATATATTGGGGACCTATCCTGAGGATAGGTCATATTAAACACCCATAAAACCACTTTGAATTGCATACTTAAGGGCAACACAAATAAAATTGAGGTAAAATATTGCATAATACACACACTCCTGGCATATTCCAAAGTACGCAGTCACTTAATAGTTCAACATGGGGGGTATGCCTACTTTAACACAGTTAACAGTGATCCATGGTAGACAAACTTACATATACATATTTTCATAAAACATTACATTATTATAGTACAGTATATAATAGAAATGTATTTTCTACTTCTCTCCTCACCCTCCTATTTCTAACCCCAATCCTTTATGGCTATGATCACCTTTGAACACTATTTATATTTCAAATAAAATAGATTAGAATTAAGGGGGTCATTTTAGATACAGGTCTTAATAGCCCCATGCAGTGGTGGTGGATCTGCCAAAGTTATGAAGAGGCACCAGCCTCTACATAACTTCAGCGCATCTAGTGACGGTCTAAATGTAAGTCAGCCTCCCTTGCTGGCTTAAATTTAGACCATTTTCTATACCTAAAACAGGAGTACAAAATGATAAATGAGATGGGCCTGCTGGCCAGTCCCTTCCCCCCCCCCCCCCCCCCCCCCCCACGCCACAACCCCTTTTTTAGACTTAGTGTGAGTGGGGTCTAAAATCGCAGATTGCAGTGCAAATAACCTTTGTACTGCAATCTGCACCATAAATATACGCCAAAAATAGGCAAATTTCTGTTAGTAAATGACCCTGTAAGTAGTGTTCTGTGCTAAATCTGTCAGATGAGCTCTGTGACAGCTCAGTATGCAGTACCTCTCTGCAGTGTAGGACTAGGGTTCCTTGGGCCCATCAGAGGAAATTATTCTCAGGGCCCAAACCTATATCATCAATAAAGTCTAATAGGTTTGGAATCAAAGAAATAGACCCTAAGTGATTAGCTCCAAAGGCAGGTCAAAATGGGATTTTTCTCCTGGACCTTTGGGGCCCACTATGGCATCAGAGACAGGGCCCACCGGAGGATCCTCTGGTACTGTGATGGACCAGTCTAGCCCTGTCTCTCTGACTTCTCCAGTACCAAATGCAAACTCATTTTCTTTGCCACAAGTGTTGAATGCCAAACAATATGTTGCTAATCATTGTTATACAGAAGTTCCTTCATTAAAGGTGCCTTACTGAGGGAAAATATTACTAATTTACTTAATATATCCAGTGCAAAATGTAACATTTCTAGCTTTTAATTGGTAATTTTTAGAAGTCATTTGGGCAGTAAATACATATATATCAAAGTAAATAATAATAGCCTCTCATAGGAACAATAGAATGGCAAACATTGAGTCCTAAGACAACGGGAATAACAGTGTTTCCTTGACATGCAAGGAGAGCTAAGTAAGACTTAGGTAACAGTAATTGCCTTTTCTACATTTTTGATAAAAGGTGATGCTACGGTGAAAATGCTCACTACAGAAATGCTATAGAAATCCGTTGGGACTAATTGCATTCCATATGGATGTTTTACTTGCCCTTTAAGAAACTTACAATTGCCGGCTTCAAATTACTACTAAGACTGTATCTTAGGATGATCTTATTTATGGAGCACCAATGACAGTGATGGATTAGGCTAGATTTCATTTGTGGATGAGCATAAAAGGGTAAACAGGCAGTAGCTATACAAAGAGCAATCAGTACAATGTGGGACCTCTAGGGCTACCTGATTATAAAGAAAGCTGCTGCTATGAGAAACTATCCATGACTCATATATATTTGATGTTACTGTCACTGTTTCGAAAATTGAATTTCACTGCATTAAGATGGCAGATTTACTTCAATTTATTACGTTGTTACTTTAAATCTGTCATTCCACCAGTTTATACAGAAATTGATTATATTTTTATTACAAATCTCATATCTTTGTAATTCAACAAGAAGTTTGGTCATGATTTTTTTTTATTTTTAAATATTTGCAAACCCACTATCTTATTAGACATCAAAGCTGATAGATTAGTAAAATGTACAATTGATCTGATATAACCAATGCCAAATTTATGCCCCTAATAGTCTGACATCTTGATAATAAATCTGAGCATTATAGTTGCATGCAGTGATACTTTTCTAGCATGGGAACTAAAAGGATTGCTCTAATACTCGAAAAGTATATGCCTCATTCACTTGAAATCAAGCTATGTTGCCTTATCCTAAGCAAAGCTTAAAGTGGTTCTCTGGGAATTAAGAACATGAATATACTTAAATATTATTTTATAATAAATATATTCCCAAATACCTTCTATTAGTTAAAATGGGTCGTTTTGTCTAAGAAGCAATCATTAGTGAAAATAAAATGGCCGCTTTCTAGTGAACACAAAATCTGTCATAACCACACATAAGGACAAATTAAATCAGAGCTAAAGAGCTGCCTCATCCTCCTCTCTGATCTGCTTGTCAGAGAAAATGATCCTGAATATAGCTGATCTACCGATAAATCTCTGTAGGAATGGAGTTCATGAGGAGACATAAAGTAGAGAGAGGAAGGACAGGACAGACTGTGGTAATGTGGGGCTGTGGTAATGGAGACTGCATACAAGTGCTGCTGCTCATTAGCCACATCCCCACCTCCTCTCTGTACTTCATGCCTCCTCATGAACTCCATTCCTGCAGAGATGGATCTGTATTCAGGATCATAATCCCTGACAAGTAGAAGAGGTGGATGAGGCAGCTCTTTACCTCAGTGCTGTGAAGTAACTTGTCCTCCTGTGTGGACAAGTTTTGTGTGTACTAATAGGAAGGCGAACATTTTATTTCTCCTAATGATTACTCTCTAGACAAAACAAGCCATTATACCTAATGGAAGGTATTTGGGAATATATTTATAATAAAGTAATATTTAAGTATTTTTATTTTCTTAATTCCCAGAGAACCCCTTTAAATCAGTATTTTCATAAAATATCCATTCCAATAGCTATCAATATCTATGTAGAGCTCATAATTATGCTAACAAACAGTAGCTACAGTCCGTAACCTTGCATTGACTCTGTAGGTATTTCCACATTCATTATCCTTTAAACTTGTGTATTTGTTCACCATGAAGTCTTATTCTTATCAGGACATACCATGCATCTTATGTAGATGATGGATCATCCACACTTTGCATTTCTCTGGGTAGAAACCTTTTGGCTATTAAAATGAAGTTAAGCTGTACTGTCCATGGGAGTTGCATTGGATTAACAGTAGATGCTGCTACAATCTCTGAGTATTGGGCATAACTAAAAGCCTTATTTTATATGGTGTCTGCTGCTTTCATCTTTTCACGATGGAAATGCCTGGGAACAACTAAGCTCCTGTTAACATATGTTTCACCTTTGCCAGTTTGACCTAAAAATGTACTATGATTAGTTAGCAGGTGCTAATCCTTCCTCTGAGGTCCTGTTGTATGTATAATTCCTGTATTTCAGTTTACCTCTCAGCTATGTATGCCTTCTTTAACATGTTATATAATCTCCATGAAGCCTTTAAATAATTCAAGAAGATAATCTTTTCTTTCATGTGTTCAGTGTATTATCAACAGTGTATGTTTCTGATATATGTTAGACACTCTCTTATGTATTCTACAGTCAGTTTTGCTGTAGCTCCTATCTGTGTTGGCACCATTGTGGATTTCATTATTTCATAGCATTGTGTTTAGCCCTACTTTTCCTGTGGAATGGACACCACTGCAGCAGACCCCATTATGAGTCAGTGGAATCTGTTGGTCGCTACTGGTGTCAATTTGTGATGCCTATCGCACTGTATCATGGATTCTGTTTATTCTGAAATAATATATTTCCTAGTTTTTATTCTTATCGCTGGAAAATTAAAAATGAATTTGCAGGTAGGTGGACTTTGTAATATAATAGAAATATTACATGCTTTAATAATTGCAGTGAATTTGAAGAAACTACAATACTAAGATCCTCCACTATGAAAAGTATGATGTTGTGTAGTACAGACCAAGGGAATCATTTAAATAGCAGCACTGATCGGTGGGGGCGCTTATAGTCAGACCAGCACTGATGTAATAATGATGGCCTACCCTAATAGGCCATCAACTCTTAAAACCTGGATAACATGGGACAGATATTTGAATCCTATAGATAAAGTAAGGCAGGCTGTCTAGAACTGCACCAGATTTATCGCAGTGGCTGGCTGGATTATAAACGTGGTGCAAGGATAGACACTTTTGTCTAACTCTGTATTAACTATTGTTTTTTTTAGTTGGAGAAATTTGGGGGCAAAAGTCACATCCTAGGCCATTCCCTTTTCCAGTGAAGCTACACCCCTTTTGAGACCAGATACAGAAACTTGCTCTAAACCGAGTGTGGGGGGTTAGCTCTTTTTTCGGGGGTTGCAACCACACACGTGTCTTCACGGACACTACGTTTTAAGCAGATAACCAACTAAATATCTATTACCAAAATGGATAACACAAGTCCATATTAAGCATGCGAAAAAATGCGAAAAAATCGGGTGCGAAAAATTAAATGCGAAAAAAACTGATGTTAAGAGTCTGTGTTTCCCACATGAAATAGCGATAGCTTCACTTTAATGCGCATAGATCTGTATTCAGCATGCAATGGGCCCGCTATCCGTTTCTAACATATAGTTAGATCGCACTGATAGCACCAGCGACTCGTTCTGAAAGTCAGAGTTAGTATATAATGTACAATAATATGTCTCTCCGACAGATGGTTAGATCTTACTGTAAAACTCTAGTCGTATGCTCCAGACAAGTCGAAATTGCTGTACGATGAGCCAACTATCCACCACTGGCATATAGTCAGGTCTTACTGATAGCACCGGACACTTGTTCAAACAAATGGGGATTATCCTAAGATGGACAATGCTCTCCGTCTCCAGCAGGTAATTGAATCTTGCTGCGAGGAACCAGGTGTTCGTTTCAAACAAATCAGGATTACCTTTTGCAAAGGACAGAGAAGAAATAGTGCAATACCCTCACGGTTTAAAGGTAAGAAATTTTAATCTACTCACAAGCATAAGTTTTCACATGCGTATAAAATGCCCGACCGGGTTTCGCACTTAGCTTCATCAGGGGCTGCAGTACAAATGCCGCCAAAGGTCCACGAGTATTTAACAACCCTTAACCCCGGAACAAGTACGGACTTCCGTTTGTCCAGGCAGTATATTAAAACTTCATAATATACAGATACTAAATTGACTATAATAACACATAGAAAATTATTATTAAAATACAATAAATATAGAAAAATTTTAAAATGACATTACATCCACAGTAACTTAAAACAATATTAAATTTGCTTAATTTTGACAACTTGCTTGCATAATTAAGAACTGAATTAAGAAAAATGTTGTTATTATTTTTGTTATAGGGGTTCAGGCCATACAGACTGATTTGATGTCCCATTCAATGTTATGTCCATGTGGCTGCAACGTGTTCATTTCATAGATCCATTGCGCCTCCCTTTTGTTAATTTGTGTGGTGGGATTGCCTCCTCGCCAATGGGGTTTTACTAATTCCACACCGCAGAATTTTAGGCCAGCAGGATTTTTTTGATGGAATTTTTTATAATGTGCAGAAACACTATGTGTTTCCAATCCCTTTCTGATATTTTTAATATGTTCTGCGACTCGTACTTTTAATTTTCTCAGTGTTCTCCCAATATACTGGAGACCACAAGGGCACTCCAGCATATAGATAACACCCATCGATTCACACGAGATGTTTCCACTAACTTTTTTTGAAATGGATTTTGAGGTAGACACAAGATCCTCTTTTTTGCTCAATTTTTTGTCATCTCTTGAGCGGTTCCTGCAGCATATGCAGAAACCGCACCAAGTGAAGACATTACGCAATTTAGATGTATTAGAGGGCTCTTTGACATAACTGTGAACTATACGATTTCTGACAGTGGGGGCTCGTCTGAATAAAAAAGGCGGTTTTTTGGGGATAAGTTCTCCTATAATGGGATCATTTAACAAAACGTTCCAATTTTTTTGGATAATGTTTTTAATTTGTGGACAATTAATAGAATAAGTAGTTGAGAAGGCAAATTTATATTTTTCCTTATTTTGTATTTTTTGCTCTTCTGACATATTATCTTTTATACCTGGTTTTTCAAGCTTAATTTCTTCCTTCTGGTTTTGTAAAATTTCCTTTTTATATCCTTTTTCCACAAATCTATTTACTATGATCTCACTTTGTTCCTCATAATCCTCAATATTGGTACAGTTTCTTTTAATACGTTTTAATTGTCCCTTCGGCACATTGCAGATCCATGGTTCGTGGTGACAACTACTTCTTTCAATGTACCCATTACAGTCACTGGGTTTGAAATAAGTATTAGTTTTAATTCTTCTTTCATCTACCTTTATCTCAAGATCTAAAAAATGTATGATCGTTCTACTGACCTCCTGGGTAAATTGAATATTCCACTGATTTGAATTAATTCGAGATATAAATGTTGTTAGACCTATTTCTGTCCCATACCAAATACCAATGCAATCGTCTATATATCTTCTCCAGAGTTGGAGGCTACCACCCTCCATCTCTTCTTTAATGATCGGGTCAATATACACATGTTCCCAATAGGACATAAAAAGATTGGCAAAACTGGGTGCGAATTTCGCACCCATCGCCACACCAGACACTTGTAAAAAATAACTATCATCATACCAAAAATAATTGTGTCTCAGACAATACGGTATGCAGTCTAATATAAAGATTTTCTGTTCTTCCCGCATTTGATCATCTCTGTTCAAATAAAATCTTATTGCCTCCATACCTATGTCATTTGGTATGATGGTGTATAATGAGGTGACATCTAAGGTCATCAAAAAAGCATCCTCAGGAATATTTTCAATTTTTTTCAAAACCTCTAAAATGTGTCCTGTGTCCCTTAAATAGGATGGTGTAGTAATCACATACTTTTGTAAAAAAAATGTCTATATATTCTGACACACGACTAGTTATTGAGTCAATCCCTGAGACTATTGGTCTCCCAGGGGGACGTTCTGCATTTTTGTGTATTTTTGGTAGATAATAGATGGTAGGAGTCTTTGGATATATGTTATTTAAATATTGATATTCTTTATCATTTAATACTTTTTGCGTCAATCCTCTGTCAAGCATTATTTTCAATATTTTTTTATATTCCATAATAGGATCCTTCTTTAGTTTTTTGTAAGTAGTTGTATCACTGAGAATCCTCTGCATTTCTATGTCGAAATCTACTTGATCCAGAACTACTACCCCTCCGCCCTTATCCGCTGGTTTAATGATTATCTTTTCATTTTTTTCCCAAGATTTTTAGGGCTTCTTTTTCTTTTTTAGTTAAATTATTCTTTTTTGAAGTCCCTAAATCTAACTGATCTAATCCTTTTAATACCCCACGTTTAAACGCTTCTATACACTCATTCTCTTTGTTGTCTGGAAAAAAAGTGGATTTATTTCTCAGATGTGTATGTATTCTAGTGTCTTGTATATTAGGAGTGTTTATCGGATTTTTTTTTCAGATATTTACAAATGTTTAATTTCCTTATAAACCTATGGACATCTAAATACATTTCAAATTTATTGCCTCTATAGATTGGTGCGAATTTTAGGCCCTTATTAAGCACTGTTAGTTCATCGTTAGTCAAAACATGTGTACTGAGATTATAAATGCCTATGGAATCCCTCTGCCTTTCTTCGCTTCTGGACTTATTGTGTCTTTTTCCTCCCCTTCTTCCCCTGCATCTCGTTTTTTCTTTCTTGGTGTCCCTTCTATCATTTGCGGAACTTGCGGTGTTTTCCCTTTTAGCATCTTGTGGGGAAAATTTTCTTCATGGACATTATTACCCCTAAAGGTGCTGGATGAATATAAAAATAATACAGTGTACAAATGGAAACAGAAAAAAGAAGAAACGGTGGTCTATATGAGTGAACCAAAAAGCAATGAACGTAACGCACCTGATTTAGGGAGAGCCACCACATATAATCACCAGACCAACCCAAATCCCAGATGGGGTCAGGAACAATCTCGTGATTATAGACCCAGGTGGAATGGCTATCGAAAAAATCAGGGATACTACAGACACGAGGGGAATTACCATCATAATGCTCAAAATTATCGCGGGCACTATAACCAATATCAATATGGTCCCCGTGATTACTCCAATTCAGGAAGACCGAGACAACAATACCGTCCGTATTATAACAACAGAGGTGGTGAGGTATATACACAAGAGCGTAATAATGGGTATGATTACAGTTATACTAGGGGAACAGACCATAGACAAGGGGGATGGAGTCTCCCTGTGGAAAATAGACAGTCTGACAATTATAATTCAATAACTAGTAGAGTTAATGATAATGAAGATGTAATACATGTTAAAGAAGGAAGGGGTAATAATGTCCATGAAGAAAATTTTCCCCACAAGATGCTAAAAGGGAAAACACCGCAAGTTCCGCAAATGATAGAAGGGACACCAAGAAAGAAAAAACGAGATGCAGGGGAAGAAGGGGAGGAAAAAGACACAATAAGTCCAGAAGCGAAGAAAGGCAGAGGGATTCCATAGGCATTTATAATCTCAGTACACATGTTTTGACTAACGATGAACTAACAGTGCTTAATAAGGGCCTAAAATTCGCACCAATCTATAGAGGCAATAAATTTGAAACGTATTTAGATGTCCATAGGTTTATAAGGAAATTAAACATTTGTAAATATCTGAAAAAAAATCAGATAAACACTCCTAATATACAAGACACTAGAATACATACACATCTGAGAAATAAATCCACTTTTTTTCCAGACAACAAAGAGAATGAGTGTATAGAAGCGTTTAAACGTGGGGTATTAAAAGGATTAGATCAGTTAGATTTAGGGACTTCAAAAAAGAATAATTTAACTAAAAAAGAAAAAGAAGCCCTAAAAATCTTGGAAAAAAATGAAAAGATAATCATTAAACCAGCGGATAAGGGCGGAGGGGTAGTAGTTCTGGATCAAGTAGATTACGACATAGAAATGCAGAGGATTCTCAGTGATACAACTACTTACAAAAAACTAAAGAAGGATCCTATTATGGAATATAAAAAAATATTGAAAATAATGCTTGACAGAGGATTGACGCAAAAAGTATTAAATGATAAAGAATATCAATATTTAAATAACATATATCCAAAGACTCCTACCATCTATTATCTACCAAAAATACACAAAAATGCAGAACGTCCCCCTGGGAGACCAATAGTCTCAGGGATTGACTCAATAACTAGTCGTGTGTCAGAATATATAGACATTTTTTTACAAAAGTATGTAATTACTACACCATCCTATTTAAGGGACACAGGACATATTTTAGAGGTCTTGAAAAAAATTGAAAATATTCCTGAGGATGCTTTTTTGATGACCTTAGATGTCACCTCATTATACACCATCATACCAAATGACATAGGTATGGAGGCAATAAGATTTTATTTGAACAGAGATGATCAAATGCGGGAAGAACAGAAAATCTTTATATTAGACTGCATACCGTATTGTCTGAGACACAATTATTTTTGGTATGATGATAGTTATTTTTTACAAGTGTCTGGTGTGGCGATGAGTGCGAAATTCGCACCCAGTTTTGCCAATCTTTTTATGTCCTATTGGGAACATGTGTATATTGACCTGATCATTAAAGAAGAGATGGAGGGTGGTAGCCTCTAACTCTGGAGAAGATATATAGACGATTGCATTGGTATTTGGTATGGGACAGAAATAGGTCTAACAACATTTATATCTCGAATTAATTCAAATCAGTGGAATATTCAATTTACCCAGGAGGTCAGTAGAAAGATCATACATTTTTTAGATCTTGAGATAAAGGTAGATGAAAGAAGAATTAAAACTAATACTTATTTCAAACCCACTGACCGTAATGGGTACATTGAAAGAAGTAGTTGTCACCACGAACCATGGATCTGCAATGTGCCGAAGGGACAATTAAAACGTATAAAAAGAAACTGTACCAATATTGAGGATTATGAGGAACAAAGTGAGATCATAGTAAATAGATTTGTGGAAAAAGGATATAAAAAGGAAATTTTACAAAACCAGAAGGAAGAAATTAAGCTTGAAAAACCAGGTATAAAAGATAATATGTCAGAAGAGCAAAAAATACAAAATAAGGAAAAATATAAATTTGCCTTCTCAACTACTTATTCTATTAATTGTCCACAAATTAAAAACATTATCCAAAAAAATTGGAACGTTTTGTTGAATGATCCTATTATAGGAGAACTTATTCCCAAAAAACCGCCTTTTTTATTCAGACGAGCCCCCACTGTCAGAAATCGTATAGTTCACAGTTATGTCAAAGAGCCCTCTAATACATCTAAATTGCGTAATGTCTTCACTTGGTGCGGTTTCTGCATATGCTGCAGGAACCGCTCAAGAGATGACAAAAAATTGAGCAAAAAAGAGGATCTTGTGTCTACCTCAAAATCCATTTCAAAAAAAGTTAGTGGAAACATCTCGTGTGAATCGATGGGTGTTATCTATATGCTGGAGTGCCCTTGTGGTCTCCAGTATATTGGGAGAACACTGAGAAAATTAAAAGTACGAGTCGCAGAACATATTAAAAATATCAGAAAGGGATTGGAAACACATAGTGTTTCTGCACATTATAAAAAATTCCATCAAAAAAATCCTGCTGGCCTAAAATTCTGCGGTGTGGAATTAGTAAAACCCCATTGGCGAGGAGGCAATCCCACCACACAAATTAACAAAAGGGAGGCGCAATGGATCTATGAAATGAACACGTTGCAGCCACATGGACATAACATTGAATGGGACATCAAATCAGTCTGTATGGCCTGAACCCCTATAACAAAAATAATAACAACATTTTTCTTAATTCAGTTCTTAATTATGCAAGCAAGTTGTCAAAATTAAGCAAATTTAATATTGTTTTAAGTTACTGTGGATGTAATGTCATTTTAAAATTTTTCTATATTTATTGTATTTTAATAATAATTTTCTATGTGTTATTATAGTCAATTTAGTATCTGTATATTATGAAGTTTTAATATACTGCCTGGACAAACGGAAGTCCGTACTTGTTCCGGGGTTAAGGGTTGTTAAATACTCGTGGACCTTTGGCGGCATTTGTACCGCAGCCCCTGATGAAGCTAACTGCGAAACCCGGGTCGGGCATTTTATACGCATGTGAAAACTTATGCTTGTGAGTAGATTAAAATTTCTTACCTTTAAACCGTGAGGGTATTGCACTATTTCTTCTCTGTCCTTTGCAAAAGGTAATCCTGATTTGTTTGGAATGAACACCTGGTTCCTCGCAGCAAGATTCAATTACCTGCTGGAGACAGAGAGCATTGTCCATCTTAGGATAATCCCCATTTGTTTGAACAAGTGTCCGGTGCTATCAGTAAGACCTGACTATATGCCAGTGGTGGATAGTTGGCTCATCGTACAGCAATTTCGACTTGTCTGGAACATACGACTAGAGTTTTACAGTAAGATCTAACCATCTGTCGGAGAGACATATTGTACATTATATACTAACTCTGACTTTCAGAACGAGTCGCTGGTGCTATCAGTGCGATCTAACTATATGTTAGAAACGGATAGCGGGCCCATTGCATGCTGAATACAGATCTATGCGCATTAAAGTGAAGCTATCGCTATTTCATGTGGGAAACACAGACTCTTAACATCAGTTTTTTTCGCATTTAATTTTTCGCACCCGATTTTTTCGCATTTTTTCGCATGCTTAATATGGACTTGTGTTATCCATTTTGGTAATAGATATTTAGTTGGTTATCTGGTTCTCAACAATACCTATCTCTATAGATCGCCTTAGATTAGTAGCGCGGTATCCGTTATTTTGTTATATTTCTATTTAGAAGTGTTTGAACCTACTTCATTAAGGTTACCGCAGCTCTACAAATCCATTAACCCACACCTACCAAATTTTGATTAGACTACGTTTTAAGGTCCAAACATTGCTTATATTTAGCACTTCAGCAAAAACAAAGCATAATACAAAACAAACACCTGCCCGGCTGGGCTCTAACTAAACATATAATAACCTGACTCACCTAAAGTATATCTTACAGTCCACACACTGTTTTAGGTGTGGCTTTCTTAGCCAGTAGTCCAGCTCACTTCCAGGCTGTAGCAAAGTCAGTCTAGGCTATCTCCTAGCCTCTGGGTCCTTCAGCCTTGCCCAGCTGAGACCACATTCACAGAGCCTCCAGGCCTCTGTCCTCGGGTAACACACTCCCCCCTTATTGACACTTTGGGAGGTGCTTTATGCCCGCCTGAGTACCTCCAGCTGGTCTCACCTGTGGTGGAATAAGGGTGTGGATCACACTATCCACCCCTTCCTTGCCTCTAACCTGTGTGAGATCTGTCACTGTCTCACACTAGATATACCAAATTCCACCACTTTTTGACACAATTTGTGACTTACCGTATTTTAATCTGTTTATCAATGGTTGTGTATTTGTAAAGTCCAGTTCCTAAATCATGCAATGAATGAACCCTTGATAAAAACTGAGACTTGTTGATTTCCTGAATAAATAGGAGCCTGGAAATAATATACATTCAGAGAATTCAATATCATGTAACTGTAGCCGTGGCGAGCAAACGTTAAGGATGCTCTCCTTGCCACAAGACCGAACTACATGGGAAATGCATAGCACAAAAATCTCATTTGACTCCAGAAGTAAATGAGAATATGTGATGTTGGTTCCATAGCATGTTGAAGGAAATGATCAGTTTTATTATATTCATCAAACCTATAAGCAAGATAGAAACTGACAGATTGTATTTTGCATCTGACAGACTGATCTGTCAGGGGTTTGCAAGCTTGGGAGGAAAAATCTACTCAAGTGAAAATATGTCACAAAACATTGGAAGCCGTGGATTTAATCTGGCTAATGCACCAGGTATACAGTCTGCTTTATGAGTATTTTCTCCTCTACATTACACATTTAAACGCAAAGGTAATAGAATATAACTTTACAGAGAAAATACTGAGGCTTCCATAAAATATCATGATAAGAAGGAACGGCACGTTGGGATGAGACTCCTACACTAAGCTAGGAAAGTATGCTTATTTATCATGTACACCTTCTGAATGCTAAGTTATACTGCCCCCAGATCAGTCAGTCTGAATTTCCCGATGGTATGCATTGCAACCACAAGTAGATAGAGTTAATATAGGGGCACTACTAGATAGTACATTATTAAAGGGGTTGTCTCCCTTCAATAAATGGCATTTATCATGTAGAGAAAGTTAATACAAGCCACTTACTAATATATTATGATTTTCCATTTCATTATATACTTCTGATTTCCATGGTTTTGACTAGAGATGAGCAAATCAAATCACGATAAATTCGATTCGCCTCGAAGCTGAATTTCCTCGTGCTTCGTGTTAACTAATCGATTTAACCTGAAATAGTGTAAAAAAATAATAATATCATACTTGCCTCCTCCATTTGCTCACGATGGGCCACCAACCTCCATCTTGATTGAAGATCTTGGCCGAAATCCTGAGCATGGTGACGTAATCTCGCGCCGGGTGAGATTTTGCTACAGATCTTCAAGCAAGATGGCAACAGTCATCCCGTTGCGAGCAAATGGAGGCAGTAAGTTTGATAGAATTTTGTTTTATGTTAATTTCACACAGTTTTTACACTCAGATGCCGCGATCATGTATGGGGGCGGCACTTGTAACAAAGCAAATTTTTTTGTAAAATTCGGCGAATCAGCCGAATCAAACTTTTCATAAATTCGCTCATTTCTAGTTATGACCACCTGGCGATCCATCAGTGGTGGCCATGCTTGCTCTGGTGGCCGGGACTGCAGGAATGCACATAGGCTGGTGATTTTTCCAATAATGGGCTAGCAGGACCATCACTGCTGGATTGCAGGGGAGTTGAAACTATAGAAACTAGCAGTGTATAATGAGATGGAAAAATGAATCAAGCCAGCAAAGGAAGCAATATGGACAACCCCTTTAAGTTTCGGCTCAGGGTTGTCTTTCTTGCCCCTACCATCAATACATTTATTGCTATCAAGTGCTCAAAACCACACGTATACCTGTCCCTATTGTGGATCAATTCTTACATGCACAGCGTATTATTGTCATGTATAATTTCGAAAAATGGTTTTATTATATTTTTAATATCTCGTTAATCGTAATAAGTGTTACATTTAGGGCACCAAGGTATAACATTGATATACCTACTTGTCTCTCCTTAAAAGTATTTACAAACACATTAGTGTTTTTCTTTTCCGGCATAGAGTACCGTCACAGGGGCTCTATACCGGAAAAGAACTGATCAGGCATATCCCCATGCATTCTGAATGGAGAGCAATCCGTTCAGGATGCATCAGGATGTCTTCAGTTCAGTCATTTTGACTGATCAGGCAAAAGAGAAAACCGTAGCATGCTACGGTTTTATCTCCGGCGAAAAAAACTGAAGACTTGCCTGAATGCCATTTTTCATAGGAATGTACTTCGGATCTGTCCTTCCGGTCTGCGCATGCGCAGACCTTTAAAAATGAGAAAAGAAAAAGAAAACGGATCCGTTTTGCCTGATGACACCGGAAAAACGGATCCGGTATTGCAATGCATTTTTCTGACTGATCAGGCATTTTTCAGACTGATCAGGATCTTGATCAGTCTGAAAAATGCCTGATCAGTCAGAAAAAATGACATCCGTTTGCATACAGTTTGCCTGATCAGGCAGTCAGTTCAGGCAACGGAACTGCCTGCCGGAATCAAACAACGCAAGTGTGAAAGTACCCTAAGGGTACTTTCACACTTGCGTTGTTTGATTCCGGCAGGCAATTCCGTTGCCTGAACTGACTGCCTGATCAGGCAAACTGTATGCAAACGGATGTCATTTTTTCTGACTGATCAGGCATTTTTCTGACTGATCAGGATCCTGATCAGTCAGAAAAATGCCTGATCAGTCAGAAAAATGCATTGCAATACCGGATCCGTTTTTCCGGTGTCATCAGGCAAAACGGATCCGTTTTTTGTTTTTTTTTCATTTTTAAAGGTCTGCGCATGCGCAGACCGGAATGGCGGATCCGGCATTCCGGTATTTTGAATGCCGGATCCGGCACTAATACATTCCTATGGAAAAAAATGACGGATCCGGCATTCAGGCAAGTCTTCAGTTTTTTTCGCCGGAGATAAAACCGTAGCATGCTACGGTTTTCTCTTTTGCCTGATCAGTCAAAACGACTGAACTGAAGACATCCTGATGCAAACTGAACGGATTACTCTCCATTCAGAATGCATGGGGATATGCCTGATCAGTTATTTTCCGGTATAGAGCCCCTGTGACGGAACTCAGTGCCGGAAAAGAAAAACGCAAGTGTGAAAGTACCCTAAGTAGAAGGGTTCACCCCCATTTGGATGATGCTGAAGTGTTGCTACTTATAGACTCTTCTCCTAGATGTTAGCAGAGTCTTGTGAATGGAGCAGGTGGTCATGCCTATGTGATCAAACACTGTAGAGCGGTTGAGCTGATTGAAAACTCCATTCACAAGGCAAAACTCAGAATCTGGCTAATTAATCCTTTGAATGCCACAATTAATATGAAAAGTGGCATCTAAAAAGACTAAACAATACAGAGGAGCATTTTCTGTGTTTTGCTGCATCAGTATTTACAGTGCATTCATAAAGTCTTCAGACTTTGACATTTTGCTGTGTTGCGGCCTTGCGCTAAAATAAAAAAAAAAGTTTTTCCTCATCATTCTGCAGAATGTTTGAAATGTTTGCTAAATTATTGAAAAGGAAAAACTGAACAATTGCATTCACAAACATTCAAACCCTTTACTCAGCACTTAATTGAAGTACTTTTAACAGAGATTATAGTCTCAGGTATTCTTGGATATGATATTACAAGGTTTGTACACCCAGATTTGGGGATTTCTGTAATTCTTCTCTGCAAATCCTTCTAGGCTCTGATGAGTTTGATGGTGACTGTCGGTGGACAGCCATTTTCAGTTCTCTCTAGAAGTGTTCAATTGCGTTCAAGTCAGGGATCTGGCTAGGCCACTCGAGGACATTCACAGAGTTGTCCCTAAGCCACTCCTGTGTTGTCTTGGCTGTATGACTTTTCGAAGGTTAACCTTCGGCCAAGTCTTAGGTTCAGAGCACTCTGGATCAGGTTTTCAAAATTGACAGAAAGCTGTACTTTGCTACATTCAGCTTTCTATAAACCCTACGTAAATAGTCTCCCTGTCCAAACTGCTGAAAAACACCCCCACAGCATGATGCTACCACAACCATGCTTCACTGAGGGATGGTATTGGGCAGGTAATGAACAGTACCTGTTTCCTCCAGACATGAGGCCAAAAAGTTCAATCTTGGTTCCATCAGACCAGAGAATCATGTTTCTCACAGTCTGAGAGTTATTTAGGGGCTTTTTTTTTTACAAACTTCTGGTCACTCTGCCATAAAACCCAGATTGGTGGAGAGTTGCAGTGATGGTTGACCTTCTGCACACAGGAGCTTTGGAGCTTAGACAGAGTGATGATTAGTTTCTTTTTCACCTCTCTTACCAAGGCCCATTTCCCTGGAATACTTAGTTTGGTGGAGCACTCAGCTCTAGGAAGACTCCTGCTTGTTTCAAACTTCTTCCATTTTAGAATTAGGGTCCATTCACACGTCCGCAATTTCATTCCGCATTTTGCGGAACGGAATTGCGGACCCATTCATTTCTATGCACTTCCGATCCCGGAAAATATAGAACATGTCCTATTCTTGTCCGCAATTGAGGACAAGAAAAGGCATTTTCTATGAGAATGCCGGCAATGTGCGGTACGCAAAATGCTGAACGAACATCGCCGATGTCCGTGTTTTGTGGATCTGCAAAACAAACACGGACGTGTGAATGGACCCTTATGGAGACCACTGTACTCTTGGGAACTTTCAGTGCAGTAAAAAAAAAAATTGTGCCTCCATTGATTTATGCCTTCAATAGGGATGAGCGAATCAACTTCGGATGAAACATCTGAAGTTGATTAGCATAAAACTTTGTTAGAATAGTGTACAGAGCGATCGCTCTATACAGTATTATAATGTATTGGCTCCTATGAGCCAAAGTTATTACTTTGAGAAGTCTTGCTAGACTTAAGGTAATAACTTCAGAAATTCATTTCTACTGTTAAAAGCCTTTTACCGAACTCGGTTTCAGTTCCAAGTGGTACCTTGGAACCGAACCCGAGTTTGGTAAAAGTTTTTTTTTAATGCAAATCGACTTTGGATGTTTCATCCGAAGTCGATTTTCTCATCCCTAGCCTTTACACAATCCCGTCTAAAGGCAGTTCTTTCCTCCCCAAGGCTTGGGTTTTCTCTAATATGTACTATATAGATAGACCTGTATCTTTCTACAATCAACTGAATTTATCAATCAAGGTGTAGAATCATCTGTAACGGAAGGTGTGCAGGAAACTAGAAAACACAAAATGAATATACGACTGACTGGATCCAAAACTAAGGAACAAAAAGGGAGAGCCCTACATCAGACCTGGCTCTCTCCCTGACTGCTCAGCCTATGCGAAAATCCCAATGGTAGATGATCGCATATCCTCGTACCTCAACTTTATAACACCTGAACACCCTATAATAGTGAGGGGATACGACCACCGGCTCCCTACTCTAGATATGGAGAGAGTCAGGGTCACCTGGGATCCAGCAAACAGAAAGACACAAATAAATGAACAAAACTTATCTTGTAGAAGATTCAGAAGTAGGAGCAGCATGCACACATTGCAGGAAGCTGTATAAACCGCAAAGTGATGCACTATGGGAAAAGGATTTAAAGGGATGCAATCAGTGAAACTACATGACAGCTGAGAGAGGCTAACAAGATGAGAAAATGAAAGCAAAACAAAGGAACCTCAATGAGGAGGTTCTAGACGTTTGTCAGAGCTTCTCAGATGTCTGGTGGTGACATCATCTCAACAATGATCAAGGGAAATGCGAGGCCCCCAGAAATAAAGTGTCATAGCAAAGGCTCTGAATACATTTGTCCATGCAAAATTTTTGTTTTTCCTTTTTAATAAATTTGCAAACAATGTTTCCAGGATACTGTTTTTCAAAGAAAGGCTGGTCATACACATCCAATTGCTGTTGATTGAAAGATTGTTCAACCATCAGATATCTTTTCTGACTCCTCTATAAACATGCCAAGTGTTTATGAGTATTCAATGGGGAAAGAGGAGAAAGATGTGCTCATCATACACATTAGACTGTTGGCTGAACCCACCATTCTCAGCAACTAATGTGTATTGGGCCATAAAAATCTTTCATCTTCAAATGATCATTCTTTGAAGACAAGATCTTTCATCCAACTACGTAGCTGATGAAAATTTCAAACATGGCAGATGATGACCATAATTGGTTGCTAAAATGATAATTCATCGTTAAATTTCACCCAACAAATTTAGTTTCAAATTGTCCATCTTGATCAACTTTAGAATAAGGGCTCATACACAACCGTATGTATTTTGCAGTCCGCAAAAAAACTGATCTGCTAAACATATGAATGACGTCTGGGTGCATTGCGAATTTAGCGGAACGGAACAGCTGGCCCCTAATAGAACAGCACTCTCCTTGTCCGTAATGCGGACAATAATAGGACGTGTTCTATTCTTTTGCGGAATGGACAAACGGAAATGGAATTCACACGGAGTAACTTCGTTTGTTTTGGCGGACCCATTGAAATGAATGTTTCTGCATAAAGTCTGCAAAAAAAAAAAAAAGGAACAAACACGGAAAGAAAATACATTTGTGTGCATGAGCCTTAATGTGTATGCCCATAGAGCTTTAGTATCTGTCTGCTGAATGCTCATTCAGCTCAAAACTATCTCCACCGATTCTCCCATACATATACACGCTCAGTTCACCTTAACATGCATCTGTTTACAATAGGGGAGAGGCAAAAGCCACTATACACAATATATATATATATATATATATATATATATATATATTTAATGTGGCAGAAAACAAAAGGCAAAAACATGGTTTTGATTAACTGGATAGATATATTAGATAGAAAGATAGATGGATAGATAGATAGCTTGTTCACACCAAGTCTATTTTCTGATCCATCTGGGAAAAGATGACAATATAAACATATTTCTGAAAACGGAAACATTTTTTACATTGAGCCTGCGGTTATTCCCTGCTTTTGGTTTAAAAAAAGAAAAAGAGAAAATAATTATCTAAGAAGCTACTGAGAACAAGACAAACTCTGTAAGTTGTACTCATCAGTGTTGACAGTGTAATAGGCAAAGCTCAACAACTGTACTTCAGTTATTTCCTGACTAGATGCAACATCTCTACAGTTAATAATCCTCAGGACGTCTCTCTGGATTAGCAAACATGCACATGCAATTACCTTGGTTTCATGTGGTTTCACACAGCAGGCCCTGTTTTCTTGGGAGATTCACATTTTACCTTGTTTTCTGCTGGTTGGGAATTCAAATTGATATCTCACTTGTACAGAGCCAAGTTCATTTCTTATTTATCGCATGGCTGCTAACAATCAGCGGGAACATTGCCACACAGCAAGAGATGTGAGGACACTACAAGTATCATTCCAGTAACCAGTATACACCTTGTAATGGGGTGGAGGTTTATGACGTTTTACACACTTTTCTTTAACTTATCTGACAAGGGGTGTGAGAAAAGTGTGACCTGTCAGAAAGGTGGTCGCCTATTCAGAGTAAGGACAACAAAACATGCAGCAGTGCAACACTCCCTATGCCTCAGCTTATCAACTGTAGTCCTGGTATATCAATTCTCTATTCCAGCTAAGCCGACAGCACAACAAAATCTTTCAGATTTATTTACTACCATGTGATGAATAAGCAATCCACACATTGTATCATTTCAAAAATATTTAGTAAATACATTATGTGATGTGCATTGATGAGATCACAGATGTATTTCCTATATACAGTATTCTTGACACTATGCCCTCTGTTGATTGCTTGAGAAAGGCTCAGTATAAAGAAATACTCAGATTATGGTTCTTCCTTTTGTACTGCATGTTGAAAAATAAAATTAGAAACCTAATTGGTTACATTTGTAAAGGAATCCTAAATGCTTTGATTGCAGTAAAAGTGAAACAAATTAAATCAAAACAAATAAATACTGTATTGAAATTTGGCTTTTTGCGCCTTTCCTCTCAAACAGAATAAAGCTACTTTCACACTTGTGTTTTGGGCGGATCCGTCATGGATCTGCAAAAGCGGATCCGTTACAATAATACCACCACATGCATCCGTCATGAACAGATCCGTTGTATCATCTGTACAATAGCCAAGACGGATCAGTCATGAACTCCATTGAAAGTCAATGGGAGACGGATCAATTTTCTATTGTGCCAGATTGCGTCCTGGCACACAATGTAAGTCAATGGGGGCGGATCCGTTTTCTCTGATCCGTTTTGGTGTCCGCCTCCAGAGCGGAATGTATTCCATTCAGAATGCATTAGGGCAAAACTGATCCGTTTGGGACCGCTTGTGAGAGCCCAAGATGGATCTCACAAACGGAAAGCCAAAACCCGAGTGTGAAAGTAGCCTAAGCCAGAAGGTATTTTGTCTATGAGACTATTCCTGGTAGCCAGCAGAGCTTGAATAATCTTTTAAAAAGGTTCCTTTGTTATGTTAATCTTTTGCTGTGTTCAGCAGAAAAAGTATTTTGTTCATATATGAGCGCTTCGGAGCCTGGAGAGTGGGCCCTAGGCCCTCAGTGAACCATCTATCCATCCAAGTGTGAATGTAGCTCCTCATTTCCTAAGCTGATTGACAAGTCTAGGAGCTTGAATACTGTTCTCACCGGGTCCCACAATCTCGCGCCTGTGTCACAGTTGCAATGCATGCACAATGCATGCCTGTCTCCCGCACAGTACTGTGCATGTGCTGAAATTGTGGCACACAGCACAGTCACAGAATTACAGGGTCAAGTAATAGAGATTCAAATGCCTGGTCCTGCCAATCACTTAAGAAAAGAAGGAGCTTCATGGACATGGCTAGTGATAGATGGTGCTCCAGCCCACCCTTGGTGCTCCAAACAGCTCATTAGCATTCATGAACAAACTAATTCTTATACTGAACGCAGCAACAGAGTGAAATAATATAAGGATTTTTATTTATTTTTTGCAAAAAAAACAATAGACTCCCTTTAAAGGACATTTCCAACTAGGATCAAAATTTGACCATTACACATATTTTTTTTTTCTTTTGAAAGTTCTTGCTGATTTATCATGGCTATACATATTTTGTCTCTCTTGGTTTCCCAATGGTGCAGAGGGAAACTGACAGATAGAAGTCATATAATGATCAGATATAGTAGTATCCTATCACCCATGTATACACATATGGCATCTTATTCTAAAAAGTTCTCTGATGGTGTACTATAGGTGCATTTTAAGTTGATAGGAGAATTGTACATAAAGCAGCCTCTTATACATCTCATTAGTGAATCTAACATGAATCCAACATGGAATATTAAAGTGTTACATAGCAACATAGTTTATAAGGCTGAAAAAAGACAAACCGTACGTCCATCTAGTTCAGCCTGTTAACCCGCAAGTTGTTTCAGAGGAAGGTAAAAAAATAATAATCATGAGGTGGAAGCCAGTTTTCCTCATTTTAGGGGAAAAATATTCCTTTTCGACACCAACCAGGCAATTACTATAACTCCCTGGATCAATATATCCAAGCCCCTCTTGAATTCCTTTATTGTACTCACCATCACCACCTCCTCACGCAGAGAGTTCCATAGTCTCACTGCTCTTACCGTAAAGAATCCTCTTCTATGTTTGTGTACAAACCTTCTTTCCTCCAGACGCAGAGGATGTCCCCTCGTCACAGTCACCGTCCTGGGGATAAATAGCTGATGGGATAGATCTCTGTACTGACCCCTGATATATTTTTACATTGTTATTATTAGATCTCCTCTTTGTCTTCTTTTTTGTAAAGTGAATAACCCTAATTTTGATAATCTTTCAGGGTACTGTAGTTGCCCCATTCCAGTAATTACTTTATAACATATGAGAGTAAATCTAGATCGCACATCCTCAATGCTATGCTTTTTATATGACAACTGTTTTACAGCATAATAAAACATGGCTTCTCAGCACAATTTATAATAAATATAACCCTATGGTATGCACCAAAAGGAGGCATTGGTATACAGTTTGGTCAAAGAGCATAGGCCCACTTACCACGACAAGATTGCCTCTTCAAGTGGGGACCTACTTTAACTTTGGTGTGGCACTGAGCGGCAACCGCCGGCGCCCCCGCACCGCACCAGCAGGCGACGGGACCCAGTAGCCACACAGCTCCCCCACTGTGCGGCAAAGCCACCCTGGCCCGGGGCCCCATCACTCCACCAGCACAAAAGCACCGCATAATGTGAAGAGGTGCAAAAAGCTAACCTGTTCACAAACTATCAGGAACTCCAACTGAGAGGTGCTCTTTTATCAAACTGTATACCAATGCCTCCTTTTAGTGCATAGCATAGGGTTATATTTATTATAAATTGTGCTGAGAAGCTGTAAAACAGTTGTCATATCGAAAACATAGCATTGAGGATGTGCCATCTAGATTCACTCTCACATGTTTTATACCAGTTATTACTTTAGTTGCCCTCCTCTGAATCCTCTCCAGCTCTGCTATGTCTGCCTTGTTCACAGGAGCCCAGAAGTGTACACAGTACTCCATGTGTGGTCTGACTAGTGATTTGTAAAGTGGTAGGACTATGTTCTCATCACCGCCATCTATGCCCCTTTTGACGAAACCTACAGCTTAGTTTGCTGTTCACTAAAATTCCTAGGTCCTTTTCCACGTTAGTGTTACCCTGTGTTTTACCATTTACTATGTATTGGTCACATGTATTTTTCCTTCCCATGTGCATAACCTTACATTTATTTTGGTGTCCGCCTCCAGAGCGGAATGGAGACTGATCAGTATTCCAGCTAAGCCGACAGCACAACAACTTTAATGCATGAAAAATCTTTCTGATTTATTTACTACCATGTGATGATTAAGCAATCCACACATTGTATAATTTCAAAAATATTTTGTAAATACATTATGTGATCTGCATTGATGAGATCACAGATGTATTTCCTATATACAGTATTCTTGACACTATGCCCTCTGTTGATTGCTTGAGAAAGGCTCAGTATAAAGAAATACTCAGATTATGGTTCTTCCTTTTCTACTGCATGTTGAAAAATAAAATTAGAAACCTAATTGTTTACATTTCTAAAGGAATCCTAAATGCTTTGATTGCAGTAAAATTAAAACAAATTCAATAAAAACAAATAAATACTATATTAAAATTTGGCTTTTTGCGCCTTTCCTCTCAAACAGAATAAGGCTACTTTCACACTCATGTTTTGGGCGGATCCGTCATGGATCTGCAAAAACGGATCCGTTACAATAAGGGTCCATTCACACGTCCGTTGTTTCTTTCCTGATCTGTTTCGTTTTTTGCTGAACAGATCTAGACCAGATCTGGACCCATTCATTTTCAATGGGACCTGAAAAAAAATCTGACATTGTGCTGTCCGTTTTTTTTCAGGACCCATTGAAAATGAATGGGTCCAGATCTGGTCCAGATCTGTTCAGCAAAAAACGGAACAGATCAGGAAACAAACAACGGACGTGTGAATGGACCCTAATACAACCACATGCATCCATCATGAATGGATCCATTTGTATTATCTGTCAGATTGTGTCAGAGAAAACGTTTGGCTCAGTTTCGCCAGACGGACAGCAAACAGACTGAACTGATGCAAACTGAGCGGATCCTTTTCCATTCAGAATGCATTGGAATGCAATCTGATCAGTTTTTGACCGCTTGTGAGATCCCTGAATGGATCTCAGAAACTGAAAGCCATAACGCAAGTGTTCAAGTAGTTTTAAATCTATCCAGATCCATCTGTAGCAGTATACTGTCCTCTTCAGTGTTAATTACTGTACACAGTTTAGTGTCATCTGCAAAAATGAATATTTTACTGTGCAAGCCTTCTACAAGATCATTAATAAAAATGTTGAAGAGAATACTGACTCCCCAGTGGTGATGATGACTAGTGTTGGGTGAAATGCACTTTGGATCAAATATCCAAAGTCACTTAATTCAAGACTTCGTTTGAATGCTGTACGTAACTGTGAAATTCATTATGTCTGAAGTCTTGCGAGACTTTGTGAATAACTTAAGACTTTAATTATTGAACTTGAAAACCAATTTAAAACTGGTATCCGCAGTCGGCTTTGGTACTTGCTGATACCTGGGTACCGATACTGACTCTCATTTTACAAATTTCACCTCCACAAAGCCCATACACTTGATTGCTGTATGGAGACGGGTCTTGAATGAGACGTCAGAGCTATAATCTGAAGAGCACTTCACTCAACACTAATGATGACCCAATATGAGTTAATAACCATCCTCTGTTTTCTATCGCTGAGCCAGTTACCTGCCCGCATACTGACATTTTTTGCCTAAGTCCAAGCATTATCATTTTATGTACTAACCTTTTATGTGATACAGTATCAAATGCTTTGGAGAATTTAAGATATTTGACATCCAATGACTCGCCACAGTCAAGTCTAAAACCTACCTCTTCATAGAGACCAAGCAAATTAATTTGACATGACCGATCCCTCATAAAGCCATGCTGATATGACGTTATTCGCCTATTTTCATTGAGATATTCCAGAAAAGCATCTCTTAGAACACCCTCAAACAGTTTACCCACAACAGATGCTAAACTTACTGGCTTATAGTTTCCATACTCTATTTTGTACCCCTTTTTTAATACTGACACCACATTTTCTAAGCGCCAATACTGTGGAACATTCCCTGTCAATATAGAGCCCTTAAATAACATAAATAGAGGTCTGTCCAGTACATTACTTAATTCTCTTAGGGTACTGGGATGTGTGCCATCTGGACCTGGTGATTTGTCTATTTTAATCTTTTTAAGACGCCGCTGTACTTCTTCCTGGGTCAACAAGCCATTTTTAATGCGGAGTTTATTGTGACACTTTGCATTTCCTCTGACAGTTCATTTTCCTCAGTGAATACAGTGCAGAAAAAAATATTTGTTAGCTTTGCTTTCTTCTCATCATTCTCTACAACTCCCTCATAACTCTGCAATGGGCCAACACTATCTGGTCAATGGCCTCTCCTAGCTCGTCAAATACTTTTGGAAGTTTGGTGTTTTTTTAAACCTCCGTGGGGAAACTCTTTTGAATGATAATTGGAAAGTTATTATATTTTATGGTCACTATTTCCTAGGTTTCCCCCAACCTGCACATCTGTTGTTCTGTCAGGTTTATTGGTTAGTATAAAGTACAGTATGATTGCCCCTGTAGTTGAATCCTGAACCAGTTGGGAAAGGTAATTGTCTTTGGTTATTGTTAAGAACTAGGGATGAGCGAACTCGAACTGTATAGTTCGGGTTCGTACCGAATTTTGGGGTGTCCGTGACACGGACCCGAACCCGGACATTTTCGTAAAAGTCTGGGTTCGGGTTCGGTGTTCGTCGCTTTCTTGGCACTTTTGTGACGCTTTCTTGGTGCTTTTTGAAAGGCTGCAAAGCAGCCAATCAACAAGCGTCATACTACTTGCCCCAAGAGGCCATCACAGCCATGCCTACTATTGGCATGGCTGTGATTGGCCAGAGCACCATGTGACCCAGCCTCTATTTAAGCTGGAGTCACATAGCGCCGCCCCTCACTCTGCTCTGATTAGCGTAGGGAGAGGTTGCGGCTGCGACAGTAGGGCGAGATTAGGCAGATTAACTCCTCCAAAGGACTTGATTATTGATCGATCTGCAGCTGTGGGTCATTGAGCTGCTGAAATTCAATTGCTCACTGTTTTTAGGCTGCCCAGACCGTTTGTCAGTCACATTTTTCTGGGGTGATCGGCGGCCATTTTGTGTCTTGTGGTGCGCCAGCACAAGCTGCGACCAAGTGCATTTAACCCTCAATGGTGTGGTTGTTTTTTGGCTAAAGCCTACATCAGGGTGAAGCTGTCACACCAAGTGCATTTAACCAGCAATAGTCTGTTTATTTTTTGGCCATATACTACATCAGGGGCAAGCTGCGCCTGTCACCAAGTGCATTTAACGCTCAATGGTGTGGTTGTTTTTTGGCTAAAGCCTACATCAGGGTGAAGCTGTCACACCAAGTGCATTTAACCAGCAATAGTCTGTTCATTTTTTGGCCATATACTACATCAGGGGCAAGCTGCGCCCGTCACCAAGTGCATTTAACCCTCAGTAGTGTGGTTCGTCAAGCTGTGACACCAAGTGCATTTAACCAGCAATAGTCTGTTCATTTTTTTGGCCATATACTACATCAGGGGCAAGCTGCGCCCGTCACCAAGTGCATTTAACCAGCAATAGTCTGTTCATTTTTTGGCCATATACTACATCAGGGGCAAGCTGCGCCCGTCACCAAGTGCATTTAACCCTCAGTAGTGACGTTGGTCAAGCTATCACACCAAGTGCATTTAACCAGCAATAGTCTGTTCATTTTTTGGCCATATACTAAATCAGGGGCAAGCTGCGCCCGTCACCAAGTGCATTTAACCAGCAATAGTCTGTTCATTTTTTGGCCATATACTACATCAGGGGCAAGCTGCGCCCGTCACCAAGTGCATTTAACCCTCAGTAGTGTGGTTGGTCAAGCTATCACACCAAGTGCATTTAACCAGCAATAGTCTGTTCATTTTTTGGCCATATACTAAATCAGGGGTGTAACGGACCGTTTCAGCAGACAAGGGGTTAAAATCCGTTTAGACGATATGCCCCTTTCCGAGAGACAGGCACAGCTACTGCAGAACACCAACCTCCCGAACTGGATACAAAATAGCACTCCAAACTGGAACCTCGCAACTAGCTGTCAGCAGACGAACAGGAAAAGCGTACAGTCAGCTTACACTCCTGGCAATCAGTCTCTAACAGCATACAGGGAATCCCCCCAATAACGAGACAAGGCTCCGTCTTGAGGGTCAAACAGTGGTCTGACTGTACTTCAAGTACAGCCTCTTTTATTGATAAAAAACAAACATAGTACGGCCCACAGGGTTTTGAAATCCAACCAATCAGTAATTCACAACACACACAATGTAAATACAGCAACCAATCGTTCCCGCCCCCTAGAGGACCAGAAGGGAGACTGCGACACAGAACAGATACAACATATCCCCACAATGCATCATGGTTTCCTCCTCTCTGCCTGGGAGACGACCGAAGACAATCCAATTATCTCTCAGGACAAAGGGGAGATCACCAATACACATGTGGAGACGACAGGACAGACATCACCATTTAAACACACAATGGGACAATGGGACAATAGAACCACACCCAGCATATTCCTCCCAAGCTGACAAGTTACACTTATTATAAGTTGTTATAACTTTGTGAGGTTACATTGTCCATACATATAACTTACATCAATTTAAACAGTATAACTTGGGGGACAAACCTATCCAAAATTCCCTGGAATATGTTCAGGGGTTTAAAAGTTACTATGGGCCATAATCCTGAGGCAAGAGGCTTTTAAACAGACCCCTCCAAAACCCAGTGGCGAGGTTGGTTTTGCCACAAGGGGCAAGCTGCGCCTGTCACCAAGTGCATTTAACCAGCAATAGTCTGTTCATTTTTTGGCCATATACTACATCAGGGGCATGCTGCGCCCGTCACCAAGTGCATTTAACCCTCAGTAGTGTGGTTGGTCAAGCTGTGACACCAAGTGCATTTAACCAGCAATAGTCTGTTCATTTTTTGGCCATATACTACATCAGGGGCAAGCTGCGCCCGTCACCAAGTGCATTTAACCCTCAGTAGTGTGGTTGGTCAAGCTATCACACCAAGTGCATTTAACCAGCAATAGTCTGTTCATTTTTTGGCCATATACTAAGGCCTCTTTCACACTACAGTATGTTGAATTCAGTGTTTTGCGTTCCGTTTTTCACAGATCCGTTGTTCCGTTTTTTGCTTCCGTTGTGGTTCCGTTTCCGTTCCGTTTTTCCGTATGGCAAATACAGTATACAGTAATTTCATATTAAAAATTGGGCTGGGCATAACATTTTCAATAGATGGTTCCGCAAAAAACGGAACGGAAACGGAAGACATACGGATGCATTTCCGTATGTGTTCCGTTTTTTTTGCGGACCCATTGACTTGAATGGAGCCACGGACTGTGATTTGCGGCCAAATATAGGACATGTTCTATCTTTTCAACGGAACGGAAAAACGGAAATACGGAAACGGAATGCATACGGAACACATTCAGTTTTTTTGCGGAACCATTGAAATGAATGGTTCCGTATACGGACCGTATACGGAACGCAAAAAACGGACCGTATACGGAACGCAAAAAACTGTAGTGTGAAAGAGGCCTAAATCAGGGGCAAGCTGCGCCCGTCACCAAGTGCATTTAACCAGCAATAGTCTGTTCATTTTTTGGCCATATACTACATCAGGGGCAAGCTGCGCCCGTCACCAAGTGCATTTAACCAGCAATAGTCTGTTCATTTTTTGGCCATATACTACATCAGGGGCAAGCTGCGCCCGTCACCAAGTGCATTTAACCCTCAGTAGTGTGGTTCGTCAAGCTGTGACACCAAGTGCATTTAACCAGCAATAGTCTGTTCATTTTTTGGCCATATACTACATCAGGGGCAAGCTGCGCCCGTCACCAAGTGCATTTAACCAGCAATAGTCTGTTCATTTTTTGGCCATATACTACATCAGGGGCAAGCTGCGCCCGTCACCAAGTGCATTTAACCCTCAGTAGTGTGGTTGGTCAAGCTATCACACCAAGTGCATTTAACCAGCAATAGTCTGTTCATTTTTTGACCATATACTAAATCAGGGGCAAGCTGCGCCCGTCACCAAGTGCATTTAACCAGCAATAGTCTGTTCATTTTTTGGCCATATACTACATCAGGGGCAAGCTGCGCCCGTCACCAAGTGCATTTAACCAGCAATAGTATGGTTATTTTTTGGCCATATCCCAGTCTAATTCTGTCACTAAATCCATACCGGTCACCCAGCGCCTAAATACTAGGCCTCAAATTTATATCCCGCTAAATCTGTCGTTACCGCTGTACTGTTGTGGCTGGGCAAGTTATTTAGTGTCCGTCAAAGCACATTTTTTGTTCAGGGTTGAAATACAATTCCCAATTTAGCAATTTCATAATTTAGTGGTTTCTGCTATATCAGAGCTATTTGAAATCTATCCCTAAAAGGGTATATAATATTCAAGGTGCACATAGGGTCATTCAGAATAACTTCACACACACGCTACTGTGCATTTCCAAGTCCAATTCTGTTAGTAAACTCATACCGGTCACCCAGCGCCTAAATACTAGGCCTCAAATTTATATCCCGCTAAATCTCTCGTTACCGCTGTCCTGTTGTGGCTGGGAAAGTTATTTAGTGTCCGTCAAAGCACATTTTTTGTTCTGGGTTGAAATACAATTCCCAATTTAGCAATTTCATAATTTAGTGGTTTCTGCTATATCAGAGCTATTTGAAATCTATCCCTAAAAGGGTATATAATATTCATGGTGCACATAGGGTCATTCAGAATAACTTCACACACACGCTACTGTGCATTTCCAAGTCCAATTCTGTTAGTAAATCCATACCGGTCACCCAGCGCCTAAATACTAGGCCTCAAATTTATATCCCGCTAAATCTCTCGTTACCGCTGTCCTGTTGTGGCTGGGAAAGTTATTTAGTGTCCGTCAAAGCACATTTTTTGTTCTGGGTTGAAATACAATTCCCAATTTAGCAATTTCATAATTTAGTGGTTCCTGCTATATCAGAGCTATTTGAAATCTATCCCTAAAAGGGTATATAATATTCTAGGTGCACATAGGGTCATTCAGAATAACTTCACACACACGCTACTGTGCATTTCCAAGTCCAATTCTGTTAGTAAATCCATACCGGTCACCCAGCGCCTAAATACTAGGCCTCAAATTTATATCCCGCTGAATTTGAATACAATACATTGGGCCAAATAATATTTTTGTTGTTGTGGTGAACCATAACAAAGAGGAAAACATCTAGTAAGGGACGCGGACGTGGACATGGTCGTGGTGGTGTTAGTGGACCCTCTGGTGCTGGGAGAGGACGTGGCCGTTCTGCCACATCCACACGTCCTAGTGTACCAACTACCTCAGGTCCCAGTAGCCGCCAGAATTTACAGCGATATATGGTGGGGCCCAATGCCGTTTTAAGGATGGTAAGGCCTGAGCAGGTACAGGCATTAGTCAACTGGGTGGCCGACAGTGGATCCAGCACGTTCACATTATCTCCCACCCAGTCTTCTGCAGAAAGCGCACAGATGGCGCCTCAAAACCAACCCCATCAGTCTGTCACATCACCCCCATGCATACCAGGGAAACTGTCTGAGCCTCAAGTTATGCAGCAGTCTCTTATGCTGTTTGAAGACTCCGCTGGCAGGGTTTCCCAAGGGCATCCACCTAGCCCTTCCCCAGCGGTGAAAGACATAGAATGCACTGACGCACAACCACTTATGTTTCCTGATGATGAGGACATGGGAATACCACCTCAGCATGTCTCTGATGATGACGAAACACAGGTGCCAACTGCTGCGTCTTTCTGCAGTGTGCAGACTGAACAGGAGGTCAGGGATCAAGACTGGGTGGAAGACGATGCAGGGGACGATGAGGTCCTAGACCCCACATGGAATGAAGGTCGTGCCACTGACTTTCACAGTTCGGAGGAAGAGGCAGTGGTGAGACCGAGCCAACAGCGTAGCAAAAGAGGGAGCAGTGGGCAAAAGCAGAACACCCGCCGCCAAGAGACTCCGCCTGCTACTGACCGCCGCCGTCTGGGACCGAGCACCCCAAAGGCAGCTTCAAGGAGTTCCCTGGCATGGCACTTCTTCAAACAATGTGCTGACGACAAGACCCGAGTGGTTTGCACGCTGTGCCATCAGAGCCTGAAGCGAGGCATTAACGTTCTGAACCTGAGCACAACCTGCATGACCAGGCACCTGCATGCAAAGCATGAACTGCAGTGGAGTAAACACCTTAAAACCAAGGAAGTCACTCAGGCTCCCCCTGCTACCTCTTCTGCTGCTGCCGCCTCGGCCTCTTCTGCTGCTGCCGCCTCGGCCTCTTCCTCCGCCTCTGGAGGAACGTTGGCACCTGCCGCCCAGCAAACAGGGGATGTACCACCAACACCACCACCACCACCTCCGTCACGAAGCATCTCAACCATGTCACACGGCAGCGTTCAGCTCTCCATCTCACAAACATTTGAGAGAAAGCGTAAATTCCCACCTAGCCACCCTCGATCCCTGGCCCTGAATGCCAGCATTTCTAAACTACTGGCCTATGAAATGCTGTCATTTAGGCTGGTGGACACAGACAGCTTCAAACAGCTCATGTTGCTTGCTGTCCCACAGTATGTTGTTCCCAGCCGCCACTACTTCTCCAAGAGAGCCGTGCCTTCCCTGCACAACCAAGTATCCGATAAAATCAAGTGTGCACTGCGCAACGCCATCTGTAGCAAGGTCCACCTAACCACAGATACGTGGACCAGTAAGCACGGCCAGGGACGCTATATCTCCCTAACTGCACACTGGGTAAATGTAGTGGCAGCTGGGCCCCAGGCGGAGAGCTGTTTGGCGCACGTCCTTCCGCCGCCAAGGATCGCAGGGCAACATTCTTTGCCTCCTGTTGCCACCTCCTCCTTCTCGGCTTCCTCCTCCTCTTTTTCCACCTGCTCATCCAGTCAGCCACACACCTTCACCACCAACTTCAGCACAGCCCGGGGTAAACGTCAGCAGGCCATTCTGAAACTCATATGTTTGGGGGACAGGCCCCACACCGCACAGGAGTTGTGGCGGGGTATAGAACAACAGACCGACGAGTGGTTGCTGCCGGTGAGCCTCAAGCCCGGCCTGGTGGTGTGTGATAATGGGCGAAATCTCGTTGCAGCTCTGGGACTAGCCAATTTGACGCACATCCCTTGCTTGGCGCATGTGCTGAATTTGGTGGTGCAGAAGTTCATACACAACTACCCCGACATGTCAGAGCTGCTGCATAAAGTGCGGGCCGTCTGTTCGCGCTTCCGGCGTTCACATCCTGCAGCTGCTCGCCTGTCTGCGCTACAGCGTAACTTCGGCCTTCCCGCTCACCGCCTCATATGCGACGTGCCCACCAGGTGGAACTCCACCTTGCACATGCTGGACAGACTGTGCGAGCAGCAGCAGGCCATAGTGGAGTTTCAGCTGCAGCACGCACGGGTCAGTCGCACTACAGAACAGCACCACTTCACCACCAATGACTGGGCCTCCATGCGAGACCTGTGTGCCCTGTTGCGCTGTTTCGAGTACTCCACCAACATGGCCAGTGGCGATGACGCCGTTATCAGCGTTACAATACCACTTCTATGTCTCCTTGAGAAAACACTTAGGGCGATGATGGAAGAGGAGGTGGCCCAGGAGGAGGAGGAGGAGGAGGAGGAGGAGGAAGAGGGGTAATTTTTAGCACTTTCAGGCCAGTCTCTTCGAAGTGACTCAGAGGGAGGTTTTTGGCAACAGCAGAGGCCAGGTACAAATGTGGCCAGCCAGGGCCCACTACTGGAGGACGAGGAGGACGAGGATGAGGAGGAGGTGGAGGAGGTGGAGGAGGATGAGGATGAAGCATGGTCACAGCGGGGTGGCACCCAACGCAGCTCGGGTCCATCACTGGTGCGTGGCTGGGGGGAAAGGCAGGACGATGACGATACGCCTCCCACAGAGGACAGCTTGTCCTTACCCCTGGGCAGCCTGGCACACATGAGCGACTACATGCTGCAGTGCCTGCGCAACGACAGCAGAGTTGCCCACATTTTAACCTGTGCGGACTACTGGGTTGCCACCCTGCTGGATCCACGCTACAAAGACAATGTGCCCACCTTACTTCCTGCACTGGAGCGTGATAGGAAGATGCGCGAGTACAAGAGCACGTTGGTAGACGCGCTACTGAGAGCATTCCCAAATGTCACAGGGGAACAAGTGGAAGCCCAAGGCCAAGGCAGAGGAGGAGCAAGAGGTCGCCAAGGCAGCTGTGTCAATGCCAGCTCCTCTGAGGGCAGGGTTAGCATGGCAGAGATGTGGAAAACTTTTGTCAACACGCCACAGCTAACTGCACCACCACCTGATACGCAACGTGTTAGCAGGAGGCAACATTTCACTAACATGGTGGAACAGTACATGTGCACACCCCTCCACGTACTGACTGATGGTTCGGCCCCTATTCAACTTCTGGGTCTCTAAATTGTCCACGTGGCCAGAGCTAGCTTTTTATGCCTTGGAGGCTGCTGGCCTGCCCGGCGGCCAGCGTTTTGTCTGAACGTGTATTCAGCACGGCAGGGGGCGTCATTACAGACAAACGCAGCCGCCTGTCTACAGCCAATGTGGACAAGCTGACGTTCATAAAAATGAACCAGGCATGGATCCCACAGGATCTGTCCGTCCCTTGTCCAGATTAGACATTAACTACCTCCCCTTAACCATATATTATTGGACTCCAGGGCACTTCCTCATTCAATCCTATTTTTATTTTCATTTTACCATTATATTGCGAGGCTACCCAAAGTTGAATGAACCTCTCCTCTGTCTGGGTGCCGGGGCCTAAATATATGCCAATGGACTGTTCCAATGTTGGGTGACGTGAAGCCTGATTCTCTGCTATGACATGCAGACTGATTCTCTGCTGACATGAAGCCAGATCCTCTGTTACGGGACCTCTCTCCTCTGCCTGGGTGCTGGGCCTAAATTTATGAAAATGGACTCTTACAGTGGTGGGTGACGTGAAGCCTGATTCTCTGCTATGATATGAAGACTGATTCTCTGCTGACATGAAGCCAGATTGTCTGTTACGGGACCTCTCTCCTCTGCCTGGGTGCTGGGCCTAAACTTATGAAAATGGACTCTTACAGTGGTGGGTGACGTGAAGCCTCATTCTCTGCTATGACATGCAGACTAATTCTCTGCTGACATGAAGCCAGATTGTCTGTTACGGGACCTCTCTCCTCTGCCTGGGTGCTGGGCCTAAATTTATGACAATGGACTGTTGCAGTGGTGGGTGACGTGAAGCCTGATTCTCTGCTATGACATGCAGACTGATTCTCTGCTGACATGAAGCCAGATTGTCTGTTACGGGACCTCTCTCCTCTGCCTGTGTGCTGGGCCTAAATATATGCCAATGGACTGTTGCAGTGGTGGCTGACGTGAAGCCTCATTCTCTGCTATGACATGCAGACTAATTCTCTGCTGACATGAAGCCAGATCCTCTGTTACGGGACCTCTCTCCTCTGCCTGGGTGCTGGGCCTAAATTTATTAAAATGGACTCTTACAGTGGTGGGTGACGTGAAGCCTGATTCTCTGCTATGACATGAAGACTGATTCTCTGCTGACATGAAGCCAGGTTGTCTGTTACGGGACCTCTCTCCTCTGCCTTGGTGCTGGGCCTAAATATATGAAAATGGACTCTTACAGTGGTGGGTGACGTGAAGCCTCATTCTCTGCTATGACATGCAGACTAATTCTCTGCTGACATGAAGCCAGATTCTCTGTTACGGGACCTCTGTCCTCTGCCTGGGTTCCGGGGCCTAAATATCTGAGAATGGACTGTTCCAGTGGTGGGTGACGGGAAGCCAGATTCTCTGCTATGGGACCTCTCTCCAATTGATTTTGGTAAATTTTTATTTATTTAATTTTAATTTTAATTCATTTCCCTATCCACATTTGTTTGCAGGGGATTTACCTACATGTTGCTGCCTTTTGCAGCCCTCTAGCCCTTTCCTGGGCTGTTTTACAGCCTTTTTAGTGCCGAAAAGTTCGGGTCCCCATTGACTTCAATGGGGTTCGGGTTCGGGACGAAGTTCGGATCGGGTTCGGATCCCGAACCCGAACATTTTCGGGAAGTTCGGCCGAACTTCTCGAACCCGAACATCCAGTTGTTCGCTCAACTCTATTAAGAACCTGTTTCTTTTATGAGGTCTACAGGTTTCAGTTTCCCAGTCTATATCTGAGTGGTTGAAGTCCCCCATAATGACAACCTCATTAACATTGTCCAGCTGCAGCAGTGCTCTCCCTGAACTGACGTCTCCCTTATCTGCCAACCTTGCAAACTTGTTGCGGTGTGTTAGATTAGGGCTAGCCTCCCTGGCACTCTACCCCGCTTACTAACTGTTACCCAGCTACCTACTTCACTTTCCTGAGCCTCCATACTACCACCCGCCCCCACAACTACCCTCAGTGAGCAGCAAACTTTTCAAAATTGTCATCCCTTCTCAGTTTCAAAATTTGCTTGTTTATATGCAGTATTTGCAATTTGAAATGGGCAATTTTCTCACATTTTGAGCAAAGATATGGCTGTTCCAGGACTGCATACATTTGACAAGAAGTACACTGAACTGCGTTGTCAATAATGAAAAACATACTTACTAATGGGGATTACACCAGAAAAGAGAGAGAAAAAAAATACAGTGCAATGAAAAACAACTGACTTAGGGCTCATGCACACGACCGCATGTATTTTGCGGTCCTCCAAAAAATGACATCCATGTGCATTCTGTATTTTGCTGAATGGAACAGCTGGCCCTTCATAGAACAGTACTATCCTAGTTCGTGATGCAGACAATAATAGGACACGTTCTATCTTTTTGTGGAATGGAAATACGGACATACGGAAACGGAATGCACACGGAGTAACTTCCGTGTTTTTGCGGACCCATTGAAGAGAATTGTTCCGCAAAGAGTTCACCCAAAAAATGGAACGGACACGGAAAGAAAATACTTTCATGTGCATGAGCCCTTAATGTAGTCCTCTCCTAAAGTCCCTGAATCTAAATTTAATACAAACATTTAAGACGGATCCGTCTTCAAATGCTTTCAGTTCACTTGCGTTTTTCCGGATCCGACGTGTAATTCTGGCAAGTGGAGTACACTCCGGATCCGGACAACGCAAGTGTGAAAGAGGCCTTAAAGGGCTTCTGTCACCCCACTAAAGTGATTTTTTTTTTTTGGGCTAGTGAAATTAGTTATATTGCGATATATCACAATATAATTGTGTTACTTACTTTGATCCAGCAGTTTCTTCAAAAAACGAAGTTTTATCATATGTAAATTCGGTCTCTAACAGCAAGTAGGGCGGCTACTTGCTGCTAGCTGCTGCAGAAATCCGCCCCCTCGTCGTGTTGATTGACAGGGCCAGCCGGGATCTCCTCCTCCGGCCAGCCCTGTCGGCATTTCAAAAATCGCGCGCCTCTGTTGATTCGGCGCAGGCGCTCTGAGATGAGGAGGCTCGTCTCCTCAGCACTCCCTCAGTGCGCCTGCGCCGATGACATCACCGAAATAGAAGACGTCATCGGCGCAGGCGCACTGAGGGAGCGCCTCAGAGCGCCTGCGCCGAATCAACAGAGGCGCGCGATTTTTGAAATGCCGACAGGCCTGGCCGGAGGAGGAGATCCCGGCTGGCCCTTTCAATCAACACGACGAGGGGACGGATTTCTGCAGCAGCTAGCAGCAAGTAGCCGCCCTACTTGCTGTTAGAGACCGAATTTACATATGATAAAACTTCGTTTTTTGAAGAAACTGCTGGATCAAAGTAAGTAACACAATTATATTGTGATATATCGCAATATAACTAATTTCACCAGCCCAAAAAAAAATAATCACTTTAGTGGGGTGACAGAAGCCCTTTAAGTCGCACACTTAATACAAACACACACTTGAAATTAAACATGTGAAAGCTCACAAACATGCATTTTTTGTCTGCTTCTATATAAGTGCCGCTCCCAAACTTCAAACCAGACTGCTGTTTTTTTCTTAGGAATCAAAGCTATAACCTTTTCTCCAGTATAAGGGTTGGTTTTCTCCCCGTTTTCTCATTTATGCTGTATGATGAAGAAAGGACTCTTTACCGAGAAAGTATTAATTTACATATTTGGTGCTAAACAGTTCTGGAGATTACATCTTTCAGTTCACAATCTTAGCAGAGTTGGTTGCTATAGCTTCTAACCTCCAATCATACAGACTTCAATATCTCAAATTCTCTTACTGGAAATAGCTCATAAATGGATCTGTTATTTGGTGCTGATAATGTTGAGGTGAAATGGGCCTGTTTTCAGTACTTAGATTACAGGAACAGCTTTTTCCAAAATCATGAGTTAGCTAATAGAAAATCGTAAGTAAGGCTGTAGAATCATTTGGTTTAGACTGGAAATTATGAAATATAGCGCAGAGAAATCCAGTTTCTGATAAGGAGTAGAGGTGAAAGCTGACAAATGCCAATTTCTTTTTTTTATTTGGAAGATTTCATCTGGATATCCCCAACAACATGACAATGACTTTAAATGTAGATTTTTTTTTACTTCCAACAGCCCATTAGCCAGCCCTAATTTGAAACTGATGTTAGCTTTTAACAGTGACTTTTATCAGACAATTTCCTTTAACGGCCATTTCACAATCATTGGACTATTGAAATCGTTTTCCTGTTTGATTTGCTAAGAATAATCTATAAATCCAGACTTTAAGCAGCCTTTCGCCATCTCTTTATTTTTGCCTAAATTTGTTCAGAAATTACTTTTGCTTGGATCAGAAATCCTGACCCACAAAATTGCTTCACGAGAAGTCTGCAGTTACATTGTGTGATAAAGGCATGTTATTTCTTATTAAGGCTGTAGGACAGAGGAGCTTTAAAATGGTAAAATATTTATTCAGTTTAGCAAACGTCTACACATTTCTTCATCTAAAGCAGTGTGAGAAAATTGCTAATTTATAAGTCTTTCCGCAACATATGTAAAATTTAGGCACAAGGATACTAAAGTGAATTTTTCATTTTCGCTACTTCATAGCAAGAACTTGAAACTGTCTAAGTCTATAACTTTTCAGTACCTATTGGCATAACTATTGGGAATAGCTTTGTCACGGCCATGGTCATGGTCGTGACTCTTGAACCGCAGGCTGTTGCCTGCGGTTTGTATGTAGGTGTTCAACCACAGGTGAGGGCCGCTAGTGTGCTGCCTCACTTGTGGTTGCCGCGGGCAACAAGTTATGTTGTACTGTTGCAGCATAGCAGCCTGACCTGTTGTTAGGCAGCTTGCTGTAAGTGCATGCGGTTGTACTTGGCAACTTGGTTTGTATGTGTGCACTTCCCTTGTTTGGTGTGCACTGGGTTTATTTGTGTGTATTCCCCTTTTAGTTGCTGTCTTCCCTTCCCTGGTGTTGGAAGGGTTAATTCCCTTCTGTGTGTGTGAACACTGGGTGTGTCTCTATGTGGGTGTGACTACTTGGCCCTATAAAGCCTCAGTGTATAGTGCAGTTCAGAGGGGTGCTTCAGCCATGCTTTGCTGGAGACACTCTCCTGGTATTTACATCTGCCAGTGGGGGCCACCCTTGTGGTCATAAACTAATTGTGATTCTTAAGTTTATGTGATGTCCACTTGATGTTTTCCTTGTTATGTTATGCACCTATGGATCTGGGTTCCTGTGTGTTTGTGTGTGTGCTGTGTCCACTGGTGTTTGGGTGTGGACACTTGCTGTATTGCACGGGATCCAGTCTGTGTGTCTGTGGCAGGTAGGTGTGGAAGTGCTTTTCATCCTCCTGCCATATCCATAGGCTGTTTATGTTCTCTTCCCTTTGCAGCTTGGCTAGTGAGACTCCTGTTCCTCCGTGCCTAGGAAGAACGGGTCGTCTTACCCTGCTCCTTGTTCCAGGGCAATCCTGAGGGCTAGCAGGGACCCCAAGGCATCTGGTGTATGAGTCCTCCCACCTTCAGGGTTGACTCATATGATTAGGAGTCAGGGTCAGTTTAGGGATGCGATAGGAGGTGACCTGCTCCCTAATACTGTCGTCCTGGCCAAGCAGCGCCAACATCTTCTGGCATCGCACGGCTGAGGATTTTCCCCATCCTCAGCCGTGACAAGCTTGTACTAAGCAACATAGGAGACTTACAATAAAAAAATTCCAATTAGGATAGTTATTTTCCAATTACAGGACTACTAAGGGTCACTACAGGTCCAGCAGCTAAATCAGCCAGTATAAATGTTGTAATATATGGTGCCCATTCAAATGGCAACAGTGTAATACAAGGTTTTACTGTGGGAGATTTAAAAAAAAATTTTGCTGACGTTTTAGTGAAGCCCCTACATGACATCAATTTGTCCTAAAAAAAAAAGTACATGAACAAGGGGTTGTCCCTCCAACCTAAAGGCATTTTGGAGGAAAGGGAACATAAACAATCAATGTTGTATAGAGGGAGGAGGAATAAGAAAAGAAAATTATTTTGTATTGTGAGGGATCTCTTCTTTCAGGGGGTCACAATCACAGACTTCCTTCATGGACACCAGGATTCAGGTCCAAACTTGTGCTTTATTGTGGCACATCACAAACAAAACAATACAAAATAAACTCCTGCCCATCTGGGCCCTAACTAACACAACTTTGTTTTCCCTGACTTACCTCTAAATACAGGGTCTCAGGCTCCAAGCATCAGCAGGTCAGTCCACCAAACACCATCCACACGAGGAAGAGATTCGGCTTCTCTAAGCCACACGGTCTTAGCCCATCTGGATCTGACCACGCAAGCCTCCAGGCTTCCCTCTCTAAGGTCACTTCCTCTTCCCCAGACTGAGAGTCTGGGATAGGTATTTACTTCCCCTTAACGATCCCAGGTGGTTACACCTGGAGATCCCTCAGGCTAGGGAAAAAACCTGCCCTAGAATGGGGTGGACTGGGGAGGTCCCACTACCAAACCTACCTTCCACAGTCCAATAAAATCCAGCCCATGACTACTAAAGAAAAAGAGCTTCAGCAACTATGTTTGCTGAAGCTAGCACCATCCTGGATCTTACTTACCTCACCCAGTTGAGGAACCCCTTCCAGGGCTTTACCACACACATCACTGTTCACATTTCCACAGTATATAGGAGAAGATATAGAAGAAAAGAGAGAGAAAAAAAATGCAGATTTCTGAAAATCTAGAGAAGAATGATAAAATGGCAAAGATCTTGAAAGTCGTGAGTATTTGATTCAGAAAGTATATCATAAAATTTGCATGCTTTTTTGTTAAAAAAAAAATATAATGTATTTGCTCTAGCCGGAATATGCCTTTAATAAGTTGACAGAAGCTTGCCATGGTTATAAGAAAACATCACATTAAAATGCAAATTGTATTACTATTACTTCCCACATTGTCCCTAGCCGGTATCTTCAGTTAGCAACCCTGATGTTATATTTGCATGTTTAGAATGTTTTTTGTTGAAACTGTTGATAGTTACATATTAGCCATCTGGAAATACAAAAGAATTGAAATAGTCAATATGAAATCCTCCATTCATTTGCTTTGCAGTATATTATCAGTTTGCAGTTCATTGTAGTGAGAGATCGGCAGAGATGTCCATATGGTTTCAGTTTGCTTTTCACTGTCAGATTGTCAAACGGTGGGGGAAGTCATACAAAGGATGAATAAGTGCATGTGTATGATTACAATTTTTATAAAACTGTATACCCTGGACAAACACAGAAACAGGTCGGTAAAGACCTTATTGCCATCCTTGACTTGAGATTGATCTTTGTTGAATGGCTGTATAAATTTACTCCTTGGATTGTTAAGCAATTGAATTAGATGAATGTGCATAAATAAGAACTACTCTGTATTAAAAGCAATGTGTGACACGTCTACAGAGATCATAAATGCCATCTTAAGTGTAAGAACCTTAAAGATGTCAATTAAAAACAAAAGATACATGAAAGGCCAAAGAGAAGAAAGAGTGTATAATGTTCCAAATGAAATATAAAGTGAAAATTTTAATTTTGGTTTCTGCATCATGAGAGAGCAACACAAGATTGACAAGACAGAAATGAAGTCAATAGATTTAAGACTGGAACATGTTTCTGCTGCTATAGTTGTGCATCAGAGTAAATCAGTAAATAGTCAATGCAGACAAGATGACATGATACTGGTATCAGCTTTGCTTCACATGCACTCAAAAATGCTCTTATGAGTTTTGCTCATTGCTGTCATCTTCTGTGAGAATCTATGGGCGTTCCTGTTGATTTCACATGCACCAGCACAGTTCTGCTGCCCCGCCCCCACATCCTGTTACACAGCACAGCTAGAAGCCACTTACATATAGACTGCTGGAACTACCAAGTAACTTGGTAGTAAGACTTCATTCCAATCCACAACATGGTGAGTCTTAGAGTATGCTACAGCCTGTAATCAGCAAATCTATTTCTCCCTTTCCATTCTGTAGAAAGTCCATTATTTGTAGACACAATAGATATTTCTGCTTGTAACGTTAAGTGATGAGCAGCATAGGCAATATTCGAATTCGTAATATTTTGCAAATTTTTGGCCGAATATTTGCCATAAATTTGAAAATTCAAGAATTTGTTATCTCCAGTCATTATTTTCTTGATTGTGAAAATTAGCAATGTAATATATTTGCGATAAAAATTTGCGATTAGAATATTCGTGTTCAAGACTAAGGGGTAGGCAACTTTCCTTTTGGTTGCTAGGGATGTTGCTAAGTGCCGATATCCGCGATAAAATCGCAATAAATTTGCGATAAATTTGAAATTAAAATATTAGTGATTAATACTATTCTCGAAGTGGCGATATTCGCGATAAAAATTCACAATTCAAATATTCGCGCTCAATACTAGTAACATTAGTGCAGTGATCTACAGTCAGAACCATGGGGTTATAAGCAGGATATAGATCTCATTACTGACAGCTCTCACGACATGCGCTCTCTTCTGCATACAGTATTGTGTGCAGTCCGCACAGTGAGCGGTCACTTTTCCCACACAAATTAGTACAGTGTGACAACATACAATGCTATGTAAAAAGCAGTAAATGTAACGCACAGGGGTAACTACTGCCCCAAGAGGTGCACTCAGTCAAGTGGACTCACCCAGTTCACTCCAAAAAGCAATACTGGGCAGATACTGTAACTGGGCACTTATAGCATATCTGAACTATTTGAAATTTATTGGCATATAATAACAGATATTAACTATAAAAAACAGTATATAATGGTGGTAATATACAGTCATGTGAAAAAATTAGGACACCCTTTGAAAGCATGTGGTTTTTTGTAACATTTTTAATAAAAGGTTATTTCATCTCCGTTTCAACAATACAGAGAGATTAAAGTAATCCAACTAAACAAAGAAAACTTAAGAAAAGTCTTTTCAAGATCTTCTGTAAATGTCATTCTACAAAAATGCCTATTCTAACTGAGGAAAAAGATAGGACACCCTCACATGTATTCCCTCTTAAATTGGCTCAGATCTCACACAGGTATATCACACCAGGTGCACATAATTAGTAGATCGTTACTCTGCATGTTGAATGAGGCTTGCCCTATTTAAACCTCAGACATTTAGTTTGGTGTGCTCCTGACTGTTGAAGTGAGAGTGAGCACCATGGTGAGAGCAAAAGAGCTGTCAGAGGACTTCAGAAAAAAGATTGTAGCAGCCTATGAGTCTGGGAAGGGATTTAAAAAGATCTCAAAAGATTTTGAAATCAGCCATTCCACTGTCCGGAAGATAGTCTACAAGTGGAGGGCTTTCAAAACAACTGCCAACATGCCCAGGACTGGTCGCCCCAGCAAGTTCACCCCAAGAGCAGACCGCAAGATGCTAAAAGAGGTCTCCAAAAACCCTAAAGTGTCATCTCGAGAACTACAGCAGGCTCTGGCTACTGTTGATGTAGAAGTACATGCCTCTACAATCAGAAAGAGACTGTACAAGTTTAACTTGCATGGGAGGTGTGCAAGGAGGAAACCTTTGCTTTCCAAGAGAAACATCGAGGCCAGACTGACATTTGCCAGAGATAAAGTTGACAAAGACCAGGACTTCTGGAATAATGTTCTTTGGACAGATGAGTCCAAAATTGAATTATTTGGACACAACAGCAGAGGACATGTTTGGCGTAAACCAAACACAGCATTCCAAGAAAAGAACCTCATACCAACTGTGAAGCATGGAGGTGGAAGTGTCATGGTTTAGGGGCTGCTTTGCTGCAGCAGGACCTGGTCAGCTCACCATCATAGAATCCACGATGAATTCTACTGTGTATCAGAAGGTGCTTGAAGAACATGTGAGACCATCAGTTAGAAAATTAAAGCTGAAGCGGAACTGGACCATGCAACATGACAATGACCCAAAACATACTAGTAAATCAACCAAAGATTGGCTGAAAAAGAAGAAATGGAGAGTCCTGGAATGGCCAAGTCAAAGTCCAGATTTGAATCCCATTGAGATGCTGTGGGGTGACTTGAAAAGGGCTGTACGTGCAAGAAACCCCTCAAACATCTCACAGCTGAAAAAGTTCTGCATTGAGGAGTGGGGTAAAATTTCCTCAGACCGATGTCGAAGACTGGTAGATGGCTACAAGAACCGTCTCACTGCAGTTATTTCAGCCAAAGGAGGTAACACTCGCTATTAGGGGCAAGGGTGTCCTATCTTTTTCCTCAGTTAGAATAGGCATTTTTGTAGAATGACATTTACAGAAGATCTTGAAAAGACTTTTCTTCAGTTTTCTTTGTTTAGTTGGATTACTTTAATCTCTCTGTATTGTTGAAACGGAGATGAAATAACCTTTTATTAAAAATGTTACAAAAAACCACATGCTTTCAAAGGGTGTCCTAATTTTTTCACATGACTGTAGATCTGTAAAACTATAAACACAATATGCAGTATAACAATGTAAAAACAAATAGTACTCTAAAATATATCAAAAATATTTGAGGAATCAAATGGAAAAATCGATAATAAATAGTATGAATATTCGAACGAATATTCGTATGGGAAAGCTCGTATCTGATGGTGGCGATAAAACAAGTATCCTCTAGCAATGTCCCATTCGATAAAATAACAGGGGTATCCGAAAGTTCTCAAGGTCCCAATACGCAATCAATGCACAAATTGAAGTGGCGTCCTGCTAATAGCATTCACCAGCGGCATCCCACTGGAAATATTAGTGGCAAAAGTTTTTAAATCGCTGGATATAATCGCTGGATAAAATCGAACGGTATGCAGACCAATAATTCGTCATAAATTCACACACTGGCAATTGTTTGGCAATTGTTTGGCACGTGTAGTCAGGCCTTCACCATGGAATCAGGCCTTACAGGTTGTTTCCCGAATATACCATTCGTGTGACGGACGATTACTTCTTTGCGACAATCCAGTCAGTTCTCCAGCTTCCCAAGTGGTCCAGAATTTGGGGTCCTGTCTAGGCTAGACGCGTTTCGGGGTATCGCATTACCCCTTCCCAGCACTTTTACTTATCAGCAGGGACACCTGCCCGCATCCGACACCAATTGTGGGGGGTTAGCTCTTCTCCGGGGGTCATTCTCACAGGTTACTTCACTAGACACGGATATACTGTCCAAACTTTGCATTTATTGTGCAACAGCAGCAACAACAAACAATAACACAAAACAAATACCTGCCCGGCTGGGCTCTAACTAAACATAGGGTAGAATCCCTGACTCACCTATAGAGTGCTGTTCAGACACGGTCATAACCTGCGGCTTTCTCAGCTAGCCCAGCAGCCTCCAGGCTGTAGCAAACGCAAGTCCCTTTGGGGGATTGTGGTCCAGCAGTGCTCCCGACTCTGACCTTGTGGCCCTTGTACCGCAGGCGTCACTGCGTCCCCCAAATTCCAGGCTGTCACTTAGCCTCGTAGTCCCTCAGCCTAGCCCAGCTGAGACCACACAGACAGAGCCTCCAGGCCTCTGTCTACAGGTAAAACACTCCCCCCTTGCTGACACTCTGGGAGGTGGTTTATGCCAGGCTGAGTACCTCCAGCTGGTCTCACCTGTGGTGGAAGAGGGGCGTGGACCGCACTATCCACCCCTTCCTTGCCTCCAACCTGCGTGAGACCTGTCACTGTCTCACACCACCTATCCATTTACACCAATGTATAAATAGAGGAAATAACTGTTTGTCTACTTACCGGTTGAAGTGTATAATGAGAACTATTACGGGATGGCATTGAATGTAAATCTGGATGAGTGTAGCCTGTTATAGGCTGGAAATGACTGAGTAGTACTACGTATGAGGAGAATTTTAGATTTTTTTAAATGAACATGTGACCATAATATGAATAAATGGCGGGGAATGGTTTGTTTTTAGAAGGAACTCTGTAGTGATATAAGTGTATTGACATGTAATAGGGGATAGATACCTTAAAGTGTGTATATCCATATAGTGTGATTATTTTATATATGTGGATGTTACATATTTACATAATTACTTCAGTGTTGTCTCAAAGTATGCCGGTCTTAATGTATAAGCTGTTAGGAGTGAAAAGATGTAATATATAGGAAACATGGGTGTATTTTGAGTAATTTTAAGAGTGATTTTAGGTTTTTTTAGGGCATGATGTGGTTTCCTGTAGCAGTAATGAGGGGAGGGTCTGGGATTAAATAGGCACGGCTCAGAGAAGCTTCAGATCTCACCCCTGACGAAGCCTTGTGCGAAAACCGGGTCGGGCTATGAAAGAGGCTTGTTTTATGATATGCTTTCAATTTTTAACCAGTTTGTGAGTATAATAAAACCCCTATTTATTTAATTGCACTAAAGGTACTTCACTATTGTGTGATTTTTGATGCTCTGCAGAGGAATCCTTAAAAAGCTGGATGGAAATCTAGGCTCAGAGTATCAGTATCTTGTGTCTGACCACGGGGTTAACTGCATCGGAGGATAGTGCTATTTGCACCAACGAAGCAGCGCGGTCCCAACATATGGCATTGGAATCTTGTTTGAATATACCCACTTCACTTCAGGGACCTGCAGCGCAAGTATATTTTTAGAAAAAGCTGCGTGACTGGAACTTTTATACTTTGATCTTCATGGTTAAAGCCATGAGTGACTATAAAATTCTGCATTACTGAAACTTGAGAGCTACCTCAAAAAGGTGCACAAGACCAAATCATGACTTTCCAATAGGGAAACATTGAGGTTGGGTTCAAGTAACAATAAAGCTACAATTATATCATTCCATGCAGGTGTAGCCTAAAGAGGTCAAGCCACAACAGAAACTATAACATATGATCGATTTCACAACAGTAAGTTTTACAAAACAATTAAAAGGACACATTCATAAGCTTTGTATAGCTGTAGGACAGGCCTTTACGTATCCCAGTCTATCACAGCTTTGCATAATAGCGTAAAATGGAAACATCACCCTTCTATTTTATCACACATTATTTATAAAAATATGAAATAACTGAAAAAAAAAATTAAAGGGGTTCTCCAGGATTTTGATATTGTTGGCCTATCCTGAGAATACGTTATCAACATCAGATCAGCAGGGATCACACTTCCGGCACCCCCACTGAATGGCTGTATGAAAAGAACGCAGCATTCAATGGGTGCTTAGGCCTCTTCCTAGGCCATGTGACATCATTTTGATTGATCACCTGGCCTAGGTGCAGGTCAGTCCCATTAAAGTAAATAGCGCTGAGCTGCAATACCATGCACAGCTGCTATTCAATTGACAGCGCTGTGCTAGGTAAGCTGTGAGGAGGCTGCGGCACTCACTGGAGCTCCTCAGCGATGGGCTTCCTCAAACAGTTGATCACAGAGGTGCCAGGAGTTGAACCCCCACCAATCTGATATTGATGACCTATCCTAAGGATAGGTTATCAATATGAAAATCCCAGAAAACCCATTTAAGTGATAGTTTTGGTTTTGTGCCTTGGTGTCGCTTAAAGGGTTTTTCCAATTCTAAACTGTTGGCCTATCTTTTGCAAATACTTTCAAATTTTAATAGTTCTGACAATTGGTGGTGATAGAATTCATGTTTACTTTTTATTTTTCTAATATGTAAAATTGAGAGATGGGAGTGATTAGAATTTTTAAAGAGGTTATCCAAGACTAAACTTTTTTAATAGACCTCTTCAGACTGGCTGGACCCGCAGTTGGGTTGTGGGCTCATACTTACCTAGTTACCACTGGATTCCGACTGTATCACTCCATGGCCACCTTGGCAGGTGCAGGATCTCTGGGAATTAACATCCTGTTGATGGGCATCCTGTGACTGCTACAGCCAATTACTAGCTGGAGGGGTGACCTGTCACCTGTACAGCACATGACCCAGTGACAGGTTACCACTGCAGCCAGTATCAACAGGATGTTGATTTCCAAAGACCCCGGACTTGCCAAGATAACCATGGAGTGATTCAGAGGTAATCCAGAGTCAGGGACCAGGTAGATATGAACAGCGCAGTGGGTCCAGCCACTCTAAAGAGTACTGTTAAAAAAAAAGTTTTAGTTTAGTTTTGGATAGGCTCTTCAATTACTTGATTTTTTTTTACTTTATTTTTGGAAGCTTTTTTTTCCCACTTTGTTTTTGAGTCCCCCTAGGGGAATTTTTGCGCAGGGACCCATTATCCTTTAGCTATGCCTAAAAGGATAAAAAAAATTGTCGATTATTTTATTTCTTGTTTGTGGTATAAAACAACTTGTGCATAACGCTGTATTTGGTCAGTTAAAAGAATATTGCTGAGGTGGGCTGATTGTTTACGAGTGTACCAATCGCATTGCCCAATGTTGTTTTAATAAGAATATACTGTATGTGTTGTGCATTACATATGTGACATACAGACTTGAAACACTTTCTCTGTTGACCAGCTTGCTGCATACTGTTATTATAGATTTCCATATACACACAGTATGGTGTGAGCTCCTATCCTTCTTCTAGGATATTAATCCTTTGATTTAGAGGTCACTAATCTTCTGAGGTCATGAGTCACACTCAAATATGACAGGTTGTATTGAGCCACACTATTTATTAAAAGAGAAAAAGCCTATTAAAGACCTAGTGATATCACCCTTTCTATAGTGGTCTCTGCCAGTCATTTGGTAGTGACCCTGGAACCTAGTTCCATGTTGACACATCCCTGTTGCCACTAGTGCAAAATATTAAAGATATCCATTGAGCTATTTTTTTTATTATATGCAATTACAAAAGTCTTTAGATCCAGGAGGTAGGTTGGAAAATGCAGAATATTTTTGTGGGACAACCCCTTTTAAGATAGAATACTCTCATGGATGAATCTATATCCAATGATACCCTTTTCTGAAGAGCAAGTATGACCGACATGACCCAAATTTTTTAGTTTTTCTAAAATGTACACAGCTTTATTCTGGGGAAACACAATCATTACAAGATTCTTGAATACATTTAGTTAGTATTTGCACTACACACTGCTTAGTTCACTTTCTGAATTAAAAAAAGGAGCTATTGGGAGTCAGGTCATATTTATTTCTCCAGTGCTATCCTTGGAGGTGCTGGTCAGGTACTCATGCCACTGTTTGTACAGTGTTGGTGACGAGCCCAAAGTTACGTGGCTGGATTCACTGTATCACCGCTGCAGCCAATTACTGTCTTCAGCAGTAGACTGCTGAGGATAGTGACTGGCTGCAGCGGTCACATGCCATATCCAGACATGATACCACAGCTGTTTGTAGCTCCGCAGAGAATGGTGCTGGAGAAATGGGTGAGTATATGATGTTTTTGTATTTTAAGACATTGTAGCTGTACGAGATTTTTTATTATCTCAGACAACCTTTTAAGGCTATGTTCACATTGCAAAACACGCTGCAAAAAAATCTGTGGCAGATCAGAAGGCAAGTCCACCTCTGAGAACAGGCCATTCAACTGTTCACATTTTTGTCAACATGTCCTATTCATCAATGTATTTACCCCTTTCCCATTGACAACAATAGAGAAAGCGGCCTCAAAAAAACTAGAAAAATGTCACATCTGAAGTGTTCATGTGCATGATGACGTATATTTCATGTTGAAATCAATGGGAAGCTTTTTTGGCTGTGCAAACATAGCCTTAAGATTATGTACAGAATCTCTTTTTTATTAGATGCTTCCGTGTCACATTTAATCAGTTTAAAATTAGAAACTGTACGGGAACCAGTACTTCGGTCGTGCACTGCAATTCGGCTGCGTGTGCTGCCAGGGGCCTTTTATGACATCATTTTTAGCAAGTTCTGCTAGGAGTGGATAATCTGTAGACAGGCTCATGTCTTCAGCAGAAGCAGTGAATTGGATTCTGACCATGCTGTGATTATACAACACGATAGGAGAGAGTTCACTGCACATCTGGAAGGAACAAATGATGTGTCAGGAAAACGGGCACTCCATCTCATTGTTTGCATGTAAGACAGTAATTTCCATCTCTTCACTTTCTCTTTGCATATATTATCATTTTAGACAATCTGTCTTTCCAAGCTGCAGAAGCTTGGAGGAACTGCATTGATTCCAGAAACCACTGATACTCAAGACATTATTATTCGTATATAGAAATATAGGACTGACATTTTGATAGGCTTTTAAATTGCATCATTCTTGACCAGAATGGTAAACATATGGAGACAGTGAGTAGAAATGAGGGGCAGTAACGTATTATAAAAAACTAAGGTTTATTAGAATAATTAAGATCCCAAATTGGGAAAACAAGCCCCTACCAGACAAAACAACACAGACAACAATGTGGGGCCCACGTGGGTGAGTCCCCACAAGGTAGGTCCCTCAATCAGAGCTAACCACCAGTTAAACACAAAATTGGGGTCTTTGGCGGGTGCCGTAGACCTAAAATGATGTCATAAGGCAAAGTAAAGGGTAGATCTTACCGGGAGTGCCAGTCAGGACAGATGTACTCCAGTGCACAGGAGGTGGAAGAGCTGCTTGTGTTATGAGACATGTCCTCTTGTCCGTGATACCAGGGTTCCAAGGGGCTACAGGGAAGAGTCTATCCCTGTTAATGCCCTACTTGGCCTGTAAGTCCCTATGGTATCCTCCTAACACGGGGTCCTGTCCCCACAAGGGGTGGCCACGTCCGGAACCTAGCCCTGTTATGTCGCCCTAGGTAGCCCTAAAGGGACAACAAATTGGTCCTGATGATGATAAGGGCTGCCAGAGTGAGATGGGGGAAATGGGTATGATATATGTATATAGGGTCCCGTACCTACGCGTTTCGTTATTTCGGGAATATATCAAAGTATAAAGGGTACCTCCACTTTACTAAAAATAGACACCTTAACTCTTCAGGGGACAGGGGTCAAAGAGTGGAGGATAGTATCCCCACTCCTACCACCCTACGATATTATATCTAGATCAAGAGGGCCTATTGGTTAAAGAACCTGACTCGACCGGTGTGGTCCAAATCAGCCCAGATACCTGTAAACAGCAAAAATGACAAAGAAAAATCCATTCAAGTACCAAACCTGACATTAATCTTTATAAATATGTCATGTGGCTCATAGATTTACTCACAGTTCTGATCATGAAGCATAAGGCATAAGAGACAGCGCTCTCAGCCCAAAGTGGTAAATATCTAGGTTGGAAGGAGGGGTAAACAGGGGTAGCCCTGTGGGTTGCGCAGACCTGATTGGACTGGTATAGTCCAGAACAGTCCAGATACCTAGGAAAAATATATGTATATATAATCCATTAAGGACCTGTGTCTAACAACAATCATTGCAGATATGACAAAAAAACATATGGAGACAGAAGATTCATTTTTAGCAGATTTTTTCTTTTTAATTTTTTCATAATTATATTTTCATGAATTCGAGAAGTATATCACTTCTTTTATAGTGTTCATCCAGTGTCAGACTGGCACACCAAAGTAACAGAGGATCCTCTGGTGGGCCCAGGTTCTGATACCATAGTAGGCTCCAAAGGAGAAAAAAATATATACCTATATATATTTCGAGCTGCCTTTGAAGCCAATAACTTATCACTAGGGTTTAATTCTTTGAATCAAAACTTATAAGACTTTATTGATGATATGGGGGTTAAAGCCCTGGTAATAATTTCCTTTGGTGGGCCCAAGGAACCCCAGTCTGATGGTGTGCTCATCATGGTGTAATATAACAGTGCTTTTATTTTTTTCCGTTTTCTAGGTTTGGGAAGGGAATTTGTCATTCTCACTATGGCACTTTTCAGGTGTAAAAAAGTCACAGAGCTCATGTCTGGTGAGCAACACAAAAGTTTTAAAGCTGGTTGCCTCATGCAAAGTTTGGGGAGAGACAAACTTCCTGACATCCGCCATACATATACGGCGCATGTCGAGTCTTTACAGCTTTCTTACAGCAGGCCCCCAGAGCTAATGTCCGAAATCAGCGGTAATGCAGATTTGTGCACATTTAACCACTCAGATGCCGCGGTCAGATGTGACCACAGCACCTCAGAGTGTTAGAAACCAGAAGCGCACCCTGTTCTAATAATGATCCAGAGTCTGTACTAGGCTTCCAGGTTCATTATTAGTATATCCCAGTTCAGGCCACTAGGTGGCAGCACTGAATTGTGATATAGTGATTTCTATACAGAATAATGTAGCAATTTCCATTATTCTGTATAAGCTGCAATCTGATGCAACTTGGGGACCTAACAAAAAGTAAAAAAAAAAAAAAAAAAAAAGATTTTGAGAATATAAAAAAATATATATATAAAAATTCAAATCACCCTCGCAAAAAACAAGCCCTCATATGTTAACGGAAATTTTTTAAATGTATGGCTCTCAGAAGGCAGGGAGGGAAAAATGAATAAACAACGGGTGAATAAAAAAAATTTGAAAAATGAGAGACAATATAAAAGTCCAAGGAGATTTCATATAGTGTCATACACAAGTTTTCAGGAAAATTGGAGCACTTTAGATTTGGGTAGAATTATTTGGGATCCAAATCAAAGCAGTTGACCAATTCAGCCAAATGGAATCTCAATCCAATTTTGAGTGATTTGTTTATCTCTAGTTTTCAGTGTTTTATATCTAAATCTACTTCTCCAAGGAATGTTATGAGAATTTCCAATACTGTGCAGGCGATTTAGTCAAGATCGACCAAAGCAGTAATGGTAAAAGATCCTGCCGGACTACTCGACCAATTCAGTATACTGCTAAGTAGCATTCAGTTCCCTGAAATGTTGTTTCTGGACTGCTGGTGTAATATGTGCATAAGTGTAAGCATTTATCTTTCTCTTGGAATATATACTATAGCTGTCCTAGGAAAAAGTTTGCAGTTTCTATAGTCATTGAGTATCATAGCGTCTTAGAAAAAAAACAAAGTAATATACCATAACGCACTCCTGGCACATCTGATGAAATGATGATTTTCTGGATTTTATTATTTTTTCATGGTCCACTTATTTCTTAATCAGCTTACTTTCCTGATTTTACACTACTTTTTCCACATTTTTTAATAACAAACTTTACCCAGAAGGTCAAATTGCCTCATAATATTTAATATATGATAGTATACAATATATATAATATATCTAATATAATAAAATCCCTGTGTAAGTGCGCTGTGTCCATATGTGTATCACCAGTTTTGCACTAGGCATGCGCGGTGCGGCGTCCAATCAGGACACAGTGCTCCACACCGATACAGCGCTATACACAAGTTTCCCTGCAGCCTGACTGCGCAGCACCCCCCCTCCCTTCCCCCTTTCAGGATGGCAGAGCGGCAGCGGGCAGAGTGTTAGCTGTAATGTCCAGCTAACACTCTGCTTAAAACGTCCAACATCGGTGCACCGATGTCGGTCGTTTAACCCCTTCCATGCCGTGGTTCTTAGGGTCCGCTGTATGGAGGGGCTAAGCATCGGGCTGCTCTTCTGCTGTGGCAGCTGCCTGATGCTTGAAGGGTAAACTGAGGGAGGGAGCTCCCTCCCTCATCAGGACGCTGAGCGAAGGAGATGCAGAGCACGCAGCAACCCCCCCCCTACCCCCACCCCCCCTTCCCTTTCAGGATGGCAGAGCAGCAGCGGGCAGAGTATTAGCTGTAATGTCCAGCTAACACTCTGCTTGAAACATGATGCTTGAAGAGTAATGCCCCCCACACTGAACACCCCCGCCCCCCTTTCAAGATGCAGAGCACACAGCACCCCCGCCCCCCTATTAAGATGCCAGAGCGCGCAGCACCCCCCCTTCCCTCTTTCAGGATGGCAGAGCGGCAGCAGGCAGAGTGTTAGCTGTAATGTCCAACTAACACTCTGCTTAAAGCGGCCCACATCGGTGCTGGCAACGATGTCGGCCGTTTAACCGCTTTCATGCCGTGGTAATTAGGGACCGCTGTCTGGAAGGGGCTAACCATCGGGCCGCTGCTCTGCCCTGGCAGCGGCCCAATGCTTGAAGGGTTAATGCCCCCCGCAAACAACACCCCTGCCCCCTCCTTTCAATATGCAGAGAGCACAGCACCCCCTTTCAAGACTGCAGAGCGCGCAGCACCACAGTCCCTTCCCCCTTTCAGGATGGCAGAGCGGCAGCAGGCAGAGTGTTAGCTGTAATGTCCAACTAACACTCTGCTTAAAGCGGCCCACATCGGTGCTGGCAACGATGTCGGCCGTTTAACCGCCTCCATGCCGTGGTAATTAGGGACCGCTGTCTGGAAGGGGCTAACCATCGGGCCGCTTCTCTGCCCTGGCAGCGGCCCAATGCTAGAAGGGTTAATGCCCCCCGCAAACAACACCCCTGCTCCCTCCTTTCAATATGCAGAGAGCACAGCACCCCCTTTCAAGACTGCAGAGCGCGCAGCACCACCGTTCCTTCCCCCTTTCAGGATGGCAGAGCGGCATCAAGCAGAGTGTTAGCTGTAATGTCCAGCTAACACTCTGCTTTAAATGGCCAACATCGGTGCTGGCAACAATGTTAGTCGTTTAACCCCTTCCTTGCCATGGACCTTAGGGACTGCTGTATGGAGGGGCTAAGCATCGGGCCGCTGCTCTGTGGCAAAGTCATGATGGTTACCATAGCAACCGGACGCCTTCATAGGCAGGAGCCTGATCAGGCATAGTGTGAGTTTAATACACTGCAGTACACTATACAGTATACTGCAGTGTACTGTAAGCCATCAGACCCACTGGAGCTTCAAGAACAAAGTGGGTCTGGGTCCAAAAAATGTAAAAAAACAAATAACAAAAAAAATTCCTACATCTACACATAATTGGTTAAAAATGTAAAAATAAACATGTTTGGTATTTTCGCGTCCATAAGGACCTGATCTATAGAAGGATCATGTTACTTTTACCGCATAGTGAGCACCATAAAAAAGAAAAAAGAAAAACTATGATAGGATTGCAATTTTGCCTACCGCACTTCCCAAAAAATGATATAAAAAATGATCAAAAAAGTCATTTGTATCCAAAATTAGCACCAATTAAACAGGGACCTCATCCCACAAAAGATGAGCCCCTACATAATCGTGCAAAAAAAATAATATATGGCTTAGAAAATGGAGACAAGAAAACGATTTTTTTTTCAAACATGCTTTTATTGAAAAAAAAAAGTAAAAAAATGCACATATTAGGTATCGCCATGTCCGTAACGACCTGCTCTATAAAAATAGCATGTGATCCAACCTATCTGGTGAACACCATAAAAAAAAAGAATGTGTCAAAAATCCGTTGCTCTATTCTTGTCAGGCAGATCACATGTGCTGCCTAGTTTCCTCCTGAGACAGGAGGAAACTGAACAGTTTCCTTGATACACCTCTGTTGATCACTGCAGGCCAGTTACTGAGACGCCCAACAAGATCTATTATACTTTGCCAGCAGTTGCTTATATCGTGCGAGAGTTACTACAAGTGATGTATAGTATTACACGTGGCTGTTGAATGGTTGCCCATGAACAACATGGACAGAGTAGGTCCAGCAGAGTGAGGGCTGCTGCTTATTATTGCTAGCCGATCTAGAGATGCTGAGCAATAGAATATGTAGCTTTCTTTGACTTTATTCAGCAATTTCATATAATAAAACTATTAAATCCTGCATGAACTCTTTGAGAACGCCTTTCAGTCTTGATCCATAACGAGTGATTGACAGCTTTTCTTGAATAGGTTTTTACATGGGGAAATCATTCCTACCAGCAGTTAGAACGCTTTTCACATTAAAATTATTAATCAAATCATGAAAACTCTATATACAGTATATCTTAAAGTACAGCATTTCCCGATTTCATGCCAGCCTCACAGATTTGCTTTAAATGTACATATTACCCACAGGAGTTCTACAGGGTGGCCCGCAAAAAAGTATCCCACCTCCAATATCGCCAAATCAAAATGCCTAATAGTAAATCTGTCTTAGTTGTCCATAGCAACCAATCAGAGCTCAGCTTTCATTTTTTTCCGAGTCCTGTAGGAACTGAAAGCTGAAATCTGATTGCTTGCTATGGACAACTAAGACAGATTTACTATTAGGCAGTTTGATTTGGAGATATTGGAGGTGGGCAACTTTTTCATGGGCCACCCTGTATAATGATATATATGGATCACTGGAGAAGATCAGGTAGATCTGCTTGCCGTAAATGAACAACCTTGCATAAGAATCTGTGTTTGAACTTACTTGTACACTTTGCCTTTCTTTTTTGTTGTCTATATAATGCTTATGATATGTAGCAAAACTTAAACGGGCAGATTTACCATAGCCCGGCAGCATATTTCATGCTATGATAACCAGGTGCACTGCCGGATGCTGCGCCTGATTTAATGGCGAGGCATATATGACTGTTGAAAAAGTTGCAGAGTGCAGTTTGAGACTTTTTCACAACACAAAACTTGTGTATTTTAATTATAAATTTTCCAGGACTTCTAGATATCCTTGGTATCCTCATGATAGCTCATGAATATCAGATCGGTTGGATTGTAGCATCCGGCATCCCCACAGATGAGCTGTTTTAGGCAGCTGCTGGTGCTGGAAACTATGCAGTATACAGAGCTGGAAGCAAACTGCTCTGTACACTGTGTAGTAGCCATACAGAAGTATTGCAGCCCAGCTAAGTGAATGGGAACTGAGCAGCAGTTTGTTGGCGCAGGAAACAACACAGTGTACAGAGCCTACTGCTCTATAGTCATCATCCCCAAGGCTGCCTAAAACAGCTGGGTGTCAGACCCTCACCAATATGATATTGATTACCTATCTTTAGGAGAGGTCATCACTATCTGTAGCCCAGGGAACCCCATTCATTATATTCACATAAAAATATCCAATATATCTAATACTGCACAAAACATATAATAAAAACTATGAACGGAAACAAATACAAATGGGTTAAGACACAGTACTTTACAAGTGTTTTAGCCAATTACTGTTATGTGTAACGCAAACAATACTTCTCCAACTGTTCATTGTTATTGTAAATCATGCATTCCCCATATACATGAAATAGACTGTTACTTTCACACATCGCTAAGTGTTTGCAGTTTTATGAGCTCAGCAGCTTTCCTTTGTCTTCCTGATTCCCATGAGACAGCTGGTGTTTTGTCTCCAGTGTTTAAACAGTGCATATCAATTACCAGCAACAAAGTATATTTGTTCCATCCTGCAATTTAAGCTTAGGAAATCAAACATTTCATAAAAATATCTTATTTCTTGGGGATCAAATTGCTAGTTTGTTTCTCTTTAACATTTCTTTTTTATAACAAAAATTAGGTAAATCCCATTAACTGGTAACAGAATGCTTTCTTAAAGGGAACCCTGCTGCACTTTCCACGTCGGTGGGGGAACACCGACTTTGTCACCTGTGTAAGCAGCCAGGACACTTCAAAGCCATGTGTCCCCAGCGCCCGAGGGATCCGTCCCAGTCATCAACCCGGAAACCGTCCACCGTGTTGTGTGTGGGTGGCAGTGGTGGGAGGTCCCTTGACAATGTTCAACCGATCACCGTGGGCCAGTGTCACGGACGGTGTACAGGAAACAAGGCAAAGCAACATGCATAAATGACTCGCTGGATCCAAAAGCTAAGGAACCAAGGGAGACCCCTGCAGAAGACCTGGCACTTTCCCTGGCTGCTCAGCCTATGCAAAGATCCTAATGGTGGAGGTTTGCATATCCACGAACCTTGACTATATAAGCCCTGAGCACCCTACAATAGTGAGGGGACACGACCACCGGCTCCCTACACAAGATACGGAGGGAGTCAGGGTCACCTGGGATCCAGCAAACAGAAAATAACAGATAAAGGTACAGCACTTAGCTTTGTAGCAGACAGGAGAACAAGGTCAGCATGCACACACACTCCAGGAAGAAGTATAAGCCGCCCAGAAAAGCATTCTGGGGAGGAATTTAAAGGGAAGCAATTAGTCCAACACATGACAGCTGAGAGAGGCTAACGAGAGGAGGAACTGAATACCACAACACAGAAACTCAAGGAGGAGGTTCTGAAAGGCCTCTGTCAGAGCTTCTCAGCTGTCTGGTTGTGACAGTACCCCTCCCTCTACGAGTGGACTCCGGACACTCAGAACCCACCTTCTCAGGATGGGACCTATGGAAAGCCCTGATGAGACGAGAGGCCTTAATGTCCATCACTGGGACCCACATCCTCTCCTCAGGACCATACCCCTCCCAATGAACAAGGTACTGAAGAGAACCGCGGACAAGACGAGAATCCACAATCCTAGAGACCTGAAATTCAAGATTCCCATCCACCATAATCGGAGGAGGAGGCAAAGGCGAGGGTACAATGGGTTGAACATAAGGTTTCAATAAGGACTTATGAAAAACATTATGGATCTTCCAAGTCTGAGGAAGATCAAGACGGTATGCAACAGGATTGATGACAGACAGGATTTTGTAAGGCCCAATAAACCTAGGACCCAACTTCCAGGAGGGAACCTTCAATTTGATATTCTTGGTAGACAACCACACCAGATCACCAACATTCAGGTCCGGACCAAGCACACGTCTCTTATCTGCCACACGCTTATATCTCTCACTCATGCTCTTTAGATTATCCTGAATCTTTTGCCAAATAGATGACAAAGACGAGGAGAATCTGTCCTCATCAGGTAAACCAGAAGACCCCTCTCCCGAGAAAGTCCCAAACTGCGGATGAAACCCATATGCACCAAAAAATGGTGACTTATCAGAGGACTCCTGACGACGGTTATTTAAAGCAAACTCAGCAAGGGACAAAAAAGAACACCAATCCTCTTGATTCTCTGCCACAAAACAGCGCAGATATGTCTCCAGATTCTGATTGACGCGCTCTGTCTGGCCATTCGACTGCGGGTGGAAAGCAGAAGAGAATGACAACCGAACCCCCAAGCGAGAACAGAAAGCCTTCCAGAATCTGGAAACAAACTGCGTGCCCCTATCAGAGACTATGTCTGAAGGAATACTGTGCAATTTGACAATGTGATCAATAAATGCCTGTGCCAGCGTCTTAGCATTGGGCAAACCAGGAAAAGGGATGAAATGCACCATTTTGCTAAAATGGTCCACCACCACCAGAATCACAGTCTTCCCCGAGGAACGAGGCAGGTCCGTTATGAAGTCCATGGACAGATGTGTCCAAGGACGGGAAGGAATGGGTAAGGGAAGGAGAGGACCTGATGGCCGTGAATGAGGGACTTTGGCACGAGCGCAAGTCTCGCAGGCTGCCACAAAACCCTCAACCGACTTACGAAGCGCAGGCCACCAGAATCTCCGAGCGATGAGATCCAGTGTGGCTCTTACCCCCGGGTGCCCAGCAAGGACCGTATCGTGGTGTTCTTTAAAAATCTTGTGTCTTAAAGCGAGAGGCACAAACAACCTCCCAGGAGGACAAAGATCAGGAGCCTCTGACTGGGCTGCCTGCACCTCTGCCTCCAATTCAGGAAAAAGAGCAGAGACCACCACACCTTCAGCCAAAATGGGACCCGGGTCTTCAAAATTCCCGCCTCCCGGAAAACAACGTGACAGGGCATCTGCCTTCACATTCTTAACTCCAGGGCGGAACGTGACAACAAAATTAAACCTAGAAAAGAACAAAGACCATCTGGCCTGTCTCGGGTTCAGACGCTTGGCTGACTCCAAGTAGGCCAGATTTTTATGGTCAGTAAATACGGTAATAGGGTGTCTGGCTCCCTCTAGCCAATGGCGCCATTCCTCAAAAGCCAACTTGATGGCCAACAATTCCCTATCTCCCACATCGTAATTTCTCTCTGCGGAGGAGAGTTTTCTTGAGAAAAAGGCACACGGTCGCCAATTGGCAGGAGAGGAACCCTGAGACAAGACCGCCCCCACACCCACCTCAGAAGCATCAACCTCAACTATGAAGGGTAAAGAAACATCAGGTTGCACCAAGATGGGAGCGGAAGCAAAACTCTCCTTGATATCAGAAAACGCCTTACGCGCCTCTACTGACCAAGAAGAAAAATCTACCCCTTTTCTGGTCATATCAGTGAGTGGTTTAACAATAGAAGAATAATTCAAAATGAACTTCCTGTAATAATTGGCAAAGCCCAAAAAACGCATCTGCGCCTTCTGATTCTCAGGAAGCTCCCACTCAAGCACAGCGCAGACCTTCTCGGGGTCCATGCGAAAACCAGAAGCGGAGAGAAGAAACCCCAGAAATTGAATTTCTGGAACCGCAAACACACATTTTTCCAGTTTCGCATATAATTTATTCTCCCGCAGGATGAGCAAGACCTGACGTAAATGTTCCTTATGAGTTTTGAAATCGGGAGAAAAAATCAAAATGTCATCCAAATACACCAATACAAATTTTCCCATCAAATGATAAAAAATGCTGTTCACGAAATGCTGAAAAACGGCTGGGGCATTCATCAAACCAAAAGGCATAACCAAATTTTCAAAATGGCCCTCAGGGGTATTGAAGGCCGTCTTCCATTCGTCCCCTTCTCTGACCCTGACCAGGTTGTATGCCCCTCTTAGATCCAATTTGGAAAAGACTTTAGCCCCAACAACCTGGTTAAACAGGTCCGGGATCAGAGGAAGCGGATAAGGGTCACGAATCGTGATACTGTTCAGCTCCCTGAAATCCAGACAAGGTCTTAAAGAACCATCTTTTTTCTTAACAAAGAAAAAACCAGCGGCAACAGGTGACTTCGAGGGTCGTATGTGTCCTTTCTCAGACTCTCAGAGATATAAGCACGCATAGCGATCCTCTCAGGTTGGGAAAGATTGTATAAACGAGATTTAGGCAGCTTGGCGTCTGGGATGAGATTAATAGGGCAATCGTACTCCCTGTGCGGGGGCAAATCCTGAACTCCACTCTCAGAGAAGACATCCGAAAATTCAGAGAGAAAAGATGGTACAGTCTTAGTAGCAACCTCAGAAACAGATGTCATGAGACAATTCTCTCTGCAAAAGTCACTCCAACCATTTATTTGCCTCGCTTGCCAATCAATGGTGGGGTTATGCTTAGTGAGCCAGGGCAGCCCCAACACCAGAGGGGTAGGTAAACCGCTAAGGACGAAACATGACACATCACCAACATGAGCATCACTCACAATTAAACGGATATTGTGAACTATGCCCTTTAATGATTTTTGAGAAAGTGGAGCGGAATCGATGGCAAAAACAGGAATATCCTTTCCCAAATTGCGCACCTGGAAACCATGAGTTATCGCAAATTGATTATCAATGAGATTGACCGCTGCTCCACTATCCACAAAAATCTCACAAAAAATGTTCTTGCTCTCTAGCGCCACCCTAGCCGGCAGGACAAAACGGGCACTACAAGCAAATGGAAAACCTTCAATTTCCGCCTCAACCCTGCCAATAGTAACAGACGGAACATTTTTAAAAGATTTTTTCCTGTTTGTTTCTTTATTACTCCCAGAAAACTGCCTGAATCTCCTAGAGGGACAAATATTTGCCAAATGATTTATACCTCCACAACAAAAACAAACCCTCCATGCGAGCTGAATCTTCTATTGTCAGAAGCAATCAACCCCAGCTGCATGGGCTCCTGCTCAGAAGGGGCTGACAGCGACTGAGACCCCTGCGCACAGAATGGGACCGCTGCACAGTCCAGGGACCGAGTATGACAGGAAGGAGAGATCTCTCCTCTCTCTCTAAGACGTCTGTCAATACGAACGGCCTGAGACATAGCAGAGTCCAAAGAAATAGGCCTTTCATGAAAGGCAAATGCATCTTTCAATCCCTCTGAAAGACCATGGCAAAATTGACTTCGGAGTGCAGCATCATTCCAACCAGTATCAGCTGCCCATCTCCGAAATTCTGAGCAGTATATCTCTGCGGATTGTTTACCCTGGCATAAGGAGACGTAGTCTAGACTCCGCCAGAGCAATACGATCCGGATCATCATATATCTGACCCAGGGCTAAAAAGAATTCATCCACTGAACGGAGAGGCCGTGCCCCCTCCGGCAGCGAAAAGGCCCAGGACTGAGCGTTACCCCTGAGCAGCGATATAATGATCCCCACCCTCCGTTCCTCATCACCAGAGGAATGGGGAAGAAGGCGAAAATGGAGTTTGCAAGCCTCTCTAAAACGCACAAAATTCTCACTACCCCCGGAAAACGTATCCGGGAGCGAGATCTTAGGCTCAGAACAAACTCCATGAACGCCAGCTGAACCGGTCACTTGAAGCTGAGAAAAAGTCCTGCGGAGATCAGCTACCTCCAATGAAAGACCCTGAAGGCGTTCAGCCAAAAGTGAAACCGGATCCATGCTTGAGACGGTTATGACGGCTTATAATGTCACGGACGGTGTACAGGAAACAAGGCAAAGCAACATGCATAAATGACTCGCTGGATCCAAAAGCTAAGGAACCAAGGGAGACCCCTGCAGAAGACCTGGCACTTTCCCTGGCTGCTCAGCCTATGCAAAGATCCTAATGGTGGAGGTTTGCATATCCACGAACCTTGACTATATAAGCCCTGAGCACCCTACAATAGTGAGGGGACACGACCACCGGCTCCCTACACAAGATACGGAGGGAGTCAGGGTCACCTGGGATCCAGCAAACAGAAAATAACAGATAAAGGTACAACACTTAGCTTTGTAGCAGACAGGAGAACAAGGTCAGCATGCACACACACTCCAGGAAGAAGTATAAGCCGCCCAGAAAAGCATTCTGGGGAGGAATTTAAAGGGAAGCAATTAGTCCAACACATGACAGCTGAGAGAGGCTAACGAGAGGAGGAACTGAATACCACAACACAGAAACTCAAGGAGGAGGTTCTGAAAGGCCTCTGTCAGAGCTTCTCAGCTGTCTGGTTGTGACAGCCAGGCCGTGGCCATGGGACTTAGAGACACCGGCGCTGAAATGACACTGGTACGGCCTGAACTGGTGACACCCCATGATTTACTGCCCGGGAGATCCCTCACTGTCTCCGGGATTGGAGGAGTGGAACCGGCGCTGCCCGTCGCCAAGGTCTATCTGGACTGGGGCGCCGGTCGAGGAGTAAGGGAGGTGGGGGTATCCGCAAATATCCCTGCCAGTGTTTTGCTGGGGACGGACCTGGGGCGGCTTGTGTCTAAGTATGTGGCCGCTGACGCCCCAAGGTCCGATTCCCCAGAATGTGATGTAATGTCCCCCCCTGATAATACTGTGAATGTACCTATTATGCATGTTGATGGGGATGTGGGGGATGTGATGTGTGCCTCTCCCCTCAGTGGAGAGGGGGTCATTCCGGTCAGCTGGGCTGAAGCCCCAGGGTGTAGCCAGAAAGCATGCTGGGACCTGTTGTCCTCCAGTGTGGTGACTGGGGGGACAAGCAGGGGGCAGACAGCTGCAGGGGGGGAGGATGCAAATGAGGTCAGGGCTGTCCCAGGAGAAGTGGGACTGCCAGGTGAACTCTCAGTGCAGGGTTCCTCCCCCACTGGGATGTCAGAAGGCCAGGTTAGTCCGTCTGGATTGGCGACTTGGTCGGGAGCTGAGGGGAAGCAGGCACTACCAGCGGTGGCAGCAGCTGTCACGCGCAGTGGGAGTGCTGGGCCCCTCAGGGGTCTGATGGCTTTCCCCCTTCCGACCAAGTGGCTGCCAAGTCAGATGGAGGTCCAGAGACAGGTCCCACGGACCTGACAGAGGACGTGGCAGTCTCATCTATTCTGACCACGTCCAGTCAGGGGTTTCAGGTGGCGCTAGTGGCCGACGCCAGCCTGAACACTCTCAGGGAGCAAGCGGCGCTGCCTCCCTCGGACTCAGACCTCAAGCAGGTGGTCTGGGACCAAGGACGGCTGTACCGTGTCACGGTCCAGCAGGGCTGATCGGAGGAGTGGCCTAGGGACCAGCAGTTAGTAGAACTGACAGGGGACGTAGCAGTCTCATCCATTCTGACCACGTCCCACCAGGGGTTTCAGGTGGCGTTAGGGGCTAGCGCCAGCTTGAAAGCTCTCACAGAGCATGTGGCACGGCCTCCCTTGGATTCAGACCTCCAGAGGGCGGTCTGGGACCAAGGTCGGTTGTGCCAGGAAACGGTCCAACAGGGCTCACCAGGGGCGTGGCCTAGGGACCGACAATTTGTGGTATCCTATCCGTACAGGGCAGAATTTCTGTGGGCTGTGCATGAGATTCCGGTAACCAGATACCCAGGGGCCGCTAAGGCAGAGGCTTGGAGTGGAGACCTAGCCACCCCTGGGGCATTGGTCATCGAGTGTGTCGTGCGCTTCCAGGAAAAAGCGCCGGCTTTGTCGCGGTTGGTGCACGACAGTATGGGGCAGGCCCAGACCGTCCAGAAGCAGGGGTACGACCAGTTAGCTTGTGAGAGGACCCATCACGTGGGTCAGCAAGCATGGATACTGGTTCCAGTACCTCCGACTAAGCTTCAGGCGGCCTGGGAGGGACCGTACCTCGCGCACCAGCAGCTCAATGCCAGGATGTACCTGGTCACCCTGGACCACGCCCGGGGAAGGCAGAAGGCACGGGAGGCAGGTGCCCTCCCAGAAGGCCACCCCTTCCGGGAAATGTTAGCAAACACGCAGGGAAGGACTGCGTCCACCAAGATGCCCTTGGGCATGGAGTATGCCCCTGCCACTTCTAAGCGGATGGTCAAGCTGCTTAAGGGACTTGAAGGGTACGCGGCTGCGTACCTGGAGGTCATTGCCGTCTTCGGTCCTACATGGGAGGATCCCCGAGAGCATCTGGCGCAGATGCTCGGGCAGATCTGCCAGGCAGGCTTGACCCTTACGCCAGGAAAGTGCCAGCTGGGCATAAGCGAGGGGCCCCGGGCAGGCAGGGAAGCCTTGGAACCGGAACCTGGGAGAGGGGATGCCAGCTCATCCTGGATCACCCTCTGGGACAAGCACCAGGCGATGTCCTTCCTGGGCTCCGCCGGGTACTATAGGGAGTTCGCACCCCACTATAGTAGCCTGGCGAGGCCCCTGACGGACCGCACCAGGAAGAAGCTGCCCTCTGCAGTCGATTTGACCAACGACTGCGAGACGGCCTTCCAGGCGCTGGAGCATGCCCTTTCTAGCTTCCCGGTACTACAGGCAGCCGACTGCGCGCGGCCGTTTATGGTACCGTCTGATGTCAGCCATTGTGGCCTCAGGGTCAGGCTCAATCCAGGTGACCACCTGGGTCAGGAACGAATGGGAGGTTGGTACGCAGGAGCCTGGCTCTCCGGCCGTACCACCAGAAGAGGGGGAGTTGACCCCTCCCTGAGGCAGGGAGGGGATGGGCCGGCTACAGGTTAAAAGCCTGGTGCCAGCAAGTAGGCGCGTTCTTTCTCTGAAGAGGGGTCACATCCTACACATGTGTTTAGAGGGACCCAGGAAATAGCAGGAGATCACAGCCCCTCGTGTGGACTCCAGCTCAGGACATCACAAGGAACTTTCATCATACTTGGTAACTTACTTTTACACTGCTTAACCCAGTTGTACCCATATAATCTGTATCTGGAATCTCAGACCACTGTATATATTGTCTGTGTATATTGTGTCATATCTAGTGTGCTCTTACAGCGATTAAATCTATAATTTAATCTTGTGCTATCTTGTATCTCGATCACGAATCCCCACGTCCGTGTTTTGGCCTAGTTATAAGCTACCGCGGGTTGGTTTCTGACCCTATATAATCCCGTTAGCGGACCGGGCTTATATCAAACGAGAAACTGGTGGCAGATACCCGGGCTGAGTGTGGGCTGTTTTCACTGTGGCTCTTCCAGCTTGTTGCCTCTCTGTGCCCGCGTGGACAGGAGGTGTGTGTGTAAACTTATACTAGCCTGACCTTACGTGCTCCTCTGGAGGGCGTAACTTCACGTTTTGGTAAACACTGTGATCATACCAGGTCTCGTGAGCTCGACGTGGTTGACGTCAGCGGGCACGAGGGGTGGTATTCATCACACTAATTATTTTCAAATATAAAGTGTTTTAAATTGTGCAGAAGTACATAACATAAAAATATATAATTTTAGTATCTTCATATTCAAAATGACCACCATAAATCATCTCATATATGACACACAGTGAACACCACATTTGTGGTGTATATCTGGCACAGATTCCTTCTAGTGCCATGTTGCAGTAGAAGATGAGACTTCTTCCCTGCTCACTCCAGGTTTAAAAAAAAAGGGGGCATGGCATTGGCGGGGAAGGGCCGACAGGCAGACCCATCTTATTCTAGATGTAGAAAATGGTCTAAATGTAAGCCAGCAAGGAAGCTATCTTATATTTTGAATCGGCGGTGAATGCACTATTATGTAGAGGCCAGCACTCCATCCCCAGCGCAGGGACTTATTAAGACCAGCATCTAAAACACCGGTCTTAATAAATGTGCCCTTTAATTTGTACATACATACAATGGTTCGGAGTTCCTATTAGTTAGACCACAATGTAGACAGCAAGTCTTTAAATGTCTCATAATTATCATAGTGGCTCAGGTTTATTATAAATCTGGCACTGTCTATAGACTGCCTGACTATAAGTTTAAGCTTTCAGCTGTCTTACTTTATTTCAGATTTTTAGGGTAAAAATGTTAGTGTATTTTAGTGCAAAAAGTTGTAATTTAGGCCACATCCCTTTCCCACCAAGCCACACCCCCTTTCAACTAAGCCAACAAGCACAGCTAAAAAAAAATGGATGCAAAAATGTTTTACAAAAAAATCGTGGCGCGGTCATTAGTGAATCTGGGAAAATATGTTCTTCTAAAAGGACACAACTAAGTTTGAAGACATTAGTCTTAAATACAATTCCTAAACTTTGAGATAACGTTTTAGTATAAGCTGCCATTTGTATACACGAGTGACAGCACTAGATCTGATCATTATATGACTTGTATCTGGCACTTATCATTCATCTTTTTTTTTGGGCTGCGTCTCTAATTTTCAGTTATCTCAACCAACATAGACCTACGGTATAGGTGCACACTGCAGGAGATAGTCAATAACTCATGTATCGTCTGGACCTCTCATACTAAGAGGGTATACCCAATACTGAGTTGCTCTATCATATAACTTTATGAGAAACTTTGAACGAACATTACATAAATTCTATTGGACAACCGAGTTGTGATTTATACATAATCATATATCAGATTAACAATCACATTGATCTGTTGCCACGTACTTATGAAGAGTATGATGCTCATTTAAAGTGTCTCCTATCTACAGGCAAATATCTATAAATTGGGAGTCTTCAGATGCAATATAGGGGCAGAAGCTGATCGCAATACTACTACAAAACTACGCTGGTGTGTGAATAATTGTTGCAAGCAGATCGACATTCAACACCAGTGCCCCATATATTGCATCAGATCCATTCTCATTTATTCAACTTTTTTATAGCTTTTATTATTACTTTTATGTGGCATAAATGTAATATGTGCTGACTTATAACTCTATGGGAAATCCAGATATTGATACAATTAGTAGACTATGATTTTTGGTAATTACTAGTTTTGTATGCCTTGATCTATCTGTATATAATTTTATTAATAAACCATTGTCTGTTAACCATACATTTTGTACTTCTGTGCAACGCCGGATAAGTGAGTGTCCTCCAACATTTTTACTTTATTATTTTGTAACACCCTTAATATAATGACTTCAGCTTTCAAAGAGCACTGGCGTATAACTTGATTGCAAACTTTCAAACCGATTAATGTGACATGTATTATATTACTCACCAATCTAGAATATAATTGAAATATTCAGCAGCATCCCTAATTTCTCTTACATAATCTAGCATTTCATATTTGCGTGGCTAAGGTCTCACAGATATCAGAATAATGTATTTCTAAAGGGCATTATTGTAATTATGATCATCTCAGTATTCAATTTCATTCACACATGCCCCTTGCTGTTTTTCTGATACCTCTACTCTGTTTTCTCAATTTTTTGTGTTTTACCGCACAAAAATAAAATCTGAAAGACTATGAGTATTAGAAGAGAAAAGCTAAAAACACTGGAAAGCGCAGTCCATTCTGCTATCTGTAAAGCGTTCATAAATATTCTCTTTATCCTAGTCTTTAACATATGGCACATTGCATAAGTAATTCAAACCGATGCTGCAAGTAGAATTAGTTTTCTAAGCCTTCTTGGGTTGAGATGGGATTCGACAGGCACTGGTGTTTTATGTTGTTGAGTGTATTGCAATTCTGTTAGGCTCACTGCTGCTGCAGATATATATTGGATCATTTCTGCCAGAGAGCTGCACTACTTATTTATGGTGTATTACTTTTCATGGCACCAGAATCACAAAGTGATTGTGAGGCAATATGTTTTGCAATGTTGTTAACGGATTGCTGCGATGGTTGTAGAAAGGAAAACATAATGCATGGATATACTTTTGGGTTATATAGTTAGTTTCAAGAGATGAATCTTTAGAAAGAGTACATAGCTTTGGTGTAGAACTAAACATTTCAACATAGCAGGCCTAGCTGTCCTCAAAGGTTATCATCGCCAAACGCAAAAATGGCTGGCTTCAGTTAATATAAAAATGTTTCTTCCACTTCACTAATCCTTTTTTCTGACTGACTCTTTTAAAGAATCACTGGAACTTGAGAAGCGGACACAGAGATGATCTTGCTTTAATCATTGTTGAAATGTAGGCACAGTAGAAGTTGAAGCATTCATTAGAACTGCCTGTGTAATTTTGTTTAAAAATGTCATGTTTTTCTTGGCACCTTTCATGGTGCTTTTATATATTTTTGGCCAAAACACTGCAGCCAAATGTTACAATAAAGGGAGTCTGTCAGCAACTTCAGTCATAGCCACATACACAGATAATACATGGTACCTTTTTTTGCAATTTCTGTGGCTGCAGTTTTCCAAAACGAAGTTTGAAGGCATATGCCAATTAGATTTCAAGTGCCCAGGGGCGGGCTCTATTGCTCCAAGTGTCCAGGCCCTCCCCATGTTACTCTACTCAAATGCCTCCCCTGTTTAGAAGTTACCCAACCCAGTATCCTCCTGATGTCACTCTCTTCTGTGTCTGAAATCCCACGGACATCACCGCCAGGCCAGGGCATGCGCGACCTACTGTGGGCAGCGTCTTTGTTTAACATAATACACATCCATCGCTTACTGGTCTGGCAGTGATGTATGCAGGGCTGAGCTGCTCCTAAGCCATGTGATCAATGAATGTGTCGTAGCTCGGCCTAGGAGCGAGTACTTGCAATAACACTACGCTGCTCGACGGGAGACGAGGCAGCGTATACTGATGATCTGATGAGAAAGTGTTGCTCACATGGGCCACCACCTCCTCTTCAAACAGCTGATCGTCAGGGGTCCCGGGTGTCGGAACCCTACCAATCAGATACTGATTTCCTATCCAGAGGATAGGTCATTAGTAAAAAAATAACAAAAAAAAATGGAAAACCCTTTTAAAGATGGCAGGACAATTGTTCAAAACAAGTACTTTATACCTTTTGTGCTAACCCTACTTCCTCAAGCCGGGCCCACTCTCCTGTTGATTGAATTGTTGTAGTTTCTCACAACAGTATGTAAATGTCTGATTTTGTTTGTACATTTACCCTCTGATTATAAAGTACTGCAGAATATGCTGGTGTGCTATAAAAGATTATTGTTAGGTTCGTGATCACATCTATTAGTATGAGGTTAATGTATAGTTTTGCCAGTGTTGAAAAGGGTCCATACATGTTGTGAGGGAAATTGCTTGATATGCTCAATAAATAACCTTAGACATGTCCATCTTAGAATGTCCATCTATATTATTTGGGGCAAAAAATATACTATAAACAGCATACATCCAGCTTGGGCAGACATACAATATGTGCAGCTGGATGTATGCTGCACATATTTTGGCTACCAAGTCATAAGCCAATTCTGCTACACAGACAGGATAAATTGTGCATCTCATTTTTCCTTCCTTCTGACAGATGAGAAGGGTCAAAAAAATAATGATGTCAACCAGGCCAAAAAGGCAAAATAGTGACCAAGTCGTGAAGTGGGGAGGGTGGGAGAACAGCTTGATGACATAGTGTTGAGGTAGCAGCAGCATGAGGAGACCACAGACTGGCAAGGTGACATAGTATGGAGGTGGCAGCAGCAGCAGCATGAGATGGCTACAGAGTGGCAAGGTGACAGTGTGGAGGTGAATTCTCTTTAAAACATAACTCAGCTGAGGTGGTGGAGCCTTGACTGCCTGGAATTGGGTGCTTGCCATTGGGCGATGCAGCTGTTGCTGCGGCAGGATGGACCACCACATTGGATTTACGGTTCTCCCAGGCCACTTTATGGTGACGCTGCATATGTGGACGCAGGGCTGTGGTGCCAACATTGTCACCCTGGTCACGCTTCACCTTCTGCCCTCAGATACGGCAAATGGCCATGTTCACCTCCTCCGCCTGCTCAACAAAAAACGCCCACACCACGACGAGTAGGTGATTTTACCCCCAACACTCTGCATTGACTGACTGCTACTGCCACTGCCTCCGTGAACCCCTGCACTACTACTTTCCGGGCAGGTAGGCTCCTGCAAAGTGGGAGGTCTACCCCGGGCATGTTTGACTCCCGACCTTCCACTGCTGCCACCCTGCTGACTCCCAGCCATGCTACCGACTTGCTGGCTCCGCCGCTGCATCACGAACAAGCTGCCACCCTCTTCTCCCGATGAGGATGATGAAGCCCTTCATCACCCAGCTCCCAATTGCGATTGGCTACATCAACATCGATTACTGTCTGCACGTCACTGATGTCCTTTTCAACAATCTCTGAGATAGGAGCCTGACCGCTCTCAATACCAGTTCCCATGACACTCTCTTCATCACTACTTGCCCGTCTACCGGAGGAAGCGGTGGGTGTCTCCTCCGGATCTTGGCTGGGCAGTAGCTGCTGACTATCCTCTAGTGGCTCGTCCTTGCTGTATAGTATAGTAGAACTGAGCCCACAGCATATAATACTTCTCTGGCTGAGGGAACAGAAATGGACAGAGGCAAGTTGAGCACAGGGCCTGCTCCTGGGCCATGCCAACTAAGGGTTGTGTCTGACGAACCCACCAACTCATTGCTGGGGGTGTCTGATGTCACTTGGGAAGAAGTGGATGACCGAGTCAACCATTGAAGAACTGCTGGGTTGCTGGTCAAGACACGACCGCTAGATGACACCGGGAGCTCAGGCCTCTCGGAGTGACCCCGGCTGCCACGCCCCCTTACTCTGCTGCAACTTGTGCTTACATCAGAAACATTTACAGTGCCTTGCAAAAGTATTTACCCCCCTTGACTTTTTTTCGTATTTTGTTACATTACAGCCTCAAGTTCAATGTTTTGTTAATCTGAATTTTATGTGATGGATCAGAACACATTAGTCTAAGTTGGTGAAGTTAAATATATATAAATAAAACTATTGTTTAGAAATAGAAGACAGAAAATTGGCATGTGCGTATGTATTCACCCCCTTTGTTAGGAAGCCCATAAAAAGCTCTGGTGCAACCAATTACCTTCAGAAGTCACAAAATTTGTGATATGATGTCCACCTGTGTGCAATCTAAGTGTCACATGATCTGTCATTACATATACACACCTTTTTTTGAAAGGCCCCAGAGGCTGCAACACCTAAGCAAAGAGGCATCACTAACCAAACACTGCCATGAAGACCAAGGAACTCTCCAAACAAGTAAGGGACAATGTTGTTTAGAAGTACAAGTCAGGGTTAGGTTATAAAAAAATATCAAAATCTTTGATGATCCCCAGGAGCACCATCAAATCTATCATAACCAAATGGAAAGAACATGGCACAACAGCAAACCTGCTACGAGACAGCCGCCCACCAAAACTGATGGACCGGGCAAAGAGGGCATTAATCCGAGAGGCATCACAGAGACCGAAGGTAACCCTAGAGGAGCTGCAGAGTTCCACAGCAGAGACTGTACATAGGACGACAATAAGCCGTACTCTCCATAGTAATGGGCTTTATGGCAGAGTGGGCAGAAGAAATCCATTACTTTCAGCAAAAAACAAAAAGGCACTTTGTGAGTTTGCGAAACGGCATGTGGGAGACTCCCAAAATGTATAAAGAAAGGTGCTCTAGTCTGCCGAGACTAAAATTTAACTTTTCGGCCATCAAAGTAAATGCTATGTCTGGCACAAACCCAACACATCACCCAAAGCACATCATCCCACAGTAAAACATGGTGGTGGCAGTATCATGCTGTGGGGATGTTTTTCAACAGCCGGGACTGGGAAACTGGTCAGAGTTGAGGGAAAGATTAATGGTGCTAAATACAGGGACTAGGATGGAGGTTCACCTTCTAGCAGGACAATGACCCCAAACACACTGCTAAAGCAACACTAGAGCGGTTTAAGGGGGAAACATGTAAATGTGTTGGAATGGCCTAGTCAAAGCCCAGATCTCAATAGAAAATATGTGGTCAGACTTAAATATTGCTGTTCGCAAGCGCAAACCATCCAACTTGAAGGAGCTGGAGCAGTTTTGCAACGTGGAATGGGCAAAAATCCCAGAGGTAAGATGTGGCAAGCTCATAGTGTCATGGAACCATGAACCAGACGTACAACAAGAGATAAGTGGAAAATAAGAAGGTTTTATTGAAGAGCAAGCCGTAGCAAAGTCCGAACGGATGGCTAAACCGAAGCAGGGTCTTGCGGAGACAGAGGTCAGGAACCAGAAGGGTAGTCAGACGAAGCCAGGAACAGGAACCAACGGGGTAGTCAGACGAAGCCGGAATCAGGAACCAACGGGGTAGTCAGACGAAGCCGGAATCAGGAACCAACGGGGTAGTCAGACGAGGCCAGGATCAAGAACCAGAAGCAGCAGCAGTCTTGGAAGCATGTGAACACAGGAGGACCAAGCAAGGAACTGAAGCCACAGACCTCCTATATATATGAGCTAGGCATCCAGCTCCTCCCAGTGGGAAGGAGGAGCCGCAGGGTGGGAGGCTACAAGAAAACCCAGAAACCAAGATGGCCGCCAGCACATGTCAAACGAAGGGAACAGCAAGGAGGTAAGACCATGACAGTACCTCCCCCTCAAGGGCCCCTCCTCCGCGGAGTAAGGAACGGTTTCTGAGGGAAGCGTGCGTGGAAGGCTCGGAGCAAGACAGGAGCATGGACATCTGCGGAGGGAACCCAGGAACGCTCCTCTGGACCATAACCACGCCAATGGACCAAAAACTGCACCCGGCCGCGGACCAGGCGTGAGTCCAGGATATTGCTCACCTCATGCTCCTCACGATTGCCCACTTGGACCGGACGAGGCCGAGGAATCGAGGAAGTGAAACGATTACACACCAGTGGCTTCAACAGGGAGACATGAAACACGTTGGAGATCCGCATGCCAGGAGGAAGCGCAAGGGCATAGGCTACCGGGTTTACCCTGCGAAGCACTCGGAAGGGACCAACAAAGCGAGGCGCCAGCTTGGGAGTGGGCACTCGAAGGTTGAGGTTGCGGGTGGACAACCATACGCGGTCTCCGACCTGGTAGGAAGGAGCGGGCGCTCGTCTGCGATCAGCCTGGAGTTTCTGGCGCTGCGCAGAGACCTCAAGGGACCTCTGGATCTGTACCCAAGAAGCACGTAGGACGGAAAGGTGATCCTCCACAGCCGGAATATCCTGGGGAGAGAATACCTCCGGTAACACGGCAGGTTGGAACCCATAATTGGCCATGAAGGGAGACGTCCCAGAGGAAGAGTTCACCGCCGTGTTCCTGGCAAACTCAGCCCAAGGCAGGAGGTCAACCCAATTGTCTTGGTGATCGGAGACATAGCAACGAAGGAATTGCTCCAAGGCCTGATTGGATCGTTCTGCGGCCCCATTGGACTGAGGGTGGTAGGCCGAGGAGAAAGAGAGATGAATCCCCAACTGGGAGCAAAAGGCGCGCCAGAACCTGGACACAAACTGACTCCCCCGATCCGACACAATCTCCTTGGGCAAACCGTGCAACCGGAAGACCTCCCTGGCAAAAATCGAGGCCAACTCTTGTGCAGAGGGTAACTTCTTGAGAGGAACACAGTGGCACATTTTGGAAAACCGATCCACAATCATGAGAATGACCGTATGGCCTCGGGATGCAGGGAGGTCCACAATGAAATCCATCCCCAGGTGTGACCATGGACGCTCCCCGGTGGCTATGGGTTGCAAAAGGCCCAACGGAAGGTGCCGAGGGGACTTACTCTGGGCACAAACGGAGCATGCCGCTACATATGCGGCGATGTCGGAACGTAGAGAAGGCCACCAGAACAGACGTGAAACCGCCCAGGACAGCTGATTCTTTCCAGGGTGCCCCGCGGCCTTGGAGTTATGGTAGGTTCGCAACAACCGAGTGCGCAACTCCTCAGGCACAAAACCTCTGCCGTTGGGTCTCCCAGAGGGAGCACCAGATTGAGCCGCCAAAATCTGCTCACCCAGAGGAGAAGTCAGGCTGGTGCGAATAGCGGCCAGGATCTGATTCGGGGGTATGACCGTAGTCGGAATCGACTCCTCCCCGGACAGCTCGGAGTACTGCCGTGATAAGGCATCCGCTCTGATGTTCTTGGAGCCGGGTAGGTAGGAGACCACGTAATTAAAACGTGACAAGAACAGAGCCCATCTGGCCTGACGTGGTGTCAATCTCTTGGCCTCAGAGAGGTAGGTCAGATTCTTGTGGTCCGTCAGGATGAGAACCGGAACCACCGAGCCCTCGAGCAAGTGCCTCCATTCTTTAAGGGCCTGCACGATGGCCAATAACTCCCTGTCACCAATCTGATAGTTGCACTCCGCGGAAGACAGTTTCCGGGAGTAAAACCCACAAGGAAGCAGAGGACCCTCTGGTGTTCTACGCTGAGACAGGAGGGCGCCTACTCCCGTCTCAGACGCGTCCACCTCGAGGACAAAAGGCAACCCAGGGTTGGGATGCGACAGAATCGGAGCCGACACAAAGGCGGACTTTAGAGCCTCAAAAGCTCGGATGGCCTCGAGCGGCCAGACCTGAGGATTACTGCCCCTCCTGGTCAGATCCGTGAGAGGCTTGGCTAGCATGGAAAAGTCCCTGATGAACTTCCGATAATAATTGGCGAAGCCCAAAAAGCGCTGCAGGGCACGAAGCCCACTGGGCTGGGGCCACTGTAAGACAGCCGAAACCTTCTCAGGATCCATGGTGAACCCCTCAGCGGAAATGATGTAACCTAAGAAGGTTACCTGGGATCGGTGAAATTCGCATTTCTCAAGCTTACCGAACAGCTTGTTCTCTCGTAAGCGTTGCAACACTCGTCTGACATCCAGAATGTGGGCCTCCATGGATGCAGAATATACCAAGATGTCATCCAAATAGACCACCACACACTGCTGCAACAGGTCACGGAAAACATCGTTGATGAATTCCTGGAAGACTGCGGGCGCATTGCACAACCCAAAGGGCATAACCAAGGATTCATAATGACCGGTCCTGGTGTTAAACGCGGTCTTCCACTCATCGCCCGCCTTGATCCTTACCAGGTTATATGCCGCCCTCAGGTCGAGTTTGGTAAAGACCGTGGCCCCTTTGAGGCGATCGAACAGCTCGGAAATCAAGGGTATCGGGTAAGCGTTCTTGATCGTGATGCGATTGAGACCCCTGTAATCGATGCAAGGCCTCAACTCGCCGCCCTTCTTTTTCACAAAGAAAAATCCAGCCCCTGCCGGGGACGAGGATTTGCGAATGTGTCCGCGTGAAAGCGCCTCCCTCACGTACTCCTCCATGGCCTCATTCTCCGCTACCGACAGTGGATAGACTTTGCCACGAGGAGGAACGGCACCGGATTGTAACTCTATGGCACAATCGTATGGGCGGTGCGGAGGTAGGGCAACCGCGCGCACCTTATCGAATACATCCCGGTACTCTTCGTATTCAGGAGGCAACAGAGAGTCCGAGGAAGTACACAGCAACTTGACAGGCCCATGGATGCAACTAGCCCCACACTGCGGTGACCACGAGAGGATCTCGACCGATCTCCAATCGAAAGTCGGATTATGCTTCTGGAGCCAGGGGTACCCCAAGACCACCGAGTAGTGTGGAGACGAAATAACCTGGAGGCAGACCGACTCTCTGTGAACGGCACCAATGGCCATCCCCACTGGAAGGGTCTCATGAGTCACGTGTGGCGGCAGAAGGGGTCTGCCGTCTATCGCCTCAAGAGCCAGTGGGGAACCTCGAGGCTGCAGAGGAATGGAATTGGCGGCAACGAACACTCTATCAATGAACAAACCACCAGCACCAGAGTCCACCAACGCCTGGGTCGTCACCGAGCCCCCGACCCAGGAGAGGACAACCGTGATCAGTGGTTTGTCAACACGGGAAACCGGGGACGAGGAGACTCCACCCAAGATCTGCCCCCGACAGGACCTCAGGTGCGAGCGTTCTCCCGGACGGTTCGGACATGCCAACCGAAAATGCCCACCGAGACCACAGTACATGCATCGGCCCTCGCGTCTCCGGAGTACCCTCTCCCCCTCAGACAGGCGAGCAAACCCCCGCTGCATGGGTTCACCCCCAGACAAGTCATCCCCAGGAGGCGTGGGAGGAGAGGGAGGCACGGGTGGGACAGCAAACGTAGGCGCCAATCTGTTAGGAGACCTCCGCAGGCTCTCCTTAAAGGAAGGTCTCTCCCTGAGTCTGGTGTCAATCAAAATCAGGAAAGAAATAAGAGACTCGAGCTCCACTGGTAGGTCCTTAGCTGCAACCTCATCTTTCAGGGCATCCGAGAGACCATGAGAGAAAGCAGCGACCAGAGCCTCATTATTCCAGCCCACCTCTGCTGCCAGGGTACGAAACTCAATGGCGTATTCAGCTACGGATCGTGAACCCTGTCTGATGGACATAAGGAGCTTCGCAGCAGAGGCAGCACGAGCCGGCACATCGAATACCTTCCGAAGAGAAGCAACAAAACCGGAAAACTCGGCAACCACCGGATTGTTGTTCTCCCATAAAGGGCTGGCCCAGGCCAAGGCCTTGTCCGAGAGCAGCGAGATCAAGAAGCCCACCCTTGATCTCTCAGTAGGAAAGGCATGTGGCAGCAACTCGAAGTAAATGCCCACCTGGTTAAGGAAACCTCGGCACTGAGTTGGCTCTCCCCCAAAGCGCTGTGGAAGGGGGGCAGAACCGGTCATACCCTGAAACACCACAGGCGCAGCAACAGGTGTCAGGGTAGACTCTGGCGCAACAACCGGAGCGGCAGTAGGAGCGGGCCCAGGAGCGACAACCGACCCATCGGCAACGGAAGCTAAATGAGCCGTGCGTTCAAGCAGGGTTTGCAACGCCACAGCGAACCGACCCAACAGGTGATCCTGCTGATCAAGTCTGGCAACCAGCGTAGGTAGCGAGGGTGGCCCTGTACCGTCAGAATTCATGGCTTGGTCCTAATGTCATGGAACCATGAACCAGACGTACAACAAGAGATAAGTGGAAAATAAGAAGGTTTTATTGAAGAGCAAGCCGTAGCAAAGTCCGAACGGATGGCTAAACCGAAGCAGGGTCTTGCGGAGACAGAGGTCAGGAACCAGAAGGGTAGTCAGACGAAGCCAGGAACAGGAACCAACGGGGTAGTCAGACGAAGCCGGAATCAGGAACCAACGGGGTAGTCAGACGAAGCCGGAATCAGGAACCAACGGGGTAGTCAGACGAGGCCAGGATCAAGAACCAGAAGCAGCAGCAGTCTTGGAAGCATGTGAACACAGGAGGACCAAGCAAGGAACTGAAGCCACAGACCTCCTATATATATGAGCTAGGCATCCAGCTCCTCCCAGTGGGAAGGAGGAGCCGCAGGGTGGGAGGCTACAAGAAAACCCAGAAACCAAGATGGCCGCCAGCACATGTCAAACGAAGGGAACAGCAAGGAGGTAAGACCATGACACATAGAGACTTATCCAAAGCGACTTGGAGCTGTGATTGCTGCAAAAGGTGGCTCTACAAAGTATTAACTTTAGGGGGATGAATAGTTATGCATATTGACTTTTTCTGTCATTTTGTCCTATTAGTTGTTTGCTTCATAATAAATAAATAAAAATCTTCAAAGTTGTGGGCATGTTCTGCAAATTAAATGATGCAAATCCTCGAACAATTCATGTTAATTCCAGCTTGTGAGGCACTAAAATACGAAAAAGGTCAAGGGGGTGAATACTTATGCAAGGCACCGTAAGCCTCTGCCCCTCCCCTGTGCAGGGCCTGTCACTTCTCTGACATACGGTTACGATCAAATAAGTAAATAAAAAGGATATTAATACACCTCAAAAAAGGCTGTAATTTGGTCACTTCACCACACAACGGCAAATAATACTTATTTTTTTTCCCCACTAATACACAACAAAAAAAGCTTTGAACATATAACTGCGCCACTGAACGGCAAGTAATATATATTATTTTGCCACTAATACACCCTAAAAAAGGGCTATAATTTTCTCTCTTCACCACACATCGGCTAATAAGCCAGTTTTTTTTAACTAATGCACGCCAAAAAAGGCTTTAGGACATATAACTGCATCGCTGAACAGCAAATAATACATTGTTTTGTCACTAATACCAGACAAAAAAGCTTTAGAACATATAACGGCCCCGCTGAATGGCAAATAATACTTTTTTTTGCTGACACTAATACACACTAAAAAAGGGCTGTAATTTTCTCACTTCACCACACAATGGCTAATAAGCCCTTTTTCCCACTAATACATGCCAAAAAAGGCTTTAGAACACATAACTGTACTGCTGAATGGCAAATAATACTTTTTTTTGTTGCCACTAATACACGCTAAAAAAGGGCTGTAATTTTCTCACTTCACCACACAACGGCTAATAAGCCCTTTTTTTCCCACTAATACACGCCAAAAAAGGCTTAAGAACATATAGGTGTAGTAGAGTTAACACTCATGATTTATAAGACGTGTTATCTAAACTAAATGTGTTAAGCAAACACCTTCAATTGCTTTTCAATGGCTTTTGTCTCAAAATAACGTGATGAGTTAAGAAATTTGAGTCAAGAGCTTGAGTGCTAACCGTGCTACATCTGTATAACTGCACCGCTGAACGACAAATAATACTTTTTTTTTGCCACTAATACACAACAACAAAAATGCTTTAGAACATAAAACTGCACCGATGAATGACAAATAATCCATTCTTTTTTGCCACTAATACACGCTAAAGAAGGGCTGTAATTTTCTCACTTCCCCACACAACAGCTAATAAGCCCTTTTTCCCACTAATACATGCCAAAAAAGGCTTTAGAACACAGAACTGTACTGCTGAATGGCAAATAATACTTTTTTTTGCCTCTAATACACGCCAAAAAGGCCTGTAATTTTCTCACTTCACCACACAACAGCTAATAAGCCCTTTTTTTCCCCACTAATACACACCAAAAAAGGCTCAAGAACATAGGCGCACAGCTGAATTGCAAATAATACCTTCTTTTGCCAATTATACATGACAAAAAAGGCTTTAGAACATATAACTGCACAGCTGAATGTAAAATAATACTTTTTTGCCACTAATAAACACCAAAAAGACTCTAATTTTCTCACTTCACCACACAACAGCTAATAAGCCTTTTCCCCCCCACTAATACACTCCAAAAAAGGCTTTAGAACATGGAACTGCACCGCTGAACGACAAATAATACTTTTGTTTTGCCACTAATACACGCCAAAAGAGCTTTAGAAAATATAACTACACCGCACAACGGCAAACAATAATTTTTTTTGCCACTAATACATGCCAAAAAGGGCTGTAATTTTCTCACTTCACCACACAACGGCTAATGAGCCCCTTTTTTTTCACTTATACACGCTAAAAAAGGCTTTAGAACATATAACTGCACCTGCACCCCAATAAAGAGAAAGGTTTGATGGAATTACAGAGTTATCATCTATTGCAAACCTTAAAGCAGCAGTATAATTGCAATTTGGATCCCCAGTCAATGCAGCAAGGTGTAATAGGATTTTTCCTATTACCGACGCTGTAAACTCCCCTATTAAACCCTGTTCTGCTTCAATACTGTGTAGTAATTCCTCCCTATCCTTTCCCGAAACCTCTAATGCTTTTTCCCTGAACTTCTATTCAGCAAAATAAAAGTCTTTTCTAGCACTGTCCTTAGCGCCTGCTGAAGTCTCTCCCTGCACTAAGTACTGGAAAATGGCTGAATCCAAAATGGGTGAGGCTTTTTATAGGGCTGTGACATCACAGCGCTGGCTGGCTGCTAATTGGCTGCATGCATGGCATTGTGGGTGAGCCCTCGTTCGCAGAGTTCTTTGCTCCATGTCCTAACACATGCAGCAACAATTTTAGGAAAAAATGTGATTCGTTACCACGAAGCGTGAGGAAATTTGGATTTGGTGCGAATCCAATTTTTCCCGAAATTCGGATCGAATTCCACTTCGTCAATATATCATTCTAGCACAAGTTATAAATTTGGGGGGTATTATCTCTCCTTGGAGATAGTGCCTTAATCGCATGAGGAGATTTATAGGCCAGGCAACGCTCTGGAATTCTGGGAAGAAAGGGACTCAAATGAGCTCTTAGCACGCTCTGCCTCTTTTGCCAACAGATGTAAGGCAGCTATCCTATAAGTCAATGTTCTACCTTTTAAACAGGCCTTGAGACATGACTCGCATATTAAATAAGCCAGAACCTCATCTGCAGTCAGCTGTTTCAGGCTGATTGTCCCTCATCAGTGCAGAGCAAAGAGTGCTGGCTTAACTCTGTGAGAGGCCTAGGTCAGGCTTTGGGGGGTACTATTTCTCCTTGCGGAGAGAGCGCCTTAATTGGTGTGAGGATACTTACAGGCCATATCTGCTCCTCTGGAATTCTGGGAAGAAAGGGATGCAAATGAGCTCTTAGCATGCTCTGCCTCTTTTGCCAACAGATGTAAGGCAGCTATTCTATAAGTCAATGTTCTACCTTTTAAACAGGCCTTGAGACATGACTCGCATATTAAATAAGCCAGAGCCTCATCTGCAGTCAGCTGTTTCAGGGTGATTGTCTCTCATCAGTGCAGAGCAAAGAGTGCTGGCTTAACTCGGTGAGAGGCCTAAGTCAGGATTTGGGGGGTACTATCTCTCCTTGGGGGAGAGCGCCTTAACTGGAAAGAAGTGTATGCAAATGAGCTCTTAGCTATCTCTGCCTCTAATACCACCAGATGTAAGGCATGCACAGATTTTATTGCTCATTTAATTTCAGATAATTTTTAGCATTAATATCTTACCTCTTCAAAAAAATCTAATGGTTTACAGCGGTTACATGTATAGCACCCAAATTATCTTGTGAAAATACTTTACATTTTAATACAAGAAAGCTATCTGAAAAATCTGAACACTTAGCTATTTAACTAAAAACTGGAACTGATTATGCCCTTAGCCTGCACACTTGATTAAATAAATATTGTATGATTTCTAAAGATAAACTGTATTAACGGCATGTTAAATATTCATTAGATTGATTTGGTGTTTACATCATTTTTTTCTGGAAAAAATAAAACTTTTGGAAGGAATTCTACTGGCAAGAACATCTTTAAAAAATAGCTTTGATGTAGTTGTGCTTAGTGGTTAAGAATGGTAAAGACACAAAAGGAACAACAGTCTTCAATATGAGCAGATGTCTTTTTATTTGCGTAAGAAAATACTTTTTTCAGTAATCAAGAACATAGTAAAATTGTTAAAAAGTTTTATTTAATACATTTTTATTACTGAAGCAGCCTACAAACACTTTTTAAAATTATAAAAAATGTCAAAATATTTACTGCATGCTGTAAAGGAAGATGTTCTGTTGTGCAGACACCTGGTTTTCAATGAGAATTAAAGAATAGTAGCATTCCAAAGTAGAATAAATGGTCCTTCATATACCAGTTGCAGCAAAGTTTAAAATCCAATGGGGGGGGGGGGGGGGTTATTAAATTCCCCAGATGGAATTAAAACATTGTTACAATGGGTTAACACTTATTTCCGTGTGCTGCTGTTCTTCAATTCTTTGAATACTTGGTGGGACTGCATGGTTGAGGTCTTTAGGGCTAGCATCCTTTATTTTGATCTGTATTACATATTGCTGCTTTTGCTTCTCTTCTCAGTGGTCAATCTGATGCTACACTATGTCATGGATTTTCCATGCATGCTTGTGACTAAATCTAAAATGTAATTATAGCTGGGTAACCCTCCCAGACATCACTGTTTTAGTCTCCTTAGGCCCGACACTGAAGGCTAAAATCAATATTTCCTCTCTATTCAAGTTTTGCTGCCAGAAAGCAAATGTTCCCACTTGGAAAGATCATTAATATTTTAATGAGTTTCTATTACAAGTAGAGATGAGCGAATCAAAGCTGACCAAGTCGAATTAGTTCTGAATTTCAGGAAAAATTAGATTCTGAATGAATGCGAATTTCCTTGCGCTTCTTGGTAACGAATCACAGTTTTTCCTAACATGGCTGCTAGACGGCCACAATGGCGGCTAAAATGGCGGCAACATGTGAGGACATGGGGCAAGGAACTCTGGGAAGGCGGGATGACCCATAATGTCATGCATGCAGCCAGTCAGCCCGGTGATGTCGCAGCTTAATAAATACAGCGGCCATCTTAGAGTCTGCCATTCACTATCGTACTTTGTTCAGGGACAGACGTGTATGCAGGCGCTAGGGAGAGTGAAAGAAAAACTAATTGTTAAAACAAAAAGGAAAGACGCAATTTACTAGTGCAGGGAAAGGATAGTGAGAGGAATCATTTCACAGGCAGGCAGAGACGTGTGCAGATACCAGGGAGAGTCATAGGAAAATCCTCATTGTGAAAAAAAAGCGATTTTATAAGTGCAGGGAAACATTACTTGGGGATCCAGATTGTCTCATAATACAGCTCTGTCATTCCAGCAATTAGTTATTGGGGTGCAAGTGCTATGTTGAAAAGCCTTTAGTGGCTTTTATTTGTGGAAAAAGATAAATATATACACAGGTCACTTTTGCTGTTAACTGCGCTGATATCATTTAGTGGCCTATTTCAATACAATATGAGAAATATTTACGCAGGTCACTTTTTTTGTTATTTGCGCTAAAAGAGTTTATTGCCATATTTCTAGAGAAAAATAGACTAAGTTCATATTTGCTGTTATTTGCCCTAAAAGTGTTTATTGGCATATTTCACTACAATACGAGAAAAATAGACCTAGTTCACATTTGATGTTATTTGCGATGAAAACATTTCTTGTCATATTTCACTACAATAGAAGAAAAATAGACGCAGTTCACATTTGGTGTTATTTGCGCTAAAAGCGTTTATTCCATATTTCTAGAGAAAAATAGACAGTTCATATTTGCTTTTATTTCCCCTAAAAGCATTTATTGTCTTATTTCACTAAAATACGAGAAAAATAGACACAGTTCACATTTGGTGTTATTTGCGCTAAAAGCGTTCATTTCCATATTTCTAGAGAAAAATAGACTTAGTTCATATTTGCTTTTATTTACCCTAAAAGCGTTTTTTGTCATATTATTTAGTTCAGCTAAAAGTATGTCAGACAGAGAAATGCCAGGCCCTGCACAGGGGAGTGTCAGAGGCGTAAATTATTCTGGCGCAGGCACAGGTCGCAGCAGAGTAAGGGAGCGTGTTCGTGATTGGTTGACTGGATCTTTGACTTCGTTGCAAGTGACAGCAGCACCAATAGCCTGAGTCTAGAGTCGCTGATGAGCAGCTTTCTTCACCCGCATAGTGAAGAAACTACTCACCAGCAGCAGCAGCAGGTAGACCTGGAGCAGGACCTGAACCAGCAGGTGGTGGCATACTTTGACAGCACCCTGCCAGCCGTCATAGAAGAGCCACTGGACTACTGTGCAGCCAAACTGGATTTGTGGCCGCAACTGGCCGAGTTTGCCCTGGAAAAGCTGTCCTGCCTGGCCAGTAGTGTGCCATCAGAGAGGGTGTTTAGTGCGGTGGGCGCATTGTTACCCCAAGAAGAACTCGCCTGTCCACCCAAAATGTGTAGAGACTTACTTTTGTCAAGATGAATCAGGTATGGATCAGCCAGGATTTCCACCCACCAATGCCTGATGCACCAGATTAGATCATCCATCTCCACACTATGTCAAAGTGCCACTCTGTGGTATCATGCTGCTGCTACTGTTGCTGCCATTTCCACACTATGTCACCATGCCACTTTGTGGCCTCCTGATGCAGTCATGTCCACACTATGTCACCTTGCCAACTCTGTGGTATCATGCTGCTATTGCTGCTATCTCCACACCATGTCACCTTGCCACTCTGTGGCCTCCTAATGCTGCCATGTCAACACTATGTCACCTTGCCATTCTGTGTTATCATGCTGCTGCTGTTGCTGCCATGTCCACACTATGTCACCTTGCCACTCTGTGGCCTCCTGATGCTGCCACCTCCACACTATGTCACCATGCCACTCTGTAGCCTAATCATACACATGGATTACTGACCAAATGCTGACCGAGTGAAGGCAGATGCTCAACAGACAAGATCCGTTTTTTGTGGGTTATTGTTCTGATGGATCAGAGGAAGGGCAAAATAATGAGTGACTTCAACACAAACTTACTGCTGACACCCACTCAACTCTGTCGAGGGTGCTCTACTTGTATAAGCATTTAATAAAACAGGTTCTGTTGTAGACATCTATGTGGAATCAGCTGACGAGGGTGTAGAAGGAGTGCGCTTCTTCTTGACGCTAACATGGACCTGTAAGGCTAAGTAAATACATGAGTTATTTGGTCATTTTTTTGTCCCCGTGACTGCCCAAATAAGTGAAGTGTGCAGTGATTCTAATAGCGACGCCTGTCATCTGCATGTCATACTGACTCACAATATTATTTCACTACCAAAGCAGACTCCCTATGTGTGTTACTGCAAGGCACAGTGTTCTACACCCATATAAAGGCCCTATTCAACCCGGAAATAGCCATTTTTTTAATCAGGATTCGTTGTGAATATATTCGTATCAAAGCAAATTTTTTCAGAAAATTTCGCAAAACGTCTGAATAGAATTTTTTTGAAATTCACTCATCTTTAATTATAATCTTTCTGATGTATAGCATGCATTGTAGATGTACATAATAACATGCGTATGCATAGATGGCACTGTATATTTGTAAGTGATACCAGCCTGTATGTCTATTGTATTTAACATTCAAATTTATGACCTTTATATGAAATACAAAAGAATTAGAAGAACGGTCCACTGGTTTACTTGAAAATTTGTGAACTGGAAACCGTTATTTGGTTGAAACTGTACTAATTGTAAATCCTCAGAGCAATACATCCTGATCTTGCGTTGTGTTTCTTTGCATCCCAATGACCAGCCCCATCAATGTCCACATGATAGTGAGCATACGTATGTACATTGATAATCGCTGTGGATGGTGATTTGGGTCCACACAATGTTAAACTAACAAAGAACAAAAAGTACTAGTGACGTGAGTAGTGAAACTGGAAACTATTAGAACTGATTAGTCAGCAAAGAAATGTTATTATAGAGTAGAATTAAAAATGCAATATACTACTGGTATTTCTTGGAAAATCTTATCATGCTTATGTTTTGTATTTTCTCATTGCAGATGAGTTTCATGTACAAGATTCCCACACATTGGGTACAATCACCTCAGACAACATTAATGTCATTTTGTCAGAAGATAAGACCTCAACAAAAGAGCCAGCTTCCATCACCACTGTTAAAAGATTGCCTGCTTACATAGATTCAAATGCAGTTTTGGTTTCCCCAACTGAAGAACTGCAGCCAGATATTGTGGCTATATCACATTCTGAAGCTCCTCATGTCTTTGAGGACAGTAGTCTTGTCTCAAGTATCAAACCACCTGAAGATACCTCTCAAGATGTATTGGGGTTACCCGAAGAAGTAACTAATTCGGTAACACAAGAAACAACTCCAGAACCATTAGAATTGTTTGACAAATCTACTCAAAACTTTGAAACATTCAGAGAAACTACTCTCGGAGAAGTAGGAATGGTGGACAAACCTACTCCTAATGTAGCTGATATGTTTGAAGAACCAGGATCAGCCTCTGAACAAACAACGTTGGGATCAGTAGGAGTAACTGAAAGCACATCCCCTCAAATAGTTGAAGCATCTGAACAAATTACTCAAGATATGATTCCAGTGGTTGAAGGAACAACGCCAATGTCAACTGGCTCAGGCTCTACTGACAGTATTAGTCAGTATGATTACAACAGTATGATGACAACTTCTAGGACTACTGTCCTAGAATCAAGTTTGACAGCAAGCAGTACACATAGCACTGATAAAGAGAATGAGTATGAAGTTGCAGACAGCACAAATAAAATGGAAGATATGACGTCAAATTTGGACATTGTCACACGCAATTCATTAGATAATTTAACGTCTATCACAGAGTCTCCTGCTGACAAAGCAAAAGAACTTGTTGTGTTCTTTAGCCTACGGGTGACTAACATGCCATTTTCTGATGACCTATTCAATAAAAGTTCCCCAGAATACAGAGCACTTGAACAGCAATTCCTTCACCTGGTGGGTAAACATTTTTTACTGGGAAGAAAAACATATTTACATAGCAGGGTTATGATTCTCTATATCTAGTCTACAATTTAGTCGGGGGTTTTGTTTTGTGGAGGAGGGGTTCAACAAAGAAGGTCAATATCTTTAGATTTTTTATATATTATATAACTATATTTTATATATTATTTATAGCATTGCTGCCAAGAGGTGATAATAAGTTCTGCTATTGTAGAAAGATCAAAATGAAGTAACATTAAAAGTCATTTACAAAACCACACACAGGAATAATCATAACTCGAGTGTCACTTTTGTGACTTCTTCAATATTTAGATCTGTAGAAGAGAACTGCACTTTTAATGTTTTATTAATTTGTAGAAAATTCCCATGTGGACCCAAATTAGAGGTACACCCTTGATGTACTGTCTGTATATTGGTCAGAAAAGAATCCATAAACTTATGCAGTTGACATGAAAGGATGGAGTACAGGTCCCCTAGAGACCTAGGAGTGGAAAGGAAGCTGCATATAAAGTATTATTTGTGTATGTAGTATGTCGTTTTACTGTGCTGTCTTATCTATGCTTTCAGCAGTATAATACAGCGGTCAACTATCAGTGACTCCCCTAACCTGTAATGTAAATAAGATGACTTTTCTGACCTAGTCTACACAGCAAAGTTAAAAAGTGAGGTGCAGAAAACAGGAAATGCAGGTGTTTTTTATTGAAAGTAAATTGTGTAAAAACTGGAATATTTCAGGATTTGCATTGTCACATAAAAATGCTTCCATCCTATGCTACCTTATAAGATAAATTTTCTTTAAAAAGTTAAATATGCATAGGGGAATGAATTTTCCCTTTATTAATCACAACTTTCTGTAGATTAAAGTATTTCTCAGTGAGGTGCCTTTACAGAACGCATCACTGCCTTCAATTTCTGGAACCATGAAAGCTGTGCTTTAAATTGCCCCATTTCCATACATTATTTACAAATGACCATTGATTGTACATTTTATATATGGCATGGGTGGAATTTCTCTGTAGGTTTTTCATTCTATGTAGCTTCGCTTTCCAAAAGCATGAAAGGTGCAAAGGAAGATTATAGTACAGGAGCGTAACAAATATTCATAGGACCTCATAGTATAACTTGGAATGGGGCCCCTTTCAACCATGACCACTTTCAGAAGTGAGTTCAGAAATGTTCAGGATTATTGTCCCTAATGCACACACTAATGTCACAGTACATGGATAATGCACATAGCAATGTAATAATAGTGGGACAATGCACACAGTGATGGCATAAAACTGTCATAATGCACACAGTGATGTCATAGTACAGAGGTAATGCACAGAGTGATGTCATAGTACAGAGATAATGCACACAGTAATGTTAAAATATAGGGATAAACACTGTACAGGGACAATAAAAACATTGATGTCACGGTAAAACAATAATAAATACAGTGACATCACAATATTGGGATAATGCACACAGTGATATCACAGTACAGAGATAATTTAATCATGTTACAAGACATGAGTTATTCACATAGCCATGCAGGTAAAATGCACAAAGTGATATGAGAACAGTAGGATAATGCCTACAGCAGGGATAACTATGGGAATGGGGACACATTCAGTTTTCTATGCCACCTTAAATGCATTTCGCTACTAACTGCACCTTTTCAGCGGAGATGGGCTCCCTTCATTGTTGGGCCCTACAGCAGCTGCTATGCCTGCTATTCTGGTAGTTATGCCCATGTTTAGGTACCGTAGCTATAATGCAATGACAGGCCACTACAATGGTAACTCAGTGGTATAACTGTAGAGCAAAGTGTCCTGCACAGTTTAAGATATCAATTTTAGGAATGTAACAGAAAACTACAGGGAGTAGGTGCAACAGAGAGTTATAGCACCAGCACCAAAGCTTCTTAAATATATTTTTCAATTTGACAATTGTCTTGTTCTAACCTCAAAATTAATGTGTGTTACTCCAATAAGAAACATTGTCCATTTAGCTAAATCACACATAGTAAAGCTGAGCACTATGGGCCGTCTTCATAAAACCGCTTTAAGAAAAAGTGCCTATGTTAAACAATGAAGACCAAATAGGTTGCAGCTTTAATTTACTGAGAGAAGAAAAACTGAAGTGACTTAACTGGTTGCAGCACTAACAATTTTTCTAAGGACATACTCTATATAAGGAGGCATTTGTATTGTTAGCACGCTAGGTCTATGTGGGTGGTCATGTGGCTATTCTTACTTCAGTATAGGGTTGTTTTTCCCTTGTGAACACTAGTCTACATAGGCACAAAAGGGACAGGAAGGTGACTTTAGAAAGAAAAGGGCAAGGAGCATGGAGAGAGCATGGAACAACCTTTTAGATTTAGATTTATGCTGTAGGATCACGTGTTCTCCAAAATCTCCAGAACAGGCCACTGTGAACGCATGTCCTCAGGTGTAATAGAAACTGCTGTACTATAAAATGTCTCTACTACTATTGCCATACAGTATCTCATGGACAATCTAAGGTCTAAGCAATGAGGTAGCGGAGGGAAGTTTAATATGTCTACTACTATTGCCATACAGTATCTCATGGACAATCTAAGGTCTAAGCAATGAGGTAGCAGAGGGAAGTTTAATATGTCTACTACTATTGCCATACAGTATCTCATGGACAATCTAAGGTCTAAGCTATGAGGTAGCAGAGGGAAGTTTAATATGTCTACTACTATTGCCATACAGTATCTCATGAACAATCTAAGATCTAAGCAATGAGGTAGCAGAGGGAAGTTTAATATGTCTACTACTACTGCCATACAGTATCTCAGAGACAATCTAAGGTCTAAGCAATGAGGTAGCGGAGGGAAGTTTAATATGTCTACTACTATTGCCATACAGTATCTCATGGACAATCTAAGGTCTAAGCAATGAGGTAGCAGAGGGAAGTTTAATATGTCTACTACTATTGCCATACAGTATCTCATGGACAATCTAAGGTCTAAGCTATGAGGTAGCAGAGGGAAGTTTAATATGTCTACTACTATTGCCATACAGTATCTCATGAACAATCTAAGATCTAAGCAATGAGGTAGCAGAGGGAAGTTTAATATGTCTACTACTACTGCCATACAGTATCTCAGAGACAATCTAAGGTCTAAGCAATGAGGTAGCAGAGGGAAGTTTAATATGTCTACTACTATTGCCATACAGTATCTCATGAACAATCTAAAGTCTAAGCAATGAGGTAGCAGAGGGAAGTTTAATATGTCTACTACTATTGCCATACAGTATCTCATGAACAATCTAAGGTCTAAGCAATGAGGTAGCGGAGGGAAGTTTAATATGTCTACTACTATTGCCATACAGTATCTCATGAACAATCTAAGGTCTAAGCAATGAGGTAGCGGAGGGAAGTTTAATGTGTCTAAAGCTGGCCATACACATTAGATAAATGTCAACCAAACCCACCAGTGGGTGCACCACTCTCCATTCATAGCTATGGGACTCTCAGCTATTTTTAGAACTTCCATAGCAGAGAACGGAAAGCACACCACCCATGTGCTCCTCTTTATTTTGGGGCCCCCATTCTGGAGATAGAAGTGGGTCTCAAAGGTGGGACCTGGGCCTGTGTAATACAAGTGGTCAAACTTTCAGACAGACTCCCTGACATAGCAAATTGCAGGAAATTTACATTGCTGCCTTCACTATTTTCATAATTTTGGTGCAGTTTATGCCATTTCTTGTAATGTATTTTACTAATCATAAATCTCGCTTTACTTTGATAAATCATTGCTCACAGCACTTTTTCCCATTTCTATGTTCTTAATAAACATATTTCATAGAACTGTATTTATCTATGTGTACAAGGACTATATTACAGAAAATGAACTGGCATTTCATACAGTACAGACAGTGAAGACCGTGGAAGTAATGCAAGCGTTTCTTTCTTGCAGCTGCTTCCATATCTTCAAACAAATCTCACAGGATTTAGGCACCTTGAAATTCTTAACTTCAGGAAAGGGAGTGTGATTGTGAACAGCAAGCTGAAATTTGCCAAGCCTGTGCCGTATAATGTCACTGAGGCTGTCCATTGTGTTTTAGAAGATTTTTGCAATGCGGCAGCAGAACTCCTGAATTTACAGATTGACAGTTATTCACTTGACATTGAACCAGGTAAGAATACACAATCACCTAAAGTGTGCTAAATTTTGTGTTGTCTTGTCAATGTTACCTTTAAAAATAAGCAAAAAAAAGATTTATAAGCTGAAAATAACTTCACTATGGAAGACTGGATTGAGAACCTGCTGTTCTACCCAAGACTTAACAATGGTTCATTTTAACGCTATAATGTCTGCATTTCTAGTCTCTGTGTGTTGCAGATTTGATGGATGTTCCCTTAAGAGTTAGGCTCTCAATTAAAAACATAGCGCAGTCTAGAGGATAGTACATGCTGTAATTATCTGTGAGAAGTCAACCGTACACTTGAAATAGGGGTTTGCCAAAAGTGCCTAAACTACCTCTCATGACATGTCCTGTCATTAGAGAGAGGAAAGTAAGGCTACATTCACACATGCATGAAAGAAATCAGGCGGACTGTTCTGGAACAGAAAATGCCTGCTAGAATTCCCCCTTATCCAGCATAGCCAGATAGTGCTGTGCCCCACCGTACCCCATTGGCTATAATAGTGCAGGTTCTGTAATCCCAAGATTCACTTAATGGGTTAAAGGCAGTGTTATGTTAATAAAGGCCAGTCACTGTAATTCTGAAACTTTCTAATATGCTTTGTGTTTCCATTCCTTATCTTAAAGATCTCTGCTTGCTGTCAATAAATAGAATTTTCATTCATTTACATCTGAAGGCTTGCAATGCGTCCTGGCCTTGTCCTGCTCACACCAGGCACAGCTCATCTATCACTTTCCCTATCACATTGAAAAATTATTCTTTACTATTGTAAGGCCACTTTTCTACAGTTGTTTAACCCCTTAAGGACCCTGAGATTTTCCATTTTTGCGTTTTCCCATAGTCCTAACTTTTTTATTTTTCCATTCACATAGCCTTATAAGGACTTATTTTTTGCAGGACAAGATGTACTTTCTAATGGCACCATTTACGGTTGCATACCATGTAGTAGGAAGTGGGAAAAAAAATTCCAAATGAGGTAGAATTGGGAAAAACACAATTCTGATAAAGGTTTTTCTTTTTTACACTGTACACTATGCAGTAAAATTGGCCTGTTATCTTCTTTCTCCAGGTCAGTAAGGTTACAACGATACCACACTTGTATAATTTTTCTTGTGTTTTAATACTGAAAAAAAAAAAAAAAAAACCTTTGAGGGAAAAAAAATATATTTTTTATAACCATATTCTAACCCCTTTAACTTTTTTGTAGGTATGTGTACAGGGCTGTGCGAGGGCTCATTTTTTTTGCGGGATGATCTGTTCTTTTCAGTGATACCAATTTTAAGTATGTGCGACTTTTTGATCACTTAAAAAATATATATATTGGGTAGTCGAAGTGACAAAAAATGGCAAATTGCCAGTTTTTATTTTTTTCCTGTTACGCCATTTGCCGTATGCCATTACTATTGCTATATTTTAATTGTATGGGCATTTTCATACGCGGTGATGCCTATGATGTTTATTTTTTTTTATTGGTCAAGTATTTTTATTTCAAGGAAAGGGGGTGATTTGAACTTTTAGGTTTTTGATTTTTTTTTATGTGTAAAAACTTTTTTTAAACTTTTTTTTAAGTCACTTTGGGTGACAATAACTGGCATTAGATTGTCCATTGTGTTTATTGATGGCTATATAGCCATCATTGAAGACTTCATTTGCACTATACCAATGCAATGCTGCCACCTAGTGGCCTGTATTGGTATATTCTTGAAATAAGCTCCAAAGCCTGCTTGAGGCTTCGGACTATTTCAGAGATATAACAGGTTCCCCAAAGGGGAACGCTGTTACCGGAGCGGAAGCGTGTGACTTCCGCTTCCGGACTGATCAAATGTGACCACGGCATCTGAAGGAGAAAATGTATGCGATCAGCCTTATGGCTGATCGCATACATGTGCCGCGGGTCTCTGCTATTTAAAATAGCAGAAACCCTGCGGCATTGGCGCCCACTGCACATGCGGGCGCCATGTTTGGGGACCGGACTTCCGCCGTACGTATACGGCAGAGGTCCTTAAGGGGTTAATATCCACACCTATACTGATCGAAGTCCACTTCAGTTGAAGCAAAGGAGGACCGAGTGTCAAAATGCGGCCATGTTTTGTTAGCCAAAGAAAAAAATTGTGTACTGTTTTATAAAAAGTCTACTTTATCTTAATACCAATATTCAGATAAAGATCTGAAAGAATAATGTACACCTTCTCATAGATGGAGCTTGACGTGATCTAGAATACCAGTCCTTTTTTACAAAATGAAATTTGAACAATGAACCGTTTTCTGTTCTAACAAACAACCAAACTAATACAAATGCAATATTCGTCTAGAGAAATACTCATTCCTCCTGCAAATAATCATGCAAATGTGGATTTATTGTGTTGGCTTCTTCTAGAAATTTCAGTACTATAGTATTCATTGGAAAATGGAGTAGGAGGACAGTAATTCTTAGAGATGTCCAAGGCATCAATGTTTGAACATTGAGATAAAGCTTATGATGACCAAGTAAAACAATAGTAGCAGAGCCACATATATTGTATCACTATACAAAATAATAAATAAAGTACAAATTACAGCAGATTTTAATTTCACATGAAATATAAGCCCTGGGTACTACAGCAGGGGAACATAAATACGGTCGCCAATATAAATGGATACTTCCAACTGCAGTGTTAAAATATGAAAATGGATTCTTTCATGTATATATAGGATTTGTTTGATGATCTTTTCTTTGGAAGCAAAGCTGAACATCACAGTACGATTCATCATTATAATAGTGCTTGTCTGTGTACCTTGTTTCTTCCGGCAAATTGGCCGCTTAATAGCATTTTTTTATTATGTTGCTCATAACAATACTATCATTCTAAATATCATTTCAAATTATATTAAATAATCATGCATAAAGTATTAGGCCTTGACTGTGGATGCAGGATTGCATTCCTATGTGCAAATATAAGTGGAGCTAAAATAACTTTCATATTTTGAAAGTGTTGTTAATTCTACATTTATTAAACAGGTTTATACTTTTATTACTTTATATTTTAATCATCTTATGTAAAAATTTTAAAGGGCGTTTCCTTGAAAAGACATTGGGCCAGATTTATCATGACTCTGACAGCTCACTCCACTTTCACATATAGCTAAAGTCAGTTTTAGCCAAGTCAGATTTATGATCAGCCCTTTAAGACTGTAATAAATGTGATTTGACGGTAGCAGTTTATCCGTCAGTAAGCAGCTTTACAAAAGTCACACGTCTTTACAAAAAAGTTGCACATCTTTACAAAAAGTTGCATGCTCTATTAAATAGTCTTAGAAAATAAGCATGGTCCTCACTGGAGTGAAATTGTGCATTTTTTTGTGACTTTTTTGCAACTTTTTAAATAGTCGCAATAGTAAATCTGTCTAGAGATTCATTTACATAAGAAAACACGCCCACTTTCAGAAAACAGGCGAGCATAGTGCAGAGCAGAAAAAAGTCGCAAATTTTTGTGCAGTTTAAGCGATTGCGCAAAAATGTGTGACTTTTTCACTCCCTTATCCTGACTTGAGCTAATGATAAATCAGGCCCATTGTTTTTCTGAGCATCTATACAAAATCTAAAACAAGACCCAAACCTACCATATCAAATTATTACATTTATGATTTTGGTGTTTCCTTCTGTGGCAATGGTGTCCCCTTAGGGTCTAGGTTCTTGGTGTGACTGCTACTGTTCTGGTTCTGATCAATAGTCAGGTAGGTTAATACACTGCTCCAAATTAGATAGATAGATAGATAGATAGATAGATAGATAGATACGTGCATGCACAGCGAGAGAAATAACACTGACACTCTATATAAGGTCAAAGCATAACTCTAATTTATTAGGTGGAGGCTTCACATTATATACCCTCCATATTAGTGGGAGGAGTGGGCTCACATGATTGGTCTTTTAGCAATAAGGAATGTAAACAGGAAATAAGTTTAAGGCATATGTATGATAGATTCAGAGGAATTCCTGACAGTTTCAAGTCTTTGCTGCAAAAAGTTTAAATCATAGAATGCATACTGGGGGTTGTCTCTCGGACAGACACCATTTTGTAAGTGACAAGCAAATGTCCATTATATTCCATAACACTGCTAGGAAAAACGCTTCAGTGTGCAATCATTGTGAATTTGAAACCTCAGACTTCTACCATTCAAAAGGTGCTGAGCCACAATTCAAATGGATGGGGTTAGCTGCAGTGCTAGGTGCTGGCTGCTACATACAGATGAGATCCTACACTTGAATAAAAATATTGGAGCAGTGAAGCCCCCTCTTTCAGACCACCATTGATCAAACATTGATGAACTTTCCTCATTCATATGTTTCTCATTTTTTACTATATATACAGTACAGACCAAAAGTTTGGACACACCTTCTCATTCAAAGAGTTTTCTTTATTTTCATGACTATAAAAATTGTAGATTCACACTGAAGGCATCAAAACTATGAATTAACACATGTGGAATTATATACATAACAAAAAAAGTGTGAAACAACTGAAAATATGTAATATTCTAGGTTCTTCAAAGTAGCCACCTTTTGCTTTGATTACTGCTTTGCACACTCTTGATGAGCTTCAAGAGGTAGTCACCTGAAATGGTCTTCCAACAGTCTTGAAGGAGTTCCCAGAGATGCTTAGCACTTGTTGGCCCTTTTGCCTTCACTCTGCGGTCCAGCTCACCCCAAACCATTTCGATTGGGTTCAGGTCCGGTGACTGTGGAGGCCAGGTCATCTGGCGCAGCACCCCATCACTCTCCTTCATGGTCAAATAGCCCTTACACAGCCTGGAGGTGTGTTTGGGGTCATTGTCCTGTTGAAAAATAAATGATGGTCCAACTAAACGCAAACCGGATGGAATAGCATGCCGCTGCAAGATGCTGTGGTAGCCATGCTGGTTCAGTATGCCTTCAATTTTGAATAAATCCCCAACAGTGTCACCTGCAAAGCACCCCCACACCATCACACCTCCTCCTCCATGCTTCACAATGGGAACCAGGCATGTAGAGTCCATCCGTTCACCTTTTCTGCGTCGCACAAAGACACAGTGGTTGGAACCAAAGATCTCAAATTTGGACTCATCAGACCAAAGCACAGATTTCCACTGGTCTAATGTCCATTCCTTGTGTTCTTTAGCCCAAACAAGTCTCTTCTGCTTGTTACCTGTCCTTAGCAGTGGTTTCCTAGCAGATATTCTACCAAGAAGGCCTGATTCACACAGTCTCCTCTTAACAGTTGTTCTAGAGATGTGTCTGCTGCTAGAACTCTGTGTGGCATTGACCTGGTCTCTAATCTGAGCTGCTGTTAACCTGCGATTTCTGAGGCTGGTGACTCGGCTGAACTTATCCTCCGCAGCAGAGGTGACTCTTGGTCTTTCTTTCCTGGGGCGGTCCGCATGTGAGCCAGTTTCTTTGTAGCGCTTGAAGGTTTTTGTGACTGCACTTGGGGACACTTTCAAAGTTTTCCCAATTTTTCGGACTGACTGACCTTCATTTCTTAAAGTAATGATGGCCACTCGTTTTTCTTTACTTAGCTGCTTTTTTCTTGCCATAATACAAATTCTAACAGTCTATTCAGTAGGACTATCAGCTGTGTATCCACCTGACTTCTCCACAACGCAACTGATGGTCCCAACCCCATTTATAAGGCAAGAAATCCCACTTATTAAACCTGACAGGGCACACCTGTGAAGTGAAAACCATTTCAGGTGACTACCTCTTGAAGCTCATCAAGAGAATGCCAAGAGTGTGCAAAGCAGTAATCAAAGCAAAAGGTGGCTACTTTGAAGAACCTAGAATATGACATATTTTCAGTTGTTTCACACTTTTTTGTTATGTATATAATTCCACATGTTTTAATTCATAGTTTTGATGCCTTCAGTGTGAACCTACAATTTTCATAGTCATGAAAATAAAGAAAACTCTTTGAATGAGGTGTGTCCAAACTTTTGGTCTGTACTGTATATATTTATATATATATATATATATTAGTATACCTCCACTACACATCTAAAGGACCTAGGACGGTGGTTGTCAACCTGTGGCTCTCCAGACGTTGCAAAACAAAGACACTCCCATGAACTGACTGCCAATTTCAAAACCAAAAGGAAAAAAATTATGAAAATTATAATTAGTAATTGCCTCTCAGAATGTTCTCTTCATGCATCCAGTGCTGGTGGTCACACATTCAGTAGAATGTCTGAATTTTCTCCACTCAATAGGAAGGGGAGTGATTCCTGCTATTGTGCAGAGCGGTCAATAAGAATTGGCATTCTAGAAGAGATAAATGTACATTCCCATAAAGCCCCTAAAATTATGCCATCCAGTCATTGGCATAAATGTGTAACCAACCAGCATGATAGAGAGAATATACAATGAGAGGGATTTATCATGAGGGGAATTATTAAAGTCAGTTTAGCAGAAGCTTGTGTTGCCAGAATTTTCACCAAATCTATCAAATGTTGTAGGATGTTTGATACATTTGGTGCTTCTTTAAGTCTACTACTTCTGTTTTGAAATGTTAGATTACTTTCTATGCCACAACTTTACTAGAGTAAGATTGTCACAATTCTTTTTTTACTTTTTCAGGGAATCTGCCAGCAGTTTTGACCATTCTAAACTGCTGACAGCACTAGGTAAGAGTTTGGGATAACAAATACAAACTTACCTGTTGTGGAGCTTTTATCATCAGGAGCAGTGAGAATATGAACTTTAATTCTGCTGGAGATGAAGCTCCACTGATAACAGCTTTCTGCATCGAGCTGCTTCATAGTGCCCCCTCTGCCTCTGCTATAAATTACAGCTGAAGTGGATAGATGCTATAGCTGTCACTCAGGGTGTAGGGGAACATAAGGGAGGGGCTGTGAAACAATTCAATGTGGGAAGCGGAGTGCACTTCACAGTGAAGCTCTTCTCCCAGTGCAATTAAGGAGTAGAATCTGGGGGAATAAAAAAAAATCATATTCTCACTACTCCTGATGGAAGAAACTCCACAAAAGGGATGCGTGTACTGCTCTCCCTAGCCCCCTACCTAATGCTGACAGGAGTTTAGCATGATGAGACTGCTGACAGGCTCCATTTAAAAAAGTTGCAGTTGATAATTATTGATTAAAGCATCTGCTAACCACACCATGTACTCTCTGGCTGTCAACAATAAAATAAAAAAGTTGTAAATGAAATGTTGTCAGGCAGTGTGCATTTAACCAAGTCATATATTATCACAGCAATTTGATAGTGTGAAGTAATGTAAATGTTTCATGTGTCTTTCCAGCTGACCAGGCAGACCCATGCAAGTTTATGGCATGCGATGAGTATTCAGAATGCATAACAAACTCCTATACAAAAGAAGAATCCTGTGTATGTAAACCAGGATTCATGAGTATCGATGGCCTGCCATGCCAAAGTATTTGTGAGCTGGAACCCAATTATTGTTCGGAGGGTGAAAAATGTAAAATTGAGGCTGGAAAAGGGGCTGTTTGCAGGTAACACCTAAGCTGGATAGATAAGGAGTAGTGAATATTCTGTGCTGTATGTTGTGTACTAATGTGAATGCTTTGTACAATGTATTTTAAATAATTTATTCTGTATCGTCAGTATAGGATATGAAATTCAAGAGCGTAATTGTCTGTAAATTGATTAGTATGATTACTATGTACAGCAACGTGAATGTCACTACTAGCCAAATGTAGAATACAAAAAATAACATACAACAAACATATGGAAATCAAACATAGGAAAGATGGGAGTCTTCTGTATTAATCATGGCATGTATTGCATGGAAGTAAAGGAAGGGAATTCCCTTTATTAGTCCCCCACCTTGCAATCTCCAGGGCTACCAGTTTTGCAAAGACAACCTGGAGCCTAACCAACGAGAATATATATTATACCTTACCAGATGGCTGTACGTTTTCTATGCACATGCAATATTGTATTGATGGTCTATCCTCAGTATAGGTCATCAATGTAAGATCAGCAGGGCTCCGACTCCCAGCACCCCTGCAAATCAGCTGTATTTCAGAACCGGAATTGCACAGCTCCATTCACTGTGTAGTGGATGGTGCTAAGTAAATCAGCACTGCTTCTATTGACTTATATGGGAACAGTACTGCAGTAGCCAGCTCGGTCCAGTGGTGCTGGGAGTCAGACCCCCCTCTGATATGATATTGATGACTAGGGGTGAGTGAATCACGATTCAGATCCAAGATCTAAAGTCGATTAATTCCTAAACTGACCAGAGTTGTGTTCCTGGGGCCAGAATTTAGCTCCTATCATCTGGCCCTATATCAGATGTGCGTTTTGCCCCTATATCAATGCGCTGTTAGTCCATTAAGAGGCCGCACACTTTTTCTGTATTGACCCATTTAGGTATTGTCCCCTGATGAACCCTCTGTTGCATTAAGAGAGGGAAATGCGTTGGAACCTGTGAAATTGGGAAACATCTTGAAATTTCATCTTGTAATAGGGTCTTTTCAAGGACAGTTCAGTCCTAGGTACGTGGACAGAGTACACCTACCATTAAGGTGTATCTCTGGGCTGAGCAGCTGTGGAGGGAAAGTTTAGGGATAGTTATTCCCTGTATCCCAGTTTCTCAGCCTTTTACCGCCCTTCGTTTACCATTGATAGCTTTCTATGCACCAATTAAGATGCTTTATCCCAGTTGTAATTTTATTTTATTGTGATTATAAATAAAAGTTAAGTTTTAGGTCCTTGCCCTCAGTAAGGTCAAAATTGGCTCCATCTCTACAAGAGTTAAATAATAGACAATACAGTTCTAATATACTCAAACTCCTAAATAGGCAGGCGCCCATGAGTGAATTCAGTACTGCATATCAGGCACTATTTCTTCAGCATTTGTAGTTTTGTTGAAGTACAGTATCCTGTAATGATCATACAGTCACATTGGCATCATACTGTTTTTTTGGCTCCATCTTTACATCAACATAATTATTGCGGAATTATGTTGAGCATGCAGAGAGCTCTTGGCAGGCGTTGTAAGTTGCATCTGGGGTGAGTAAATGATTGTGCTTCTTTTAGACTTTGACCCCAACTGATTTGCTTCATTTGTTGCCTCTAACATAAGAATAGCCTTATTTGTATGTATGGGTAATTCGCAACAAAATATTCACATAAATCTCTATAAAAACATAGCTTTTTGTAGCTGGGAATTGTGCCAATAAATCTATAACCTATTCATTGCCTTTTAATCATTTGCTGCCATACCAAGAAATCTTACAAAAAAGGGTCAAACATTTTCATGTTGTAAGTGCCCATTATATGCAAAAATAAAATGTTCATATTATATATTAACCAATTACACAACTTTATCGGTACAGTATTGCTAATGGAGTGAAGTCTAGGTGACATTTACACAGATTCTTGCCGTTTAGTAATATAAAGCTAAACTGTTGCTAAACACATTGCTTCTAGTAGCAAAAAAGTTTTTTACGTTCTGGGACCACTTTTCTGAGGGATTTTGATATAGAGAATCTAGTTTACAGAAGTTTACAGAAAACAAACCAGTACCGTATTTTTCGCCGTATAAGACGCACCTTTTTCTTCCCCCAAAATGGGGGAGAAATGCCCCTGCGTCTTATACGGCGAATGCAGTCAGTTTTACATCGCTGGATGCGATGTAAAGCGAGCAGGGACTCGGGGAGGGACTGGGAGGAGGAGCTGGGGCCGGCAATAGCGGCGGGGCGGTGCAGTCACTGTACTAAAGGCCCGCCCCGCCGCTCCGGTGTACTAATAAAATGTCATATTCCAATTAATGGTTACTAAATATGCCCCTTTATGCCTAATGGTACCTTAAATCCTAAGCGCATCCGTACAATGCAGGCCGGGCGGGCGGCAGCGTAACTCCCTGATGTCACGTGCCTGCGCCGCCTACTTTATGAATGAAGCAGGCGGCGCAGGCAAGTGACGTCAGTGAGTGACGCGCCGCGCCGGCTGCCCGGCCTGCCGGCATTGTACTGAAGCGCTTAGGATTTAAGGTACTTTTAGGAATAAAGAGGCATATTTAATAACTATTAACTGAATAAGACATATTATATTAGTATACTGGAGCGGCGGGGGATCTGTGGATGGCACAGTTATGGGCTGGGAGGGTCTGTGGATGACACATGTATAACAGTGCCATCCACAGATCCCCCCCCTGTAACAGTGCCATCCACAGATCCCCCCCCCTGTAACAGTGCCAGCCACAGATCCCCCCATAACAGTGTCTGTCATCCACAGTTCCCTCATAACAGTGTCCGTCATCCACAGTTCCCCCCATAACAGTGTCCGTCATCCACAGATCCCTCCCCATAAGTGTCCGTCATCTACAGATCCCCCCCATAACAGTGTCAGTCATCCACAGATCCCCCCCATAACAGTGTCCGTCATCCACAGATCCCCCCATAACAGTGTCCGTCATCCACAGATCCCCCCATAACAGTGTCCGTCATCCACAGATCCCCAGTAATAGTGCCATCCACAGACCACCTAGTTCCAAACCCACAGCACACCTTTTGGTTAAAAATTTTTTTTTTCTTATTTTCCTCCCCAAAAACCTAGGTGCGTCTTATACGCCGGTGCGTCTTATACGGCGAAAAATACGGTACCTATTTACAGTATCCACAGTAGATCATTCTGGTTGTAATTTAGTATGAAGGTCAGTGTTCGTGTCATAAAAGGTTAATCCTTATGATTTCTGTCCCTGCCGCTGAACAACTTTTACCAGTTATACACATTATTGTTCTTCCATCCACAGGCCATTGGCATGGTATTTCACAATAGATGTTAGTTCTTTTTTTATCAATATTCTAGAGACATTTGTAGCACATTGAACAAGTTCTCCTTTTGATCTAGAGATCTATCACCTGTTTTTCAGTCTACCTGCCTTTTTGTCTGTCTATTGCCATTATGTTGTTCCTCAACTGTTGATGTTCTTGCAATACAACTTTGCTCATTGGAATTTTACTGCTGTATATACAGTCTTTCATGCTATCATTTTTCCTATATTTCCATTTTTGCTATATTGTCTAATAATTAATAATCATTTGATTAACTATAAAGTAATATAAATTGGCACTTGGTGGTGCTGGTGGCATATATGGTAATGTATCAACATATTTTTGATTATAAATTCTGGATTATAATCTGGAATTATTTTTAATGTGACCGTCCAGTTCAAAAATACTTACATGATGTCCTTCTTTCAGCTACTAAGTCTACTAAAGGCACAGTCTGCATTAGATAGTCTAGAAGTAGTATGGCCATCTTGGATGACAGAATAGAAGCCCAGAAATACGTGAATCAGCAGCTGAAAGGCTAAAAGGGAGGTCACCATGTAACTGTTCTGTTTGTTCTGCAGTTTATTTTGTTTTCTTGAACGGGAGGATTGCATTAAAATACTATTCACTACCATGCACCTTCAGACAAAAAATATTTGCTATATATCTGTATATAACTTAAGATAAAAATTTAGATTTTTACTGAACCTTTTTATCGGCGCTGAACACAGGAGGCAGAAATTCTTGCGTGATATTTTTAAAAAAAGAAAGTTGATTTTTATTTCTTTGTCAACGCGTTTCAAGGGCGCACAGCCCTCTTCATCAGGACAATAAAAATGTATATAACTTAAGCCAGACATACAAATGAGATTAATTATGTCTAAATGTTTGTTATCAGCTACTGTATCTCTCCTGATCTCCCCATACAAATATATGCTCGGCCCAAACATCTCTGGTGAGCGGCTTATCTTCCCAAGAATAATTGGGCATGTTAAAATCCAACTGCCCTACCCTTTTCTTTCCCTGACATTTGCCATCAGGAGAAATTTGGGAGGCCCCTATTCACATTGGATACACAAGTCATAGATGGGAAATTAAGGTAGGGTCAAAACACATAATACAGCAGCAGAGCAGCAGGTGTAGGTAAAAAAGGACAAAGCGGGACTGTATTCAGGATGTGGCCAATTTGTAACAAGGCTCAGGGAGTAAAAATACACAGAATAGCACTAAGGACAAAAACAAGCAAACCTGACAAAACCTGTTCAGACAAAATTCTTTAAGGCAGTACTACTCAATCCATACAATACAGTGTCCACATGCATTCTTTGTATATGTGAAGGCTGCAAGCAAGTTCTGATCACCACTGTTCAAGGATCCAGTACAACTCCAGTCACATCAAAGATGATGCTGTTCTTATTAACAGATGACAAACATCATACAGTATGGTTAAACAATAATAGTAATACAATACATAATTTGTAGATGCACTTAGTATGGAGAAACATAACACATTCACCAAGATTTCTGGAAGAAAGGGCACCACTATTTCTAGGGTGGGGTAACCCCCAATTCAAATTAACCCAGAACTATTACAAAATGAAATTAATAGACTTCATTAGTCCTAGAAAGGACCCTTGTGGTAGTCCGTGGTAGACACAGACAAAAGAGGCTGCAAGAACAGTATACCCCCTTACTATCCAACAAATAATTTGTGCTAGGACTTCAACATAGATCTCTTTTATGTTTGATATATCACAAACAAAAAATAGGGTGGTATCAAAAGGCATGAAGTGCTCAACCCCATATGCAGTTGTGCATCTATACCCAGGGGAGCAGATCCTGCACTTGTGGCACTTGTGGCCCGTTGCTGATGGCGATCCCCGGCAAAAATGCAAACAGTGGAGGATGCCCGCAGCAGACTACAAGTACCACAAAATGACATCCTACACAAGATAGAAAAATGTGTGGATGTAAATAGCTATAGGAAATAAACATTAAGGAAGGTGCAAACAACAAAGTCTGACTAAACCTTCAAACTGGTGTTAAAATTGAGAATTTAGTCAATATATCATTATATGAAGGACATATCTGAGCCCAAGCACCGTGCACAGGTATTTGAAGTAGCTCAGGACCTAACGCTTACCTACCTGTGCCGTATGGGCAATACCAGGAGCCAGTGGGTGAATTACAGGAGCATGAGGTCCGACTCACAGCAAACTCCCAGTTACCTCCAGCATGCAGCCATGCTTGCAATGGGAGGAGGGAGGAGGCTGCGAGTCCCACCCAAGACTGGCTGATAAGGCCCAGGCCTCACAGGTGCACCTAAATGTTGCCTGTGGATGAAAATCAGGCACATTTAAATATGGAGTTTATATACCTCCAAACATATCTATATATAAACTTCAAAAACTGGAGTGGTGTCAAAAGGCAGGAAGTGCTCAACCCCATATGCAGTTGTGCATCTATACCCAGGGGAGCAGATCCTGCACTTGTGGCCCGTTGCTCATGGCGATCCCCAGCAAAAATGCAAACAGTGGAGGATGCCCGCAGAGGACCACAAGTACCACAAAAAAACATTCTACAGAAGATAAAAAAAGTGTGGATGTAAATAGCTATATGAAATAAACATTAATAAGGAAGGTGCACTACTGTGGATGTAAACAACCAAGTCTGACTAAACCCTCAAACAGCAGGTCCGCAATATATGTGCACCAGCCGTGTGCTCCCCCACATCACGGATGCGGACCCATTCACTTGTTCTATTTTTTTATGTTGCGGACGGGTCACAAACTCATTCAAGTTGAATGGGTCTCGATCCGTCCAGGCCTCCGCATGGATGTTGCCCGTGCATTGGGGACCGCAAATTGCGGTCCACAATGCACGGATCGGCTGCATAACAGCCGTGTGCATGAGGCCTAAAGGATAAAGTCCTAGGTTGAAGAAAAAAGGATTCAGTATCATCAATAGGGATTTTTTTTAAAGTGGCTGTGCCAATTAACTGACCACTTCTGCATAGTTTTTGCAAAAAAGTAACAAAGCAGGTGTCATAGATGAGAAGTATGCTTCTGGTCTCCTATTTTCATTACCAGACTAATTGGCAGTTTGTACGCTCTTCTAGATTACTTCTTTCCCATTAATGCTTTAAAGATTTCATAATAATAAAGCACAATATAAGAGAGGATGTGCTCATTTCTCAGCTTAACTGCAGCAGGCAGAAAATATCGATAAGCACCTACGGCACAATCATTAGTATGCCACAACCATTTTACTCTATTAAAATAAAATGATTTCTATTGGCTTTCTATGCTATAGAAAGAACAAGCAAATCCTCATATCTAGCGTTATATCATTTATTTACACAGTGGCTCCTCTCCTGACCTTTCTGCATAGCTGTCCTTTTCATTTCAAAATCTCCAGTAATCTCCGTAATAAAAATACAACAAATGACATATACAGCTCTTTAAATATTAATTGCAATGACTGCCACTAGTAAGCAGGCTTGATTTAGTGTGAACTGTCTATCGAAAATACCAGAACAATAAGTCTCAGAGACTCCTGGTCTTTTATTTCTTTTTCAACTGCTTATGTGAGTTAAGAAAATAAAAATAAAAATTTCATTATTTTAACTCTACGTATATGATTATTGTGACCTAAAGTAGCTCTCACATGAAAAAATTCTCACTAGTGACTGTATTTGTAAGTTATAACCTCCCTTCTGATCCTCAGCTGTGTCATGTGACCAACACTCTTCTTTCCAACTGACACAGGACAGGAAGTCAGTTACTTCTCTATTCATTTCTATGAGACTGACATTGAGGCTCCCATAGAAATACATAGAAAATATGGCTTCCTGTCAACATATAAGATGTGTTATTTGAAGAGTCAGATTGTTGGTCACATGACACAGCTGAGGATCAGAAAGGAGGTAATAACTCACAAATACAGTCACTGGTAAGAAAATTACCTTCACAATAGTTTACAACATGTACCATTCTAATAGCTCAGAGAATAAAAAATAATAGTGGGAGTGCTTCTTTAAAAAAAATACACCCAGAGGCAAGACCCAGAGGTGAGACCCGCACCTGATATTGGTGGCATATCCTAGAGATATGCCATCATTGTATGAGATGGGTATAACCCTTCAACTTATGAAGACCATGTACTATTAGGATATATGGACATCATACTGTGGAGTTAACCCCCTCAATCACCCAAAACAGCATGCCCCTGTGTAAGGACAGATCCTATATTGTCAGGCCCAGTCTATCCAAGTATTAAGTGGACAGCCATTCATTTCAGCCAGGGGAAATTTCTGCCCCGGTAAGGCTTCTCCCCCAGTGACTGAAAGGGGTGTCCTCATGAGGCAATAAAATGCTACTTTCCCCTGATTTAAAGAGTAACTAAACTTTTGCTAAAATGTTTGTTAAAATGTCCCTAATGCCATAATATAACTTTTTTGTAATATACTTTATTAATGCATTTTGAATAGACTTTTCCTCCCTAAAGCGCACCTTTCCTTATGCGCTTAAAATTGACTTCTCAGCTGTGTACGGAGTTGACGGAGTTGGCAGTTTCTCAATTGGGCCGCAGCACAGGGAGTACGGGCAGGAGCACACATTGCTGCTCCTGCCCGTGCCCTTGGAGGTTTACTAACTCTTGACATAGTACATAGGTACCCTATAACAATGTGCTATGCCAGGATTAGCTGTGCAGAGCGGGCTCCTACTTCTGCCTGTTTCACTAAGCTGAAGGTCCTGCATGTCAGCTCTTAGCTTAATGAAGCAGGCACAGTCAAGAGCCTGCTCCGCTCAGCTAATTAGTAAACCTCTGGGGGGCAGGAGCGGCAACGTGCGCTCCTGCCCGTACTCAATGCGCTGCAGCCCCATTCATAAAATGTAAAGTAAAGTAAAATGTCAGCCGCGTACAGAAAAGTCAATTTAAGCGCACAGTGCACCACTTTAGGGAGGGAAAACTGTATTAAAAATAACTTCAGTAAGCGATTTTTAAAGTGGAAAATCATTTTAAAGCATGAAACCAAATTTGACTTAATTTCTGAGGTACTAGACCTATGGTGAGCGTGATGATGTCACCGCACGCCCAGTGTGATCACGTGGTGATGTCATCAAGCTCGCCGCAGGTCCTTTGGCAGGTTTTCTCCAATCAAGACTGGAGTGGACAGTTTCTCCGCAAGCAAGTGGATGAGGGTTTTTTTCAGCCACCATTTTAGGAAAAATTCACAAAGAGCAAAGAAATTTGGGTTCGGGACACATTTTTCCTGAAATTCGAATTCCACTTTAAATGCTTTAATTTTCTCAAGACTATTGATGACCTATACTCAAGATAGGTCACAAATATCAGATTGGCGGGGGTCTGAGGAGGTGGTGGTCCATGCAAGTATGGATAGATGTAGAGTAATCAGTGGCGTCGCCAGGGGGGGGGCCAGAGGGGGTGCATGGAGCGCCGCCTCCTCTTCAAACAGCACATCAGTGGGGGTGCTGGACCCCCAACGATCTGATATTGATGACCTATTCAGGGGATAGGTCATCAATATAAACTGATGAACAACCCCTTTAAGTTCTAGACTGGACCAGGGTAAGTCGTTGGATGTCATATATCTTAACTTATCCAAAGCATTTGATACTGTGCCACATAAAAGGTTAGTACATAAAATGAGAATGCGTGGACTGGGGGAAAATGTCTGTATGTGGGTAAGTAATTGGCTCAATGATAGAAAACAGAGGGTGGTTATTAACGGTACACACTAAGATTAGGTCACTGTCACTAGTGGGGTACCTCAGTAGTCAGTATTGGGCCCTATTCTCTTCAATATATTTATTAACCCTTTAGTGACCACCAAAATGCCTTTTTACAATGGTCACTAAGGGACCTTAGCCTGGGTTGCCACTTTTTCATTGTGGCATGTTCTAAGCGCTGCACGGAGAGCAAGGGCTCAGCTCTCATATGAGAGTCACGCTCCTACTCTAACAGTCCAGACTAGTTAGCCCCTTACATGTGGTGCCTGCCGCACGTAAGCGGTGATAGAGGTAGTGGACTCCCTCTGTCTCCCATCGTCACCTCGCAAATGCGATCATGGGGTGCTGATGTGTGTATAGGTAGGCTAGGACCTGGTGTAGTCCCCAAGCCTGCCTTGAGTTACCCAGCAGGCTGCGCATCTCTGTTGCAGCCTGCTATTCAAAGTCAGTATAGCACTGACATTGAAATGCATTGCACTAGAGGGATAGTGCATTGTATTTTAGAACCAAACAAAAGATTGCCTGTTTAGTCCCCTTGTGGGACTATTAAGCGGTTAAAAAAATTTTTTATTTTAATTCCAATAAAAAATATGCGTTTCCCCATTGAAAATAGGCTTTTCAATGAAAAAATAATTGCAAAAATAAACTCTCCCCGAAGTTTGGTATTGCCATATCCATAAGACCAATAGTAAACAAATATCATATAAACTATCCCATATGAGGAACGCTGTATATATCATGTTAGTTATGCCGAAAAATAAACGCCGCAAAATTTATAACATGAAAACTCAGTGGTAGTATTGTTTTTTGTCCCTTCTCTCTCCCAGAAAGAGTTACTAAAAGTTAATCAAAAAGCTAAGTGTACCACAAAAAGGTACTATTAAAAACTACAAGCTATATAGATGGAAAAATAAAAAGAAGTTATTGCTTTTGTAAAGCGAGGACAAAAAAAAGGAAAACAAACAGTCAGTAAGGCCCAAAACAGACTGGTCACTAAGGGGTTAATGATCTTATAGAAGGGTTGGACAGTAAAATATAAATTTTAGCAGATTACACAAAACTGTGTAAAGTAATACGGCTATACTGTAGATGTATCTGGATAGATTGGAGGCTTGGGCAGACAGATGAGGTTTAACACTGATGAATGTAAGGTTATGCACATGGAAAGGAATAATACAAGTCACCTGTACATACTAAATGGTAAATCCCTGAGTAACACTGACATGGAAAAAGAATTTTAGTTGACAATAAACTTAATTATAGAAACCAGTGTCAGGCAGCTGCTGGCTGGAGAATGAGTGTAGAACACAGATCTGTCACTTTACAAATTACTAGTCAGACCACACATGGAGTACTATGTACAGTTCTGGGCTCCTGTGAACAAGACAGCAATAGCAGAGCTGGAGAGGGTTCAGAGGAGGGCAACTAAAGTAATAACTGGAATGGGTGGACTACAGTACCCTGAAAGATTATCAACATCAGCATTATTTAATTTAGAAAAAACACGACTGAGGTGAGATCTAATATATTAAGGGTCAGTGCAGAGATCTCTCCCATGATCTATTTATACCCAGGACTGTGACCGTGACAAAGGGGCATCCACTACGACTAGAGAAAATAAGCTTTCGACATCAATATAGATGAGGATTCTTTACTGTAAGAGCAGTAAGACTATGGAACTCTGCCTGAGGATGTGGTGATGGTGAACTCACTAAAAGAGTTCAGGAGGGATCTGGAGGGATTTCTGGAGTTACTATGTTGGAGTCCTCCCCTGCATAACGGAAACCGGACGGATCCTTTATGCAGGCCATAGACTTCTATTATGATAGAATGAATAATGGAATGCCTCTAAAGGGATTCCGTTATTCATTCCGTCATGGAATTGCGTTATGGTCCGTGGTAACGGAATCCATAACGCAATTCAGTAAATACCACAACATGAACCGAAAACGAGTTTCAAAATATGAAATTCACTCATCCCTAGTACAGAGGTGTTCTCCTATACATATAACACCCAGAGGAGCCTCTATAGTAGTGCACAGAGGCTATGAGGGTCCATACTAAGGAGCCGTATGGTCTCCATACCAGTGTGCATGAGCCCTAAATCAGAGCCTAAAAAAACAATAGAGTTGACTATAAAATCAGAACCAAAACACTAGGGTCTGTTCATGTCTCTCTTAAACACAAGCTTTTTTTCAAACATATAATTTTACGAAACACATAATACACCCTAGACAATGTTGTCTTGTTTTCAAATCACATAAAAGACATAAAAAAGATAAAGCTAAACAACTTTTGCATTCAGCAAAAGAAAACTTAAAATTCAAAGACGATTCTGACACATACAGTAAAACAGGCATTATAGAGAAGATTCGGTGCTGAACAAGCTTTATCAATGACAGCCATTGTCCGTTTCAGTTGTCTTAAAGGAAAATCCTGTTTTCACAGTGGAAGGCATTATACAAAAGCTGCTCTTCAGAATCTAGGCCTTTTTATTGTAGCTGTGTCATCCGGTGCCATATTGCTTGCCCTTATTGTCCTCAAACTTGCTGGGACAATGTATGGAGGATCCAACCACAAGACACATTTCGAGTAAGCCTGCCCGGTTTTTTTTCACTTCACATATTAAGAAAGTGTGCCTGGGTTGCATATGCCATACATACTCATCAAGTGTGAACTATTTTGTTGTAGAGTTAATGTGAACCGCTTCAGTCTACACAGTTCTGGAAAAATTAACCCTTACCATGATGGCAGTCAGAACAGACCTAACAGTCATACTGACCACAGAGGAGGGCACGCACCTCAACACGCACAGCTCAGTGCGCAGAGGTAAAAGCGTCTAGAACTTAGGCCTCTTACCAGAATTTTCTTCCACTATATTCTAATAACACAAAGTAGCTTAGCCACCATCGCTGCTTTTTTCCCCTCCATTCTAAAATTGATATAGCACAATTTGCCTGTAATGTATCCTACACGTGTGCTATCAGAAAGGTTTCCTTACAGGAATTCTGCAGCTTTCTATGTTTGACAGATTCTTTTTTTCATAACTGCTTTCTCTGTTTGGAACTGCTGTTACAATTTTCTCTCCCTTTGCTATTTATTATATTTTGCAGATTGCCAGTGTCCATTATACTAGATAATACGAAGAGCAGAAAATAAAAAGAATTTTCTTACCTGATGTTTGCAGTACAGTAAAAGGTTAGTACTGACCATCCAGCAGATATTCTGATAAATTCCAAATTTCTATCCAGCTCCCATAAGGGAATTACATGGGATAATAATAGGATTGTATTTGTCAAATAAAATCAACAGAAACAAAAGCTAACACCGCACAACAATTATTTTGATACTGAGAGAAAAACATGAGCGCACTGATCCCAAATATGAACTCAGAATTTTCCTGACACATCTAGATTTGAACCCCTTAAGGATTTTCCATGTTTGTGTTTTAGTTTTTCACTCCCCGTCTTCCCATAGTCCTAACTTTTTTATTTTTCCATTTACATAGCCTTATGAGGGCTTTTTTGCGGGACAAGTTGTACTTTCTAATGGTACCATTTACGGTTGCATACCATGTAGTAGGAAGCGGGAAAAAAAATTCAAAATGGAGTAGAATTGGGAAAAAACGCAATTCTGATAAAGTTTTTTACACTGTATACTATGCAGTAAAATTGACCTGTTATCTTCATTCTCCAGGTCAGTATAGTTACAACGATACCACACTTGTATAATTGTATTTATAATTTTAATACTGAAAAAAAAAAAACTTTAAGGAAATTTTTTTAAAATTTTTTATAACCATATTCTGACTCCTAGAACTTTTTTGTAGTTATGTGTACGGACGGGGGGGGCTCATTTTTTGCAGGACGATCTGTTCTTTTCAGTGATGCCAATTTGAAGTGTGCACGACTTTTTGATCACTTTTTATTAAAAAAATTATTGGGTAGTTGAAGTAACAAAAAATGGCAAATTTGCAGGGTTTTTTTTCGTTACGCCACTTGCCGTATGCCATTAATATTGTTATATTTTAATAGTATGGGCATTTTCGCACATGGCGATGCCCATGATATATTTTTTTTTTATTTTAAGGAAATTTTATTTTAAGTAAATGGGGTGATTTGAACTTTTATATTTTTTTATATTTGCAAACCCTTTTTTTTTTTTTTGTAACTTCGGGTGACCTTGGGTGACAATAACAATCATTAGATTGTCTATTGTGTTCATTTATGTCTATATAGACACCATTGAACACTTCATTTGTACTATGCCAATACAATTCTGCCACCTAGTGGCCTGCATTGGTATAGTCATCTAATAGGCACCGAAGCCTGCTTGGGGCTTCAGCCTATTAGATCAATGTAACAGGTTCCCCCGATCTCAGTCAGGGAACGATCAGGTAATTGTTGGAGTAAAACTCGTTCTATTCAAAATTATTTAATGCTTTCCAAGTGCTTAATTCTTTTAGGCATACTTATGCAAAGCAAATTTTTGGGACGTGTTACAACAATTCTGACTTCGGATTTGTAATCAGCACACTCGATTTAGTATAGGACAAATGGTTTTTGCCCAGTAGCAGACGGAAAGTAGGTTTTTTTTTGTTGCGTGGTGTAATTAATCATTTTTACACATTTTGTATGCAGATTATTGCTTGCCTGGTCCTAAGCTTTATGATGATAATATTTTTCAGTTTTCCCTGGATAATAACACTAACTGCATTTGTTTTGCAGGTGTACATATTAATGATGAGACTTTTTATGTGTGCAAGTCATATATTGTTCATTGACATACTCTTTATGCATGAGTTAGCTTAAATGTGCACATCCATCTCTACATCTAGCTAATAACTATATTATACATAATGAATACATGGCCATCCTGCATTCAGCTTTGATCTCTGATCAAAATAGTAACGAGAAAGATTGATCACACTTTAAACAAAATAATCCAGTCTATCTCCAAGAATACAAGCACTATTAAACCCCAAATAGAGAAGTCCTCAATTTCCTGTCCTTAGTCTGTCTTCTAAAAAGTAGAATTTATATAGACTCTGCTTTCATTGTTAAAACTGTAGATCATCATCCTCGGATTTATCATGGAACATTGTTAAATCGTCACTGTCGTTTCACTGTATACTGTATAAAAAAAACTTAATAATATACAATATCAAAGAAAGATGCCTTGTTCTAGATTATGTTTCAGCTGGCACTCCATTTGCTGTGAAAGTACAACACCCAGCATGCACACTTGGCTGGGTGTTGTTGTAACTCCTATAGAAGTGAAAGGAAGATTCTGGGAGTTGTAGTTTCAGAATAGTTGGAGTACCAAAGGTTGCTGATCTCTGTTTTGTTCCTTTCCCCAACTATTCTAAACTAACTTTCTCATCTGCCATTTTTGAGAAATCCATCTTGTTAAAACTAAAGTGGGATGCCTGCTTACTGAAAGATCAGATTACATCATCCTATAGAAGTCTACAGGGAAAGAGGGGGGCAAGTAAAGGGCAGTGAGAGATAAACAGAGGCCAACACGATTCAGCAGCTAATAGTAAGTGTTATATGTAATAGCAAGTGCTTTATTCACATCTATACTGCTCAGTAACTATCCATGATGCCCTATATTGTGCTTCCAATTGATTCTGAGTGAGTGAGAGAGAGTTAAGAATCATTAGATTATGTCTATATGTACAATTTATGGGCAGACATCATTACAGCTAGTCCCTAGTCACCAGCTCAGAAACAATGAAGAATTAGTGATGCAGTATGCAAAGGATAAAACTGCTAAAAGATGTCAGATAAAAGCCATATAATGATCAGATACAGTGCTATCATTTATGCATACATATATGAGCAGTTTATTTTGAAAAGATATACCAACTTATTCACGCCTTTTTCACATATCAGTGTTTCAGTCAGTGATTTTCATCAGTGATGGTGAGCCAAAACTAGAATTGGAGCCTCCAAAGACATAAGGTATAAGGAAAAGACACTGCACTTGTTCTTAGTTTAGAGCCACATCTAGTTTTGGCTCAAAATCTCGGATAACTAACCAAACACTATGTGAATAAGGCATAAGGCCTTTTTCACACTTCAATGACTTGATCAGTGATTTCCATCAGTGATGGTGAGCCAAAAACCAGGTGCTGGTCCAGAACACAGAACAGGTGTAAATCTTTCCATCATACTTTGTGTAGTCTCTTGTGTTGGGCGAGCATGCTCGGCCGAACACCTTTTTCACTCGAGCATCGCGATGCTCGGCACATCATTGTGTTCAGCCGAACACCGCACGTGCTCGAGCGCAATGCTCGAGTCTCCTCCCCGCACGCTTCTTGGCAGCTATGCAGCTAATAAACATGCAGGGAAGTAGTGCCACTCACTGTAATGCCGTAGTCATGTTGGTTACTGGCATTATAGTGATTGGCTGGCCGGAACACGTCATCGGGTGCTATATAGCAACCGAGGACACGTGGTTCAGCTCAGACTTAGCCAGGGCGAGCTGCAGCAGAAGGGACATATAGTGTAGGGAGAGGAATTGTGTGTTTTTTTTAGGGAGTTTTGGGTGTAGAAAGGTGACCCAACAGTCCTATTGTTTTATCTGGCTGCAAAATATATTAGTGCTAAATTGCGTACAATTGTTTGGCTGCTAGTGACAGCAGCGACATTCCCTGCGCTACATCTCCTGTATAACGTTAGCCGCTGGTGATAGCAGCGACATTACCTGCGCTACATCCCCTGTGTAACATTAGCCGCTGGTGACAGCAGCGACATTTCCTGTGCTACATCTCCTGTATAACGTTAGCTGCTGGAGACCGCAGCGACATTACCTTCGCTATATCTTCTGTATAACGTTAGCCGCTGGTGACAGCAGCAACATTACCTGCGCTACATCTCCTGTATAACATTTAATATGAAGAAGGCAAGCAGTAATGGACAGGGAGGTGTCCGTGATGCTGATAATGCATGCAGAGGTCGTGGCCCTGGGTGCGTTGAAACTGTGCCTGCTGCCAGAGTACAAGAAAAACAATCATCCACAATACCTAGCTTTATGTTCCAGTTTGCAGGCCGGCACAGGACAACACTCTCTTGAATTCAGACCAGTGTGACCAGGTGGTCGTTTGGATTGCAGCAGATAATGCTTCCAGTCGGTTAAGCACCACCCTGTCTTCCACAAAGTCCAGTCTCAGTAGCCAAGAGTCTGGTCAACAGAATCCTCACCCTGATCCTCCTTCCTCCCACCATGGAGATTCTTACCAAACAAGTGATCCCACACTCGGCTATTCCGAGGAGCTCTTTTCATCGCCATTCTTTCATTTGGCCCTCTTGCTAAGCCTGCTTGAAGAGGGATATGAGGAGATCTTGTGCACTGATTCCCAAACTCTTGAGCATCTACAGTCAGAAAAAGACGATGGTGGGGAGTGGCAATTTCACAAGGTGGATGATGATGATGAGACACAGTTGCCAATAAGTCAATTAGTGTCTCAAGAGGTTCATGATGAGGATGAGACACAGTTGTCAATAAGTGAGGTTCTTGTTAGGTCAACAAGTCAGGAGGATGACCAGAGTGAGGAAGTAGAAGAGGAGGTGGTGGATGATGAAATCACTGACCCAACCTGGGAAGGTGGCAAGTCGAGTGAGGACAGCAGTATGAGGACAGCAGTACAGGCTGGAAGAGGCAGTGGAATGGCAAAAGGGAGAAGGCGGGCCACACAAAATAGGCCCGCAACTGTTACCCGGAGCACCCCTTGCGGCAATCTCCCTTGCCAAGGGCTAGGTGTTCCGCAGTCTGGCTCTTTTTTGAGGAAAGTGCGGCCGATAAAAGAATTGTCATTTGCAACCTGTGCCGTACCAAAATGAGCAGTGGTGTGAACACTAGCAACCTCACCACCACCAGCATGATCCACCACAGGGCATCAAAACACCCTAATAGGTAGGCTGAATTCCTGGGTCCACAATCAGTGTCTGCGGGTCACACCACTACCTTCCTCTGTGTTGGCAATCCCCTGTCCAAGACGCAGGCCATGATGCTTCCTGCCCTGCACCTGGACCTTAGCAAGCACCATCAGCTAGCATATCCACTACTGTGTCCCAGCGCAGCGTACAGATGTCCATACCCCAGGCCTTTGTATGAAAACGCAAATACCCAGCCACCCACCCACAAGCCATAGCACTAAATGCGCACCTTTCCAAAATGCTGGCCCTGGAAATGTTGCCATTTAGGCTTGTGGACAATGAGGCTTTCCGCAGCCTGATGGCATTGGCGGTCCCTCATTACTCAGTCCTCAGCTGTCACTATTTTTCCCGGTGTGCCATCCCTGCCTTACACCAGCATGTGTCCCGTAATATCACCCGTGCCCTGACCAATACAGTTATTGGGAAGGTCCACTTAACGACTGACACATGGACAAGTGCTTTTGGCCAGGGAGGCTACATTTCCCTGATGGCACACTGGGAGAACGTTGTGGAGGCCGGGAGCGAGTCGCACCCTGGGATGGCACAGGTGCTACCGACGCCAAGGATTAAGGACCCTACTTCCATGAGGATTTCCGCCACCACCTACATTAGTGGCTGCAACCCCCCTTCTCCTCCCCACCTCCTCCTCCACCTCTGAATTCTCATCTTGCAGCACCAGTCAGCCATCAGTCAGTAGCTGGAAGCAGTGTAGCACTGCAGTGGGGAAGCGGCAACAGGCTGTGCTGAAAGTAATTTGCTTAGGTGACAAACAGCACACTGCCACAGAGCTGTGGCAGGTTATAAGGGACCAGACTGAGCTGTGGCTATCGCCACTCAACTTACAACCAGGCATGGTTGTGTCAGATAATGGCCGTAACTTGGTGGCGGATTTGGAGCTCGAAAAGCTCACACACATCCCATGCCTAGCCCAAGTGTTCAACTTAGTGGTTCAGCAGTTTCTCAAAACCTACCCCAATTTTCCTGAGCTATTGGTGAAGGTGCACCGTGTGTGTGACCATTTCCGAAAGTCATCTACAGCTGCCGCCGGTTTGGCAACGCTGCTGTGCAACGTGAGCACACGCTGGAACTCCACGTTCCACATGTTGGCCAGGCTTTGTGAGCAGCAGAGGGCAGTAGTGGAATGCACAACGCTGTTGTGCAACGTGAGCACGCGCTGGAACTCCACGTTCCACATGTTTGCCAGGTTTTGTGAGCAGCAGAGGGCAGTAGTGGAATACCACCTGCAACATGATCGTCACCTTTCCAGTCAGGTTCCGCTCTTCACAAGCGAAGAGTGGGCATGGATGTCTGACCTCTGTGAGGTTTTACACAACTTTGAGGAATCAACACCATCCCACTTCTGTGTCTACTGAAACACTCGCTGCTCACAATGAAGGCGGATGCTTTGCATGTGGAAGAAGTGGAAATGGTGGAAGACAGTACACAGGGTGATAGCCAGACCACCCTCAGTTTGTCTTCTCAGCGTGAATTGGATGATGAGGAGGAGGAGGAGCTGGAGAGGGTTGCCTCCGCTACAGAGGGTAGTACCCATAGCAGGTTTATTCCATCTGTTCAGCGTGGATGGGCCTAAGAGGAGGAAGAGGATGAGGAGATTGAGAGTCATCCTCTTGACGAGGACAGCGAAGTCTTGTCTTTTGGTACTCTGGCACACATGGCTGACTTTATGTTATGCTGCCTTTCCCGTGACCCTCGCATTATACGCATTTTGGCCAACACGATTACTGGTTCTTCACCCTTATCGACCCCCGCTACAAAGAGAACTTCTCATCTCTCATTCCTGTGGTGGAGAGGACTAGCAAAATGGTGCAATACCAGAAGGTCCTTGTGGAAAAATGGCTCAAAAATTTCCAGCTGACAACGCTGGCAGCAGAGTACGTAGTGCCTTGGGCAACCGAGGAGGAGAGACAAGGGGGACACACAGAAGTTCCAACAGAGGCAGGGCAACACTCTCCAAGGCCTAGGACAGTTTTCATAACACCCCGCCAGCACCCTCATCCTGATGCGCAGCCTACTGTCACAAGGAGGGAAATGTTTTGGAAGATGGTGAAGGAGTACGTAGCAGACCATGTCAGCGTACTCAATGATTCCTCTGTGCCTTACAACTATTGGGTGTCCAAGCTGGACACGTCTTTAAAACACGGGCATATCTAGATTCCACTCGATAACGAGTGGAATAAAAACAAAAGGAGGGGTAGGGGGCGCAGAAAAGGATAGTACGTCCAACACAAATATAAATTGATTGGAAGATAAAGGTGCTCACCTTTTAGGGTTGTGCTACTAATAGGCACAACACTATTGTAGACTTGTAGGATTATAGACCCTTTTTCCAGGACTGCAGCTGCAGAAAGAGTTTCTTTGGGATCTGATGACCAATCCCCCAAAGGATACTTGTAGGAAAGGAAGTTCTGGTCAGGCTCAAAATCACTGGTGGAGAATGTCTTTAGAGATCAAATCTTCTTTATTATATAGATAACGTATATCCATACGCTATCTATGAAATAAAGAAGATTTCATCTCTAAAGACCTTCTCCACCAGTGATTTTGCGCCTGACCAGAACTTCCTTTCCTACAAGCTGTACACGTGGCACAAACTGGCCCTCTATGCCTTGGAGGTGCTGGCCTGCCCTGCTGCCAGCGTTTTGTCAGAGCAGGTATTTAGTGCTGCTGGGGGCATAATAACTGATAAGCGCATCTGCCTGTTAACTGAAAATGCTGACAGGTTGACTCTCATCAAAATGAACAAGGCCTGGATTGCCCCTGACTTCTCTACTCCATCAGAGGAAAGTGGCTGAACATAAAGGCACTTTAAATGTGGCTTGTATGGTGTATTGAATGCACTGTATTCCCATGCACCCCTTCAACCACTAAAAAGGGTGTATGGTTTAATCTTCCTTTTCTCGTCCTCCTCATCATCATGTTTATTAGACTGCCCTCGCTCCTAATGTTTTAGAGGGTCAGCTCAGCAGCAGGCCCTCGCTCCTAATGTTTTAGAGGGTCAGCTCAGCAGCAGACCCTCACCCCTAATATTTTAGAGGATCAGCAGCAGGCCCTCGCCCCAAATGTTTTAGATGGTCAGATCAGCAGCAGACTCTCAACCCTAATTTTTTAGATGGTCAGATCAGCAGCAGGCCCTCACCCCTAATGTTTTAGAGGATCAGCTCAGCAGCAGACCCTAACCCCTAATTTTTTAGATGTCAGATCAGCAGCAGACTCTTGCCTCCAATGTTTTAGAGGGTCACCAGCAGGCCCTTGCGCCTAATGTTTTTGAGAATCACCAGCAGGCCATCAATCATCATTTTTTTTAAGGGTGTGTATGATGCCCTCCTTTATGTGTAATAAAGGGTGTATTGGGGGCATTAAGCAGTGGAATAACATCATTCATTCAGTAGTTCTGCAGACTAACAAATAAAGTGGCCTCCTCAAAGTGGCCTCCTGAGCAAACAACATGTATCATGCAAAGTGGCCTCCTAAGCAAACGGTATGTGTCCCGCATGAGCTGCCACTAGCTAACATAGCAGCTACACCAGGGAGTAGACCTGTCCGTCTGCAGCATTAAGAAATTATTGACCTCCTTCCTCTGTTCGTACAGGCGGTTTAACATATGGAGCATGAAGTTCCAACGGGTGGAAATATTGCATATCAGGTGATGTTGGGGAAGAGCATTTTGTCTTTGCAGCTGACGGAGGGCATGTTTTGCATAGCAGCTACAACAGGGAGTAGACCTGTCCGTCTGCAGCATGAAGAAATTATTGACCTTCTTCCTCTGCTCATACAGGCGGTTTAACATATGGAGCATGGAGTTCCAACGGTGGAAACATTGCATATCAGGTGATGTTGGGGAAGAGCATTTTGTCTTTGCAGCTCAAGGAGGGCATGTTTGGCATGGTAAGAGTGGCTGAAGTGCATGCACAGTTTCCTGGACATTTTTTATAGCTTTTGCAGTTCAGTGAAAGACTTTAGGAACCAGGTGACAATGAGATTAAAGACGTGCGGCATGCAGGGCACATGGGCCAGCCTTCCTTGATGCAGCACAGACAAAATGTTCTTCCCATTATCAATAACTATAGTTTCTATCTCAGTTGACAAGGAGACAGACAGTTTTCGATTTCTTTATCGATGATGCCGAGCAGTTTCTCTGTTCACCAAGGCTGCCCAGGTGCAGAACCGTGTGTCAACACCTAGCTTTGCATAGGTGATATGCTGGAGGACAACTCTGAACTGTGTCTAGAGGGTAGGGTGAGGAGGCAGAGGAGGACATTGGCGTAGAAATCCCAGCATTACAACACGGATGCGGCATTGCTATCATCTGGCCAAGCTACTGGTGTGCCTGGTCCAGAGTGACATTAACCCAGTGGGCTGTGACCGACATACATTGTCCTTGACCATAATTAGAACTCCATATGTCAGCGCTGGTGTGAACTCTACCAGACACCGATAGGCCGAAGGACTGGCCCACTTTCTGCTCAACGTATGTGTGCAGGGCTGGTACAACTTTTTTTGAAAGGTAATGTCAGCTTGGGATTCTCAACTTTGGCTGGGCACAAGCCATCAGTTCTCTGAAATGTGCAGAGTCAACACATGGAAATGGAGGGCCTGTAGTACCAGCAACTTGGCCAGGTGCACATTCATCTTCTGCACTTTTGGATTATTGCACACATACTGTTTTCTTTTTTTTATTTATTTATTCTGTTTATTGAAACAAGTCGATATCATGATACTACAAAGATATAGCATTCAAGAGAGAGTATGCAATGCAATCTCATAGAAATTACAATGAAGTTGACTCATTTCCATTAATGAAAAAACAATTTCTGCGAGAACATAACAATGCAATGTTATAATGTCAATAAAACATTTTGGGGGTAGGGAAGGGGGAAGGAAAGGTTGTAATGGGGTAAGCAGAGTTAGGCCTCTTTCACACTTGCATTGTCCGGATCTGACGTGTACTCCACTTGCCGGAATTACACGCCAGATCCGGAAAAACGCAAGTGTACTGAAAGCATTTGAAGACGGATCCGTCTTCAAAATGCTTTCAGTGTTACTATGGCACCCAGGACGCTATTAAAGTCATGGTTGCCATAGTAGGAGCGGGGAGCGGGGGAGCGGTATACTTACCATCCGTGCGGCTCCCGGGGCGCTCCAGAATGACGTCAGAGCGCCCCATGCGCATGGATGACGTGCCATGCGATCACGTGATCCATGCGCTTGGGGTGCCCTGACGTCACTCTGGAGCGCCCTGGGAGCCGCACGGACGGTAAGTATGCTGCTCCCCGCTACACTTTACCATGGCTGCCAGGACTTTAGCGTCCCAGCAGCCATGGTAACCACTCTAAAAAAGCTAAACGTCGGATCTGGCAATGCGCCGAAACGACGTTTAGCTTAAGGCCGGATCCGGATCAATGCCTTTCAATGGGCATTCATTCCGGATCCGGCCTTGGGGCAAGTCTTCAGTTTTTTTAGCCGGAGCAAAAAGCGCAGCATGCGGCGGTATTTTCTCCAGCCAAAAAACGTTCCGTTCCGGAACTGAAGACATCCTGATGCATCCTGAACGGATTTCACTCCATTCAGAATGCATTAGGATAATCCTGATCAGGATTCTTCCGGCATAGAGCCCCGACGACGGAACTCTATGCCGGAAGACAATAACGCAGGTGTGAAAGAGCCCTTATACTTGGAGAGCACCTATGGTGCCTCTAAGAGAGGAGGTGAGATACCAGGAGGTATATTGAAATGGTTTATCTAACTTAGATATGTTGGCAGGACTAAAATGTGTTAGAAGGAAGGTTTTTCATTTCTGAAAAATTTGGAAGCGGAGCTTTCTTTATGCCTCTCTGCCTCAATCCTATCATATCTCAATAATAGCTTCAGCTCCGAAACCACTGAGCCAATAGTGAAGTAAAACTCTCTTGGCTACCAGTAATATGGAGTGAAGAAAGAGAGGAACCTTTGTCTGGCAAGCAGATTTGTCTGTTGGTAAACAAATATAATGAAATAGCAATGATAGAGGTTCCAAAGCAAGGTCTAATGATCAATGTGTTTTAATGTACAATAGTAAAGTTTCCCAAAAGTTTGATACCTAAGGACATGTCCATATGCCATGCCAGAAATCCGTGGCCGGTGTGCTACATTTGGGACAATGAGTGATGCGAATCGGATACTTGGGAAAAGCTGGGAAGTTGAAACCATAAATAGCGTTATGCATCATTTTGAAGTAAGTATCTTGTAGCCCTCCAAGATTTTGTGTACACTCTTAGCATCCATTGTGATATTTTCCCATTTCTTAAAAAGTGTAGATGACTTTGCTTTGTGAAATTTCCTGACAGCGCTCTATAAAGACCCAAGACCATTACCATTCGTGGAGAATGCCTTATTATGTCATCAAAGGAGTTTATAGTTGCTTCCTTTGACAAATCCCAGACCTTATGTTTACAACATCCCAATACCTGCATAATATGTAAAAAGTGGTAATCTGGTAATTGATATCTTTCCTTCAATTCTCTGGGAGACAGCCAGCGCTTTTCCTCCATGTGCATCCGATTCTCTGCTCTAACTATTCCTCTAGATTCCCAATCTCTAGAAAATCTCACGTGCTTCCCCTGGGGGAACTCAGGGTGGTTCCACAGACAGCGGCATCCTTTTGGACAACGAGTGAGACAGACCAAACGTTTTTCTGATCACCTTCCAAGTCACTATCATGTCTCTTACTAATATTGAGTTCTTAATTTCTGGGGGAGCCCTGCTAGGTTAGATTGTAGGCAAGACACTAGATCCCAAGGATCCATTAGATTCTGTTCCAACCCTCTGTTGGAGTAGTGACCGTGTTGTGTATCAAATAAAAAATGTGCCTCATGACAGGTGAGGTTGTACCCTCTGATGGCTCTAAGGCTAAGTCAAACAGCAGCAGGAATAACAGGCAACCCTGTCTGGTGCCCTTTTGGAGAGGGAAAATGGGGGACAGAAAGCCTCCCATGTGTATTCTAGTCATTGGATTTGTGTAGAGGCCTTTTAAGAAGATACATACAGTATATCTCCAAAAATTTGAAACTTATCTAGCACTGCCCCCAGCTAGTCCCATCTGACAGTATCAAGGGCTTTTTCTGCATCCAAGGCCAGCAAAATGGGGGCCGTTGCTGGCCGGGAGCAGTGCCGGACCCAATCCAAGGTAGTCAGAACCTTCCTAAGGTCCACTGCCGATCGACCTTTTATAAATCCTACTTGGGAAGGACCTACCAGTGACGGCATTAACAAACCCAATCTATCAGCCAGAATCTTTGTTAAGATCTTTATGTCCTGGTTGATTAGCAAATTGGGCGGTAGGAGCTAGGATCCTGAGGATCCTTGTTTGGTTTCAATAGCAATTTTATGTAAGCTACATTTGTGTGGTTGGGAAAGCAGCCTGTCTGCAGTAGATGGTTAAAGTAATCAAACAGGGTAGGGGTTAGCCGATCCTGTAATAATTTGTAGAACTCCCCCGTAAACCAGTCTCGGCCTGGGACCTTGCCATTGTGAAGCGATTTTACCGTGGTTAAGACCTCTCCCTCTGTGATTTTTGCACTCAAGGTTTCTTGTTGATGTGCGTTCAGAGTTGGTAATTCGAGTGCTGACAGAAACCTAGTGCTCTCCTCGCTATCCCTTTCGGTGTCCTTGTATAGATGAGCATAATAATCTCCCAGGATTCTTATCAGTTTAGTGTTGGTGTGAGTGACTCCCCTGCCATCCCTCAGCTTTTGCTGTTTCCCAATAAGTCAATACATCTGATGCACAAGGGGGATTATCCCCCTGTAACTCAAACCACCAACCTTGTAGAATATCTTAGAAATTTTCGTCTTTGGCCAGGAATGACGGAAAGCACCAGATGAAGTCTGTTCCCCTTGGATAGTTATTCTGTAAACATATAGAGATGGGTGAGTCATCAGAGATAACTAGCTCATGAACCTCAGCAGTGAGAACCCTACATGATGTACTTGTACATGTAAGTAGGTAGTCAATTTGAGACCATGCCTGATGGGCATGGAAAAGTGGGTGTATTCCCTATGGTCTGGGTGCAATAAGCGGCAGATATCCTGGAGACCAGTAGAGGTCATAAACGGTTGCAGAACCTTGTCCAAGATTCTCTGGTCGCCCACTGTCCCATCTGCTCTTCTGCGATCTTCCTGGAAGGAAGCTACAGTGTTAATATCACCCCCTAAGATCTTATTAGGGGCCCCATCTAAGTCTATTTGATTCTCTAGGAGGGCATAGAATGACTTGTCTCCATTTGGAGCATACACATTATGAATACTGTACTGAGAACCCTCGTATTCTAACAACAACCTGTGCCATTTGCCATCATCATGATGAGCCTCGGTTAGTACCTTTCCTGGGAAATTCTTATGAAGCAATGTAATTACTCCTGCTTTGTGATCTCTGGGTGAGGAACCGTATACCTGTCCAACCCAGAGCTTCTGCAGTCGGAAGAAATCTTTTTACTCCAGGTGAGTTTCCTGCAGTAGGAGTATGTCAGGTTTCAGACGTTTTAGGTGTCTCAATAATTTTGAACGTTTCTGTGGAGAGCGCATCCCCTTTACATTCCAAGAAAGTACCTGCATTATGGCTCTGGGTTGTCACCAATCCTCACACAAAGGGAAGGGAAGGGAAAAAAGGGAAGGGAAAAAAAGGGAAGGGTATGAACAGAACGGGGGAAAATAGGTAACCAACAATACCCTAACCGGAGCGAAGCTCAGGTTGTGACTTCTTTTGTGAAGACATAGTAACATAGTAACATAGTACATAAGGCCGAAAAAAGACATTTGTCCATCCAGTTCGACCTGTCATCCTGCAAGTTGATCCAGAGGAAGGCAAAAAAACCCTGTGAGGTAGAAGCCAATTTTCCTCACTTTAGGGGAATAAAAATTCCTTCCCGACTCCAATCAGGCAATCAGAATAAATCCCTGGATCAACGATATCTCTCTAGTAGCTATAGCCTGTAATATTATTACGCTCCAGAAATACATCCAGGCCCCTCTTGAATTCCTTTATTGTACTCACCATCACCACCTCCTCAGGCAGAGAGTTCCATAGTCTCACTGCTCTTACCGTAAAGAATCCTCTTCTAAGTTTGTGTACAAGACAGGGCATAATATGTCTTCCCTGAGTTTAGTTAAGGACTTTTCTTTTTTCTACCATAGTGAGCTCCCGGCACACCACTAAATGATAGCTTACAATGCTAAACATCGTGGCCCGTGTGTAACCAAACTTCTCAACCTTGAAAATTAAACATCACCTAACAAAGTCATAACACGGCATCTTGCCTGGCCATGTCCCCAATCGCCCCTACCTACAAGCCAACATGATTTCCCCTGAAATTTTAGAGGGGAGCAGTTCATCTATAAAGGGATCTATCATGTGAATCCGGATCTCTTCCTCTGATGCTCCTGGATCTTCCAGATCTCAGCGAGCGACCCCTCCGTTGACGGCCAGTGAATTTCCTCTGTGAATGAGGAGGAGACCTCCGTGTTCGAGGACCTGATGTTGGGCTTAGAGAGTAGATTCTATGTCCATAGAGTGGGACACATACCTCCTGTTTTAGGTTGCCTACTTGGAGGCTGTTGTGGCTTACCTCCTCTCATAGCCAGTTAAGCGAGGCTAGTATGGTGGTCTGAAAAACAAAAGGGTGGTCCCTAGAGGGAGATAGTGTACGAGCACTCTCCCAAGGTATACTGCTCTGTAACAAAGAATGTATAGAAAGAGTAAGGGGCAGTAACGTTTTAAAACTGAAGAGTTTATTTGAACTATTTTAAGAATAAGCCCCTACCAAACAAACAAGACAAACGACAATTAACAGTGTGGGATCCACATTAGTGAATCACCGTTGTACGAAACCGCTGGTAATGTTGCAGTACCGCGGGACCGAACAAAAAGCAGCACCATATGCAGTCTTTTGGTGGGGTACCGCAGACTAATGAAAATGCCAGAGGCAAATAAAAGGGTGGATCTTACCGGTGGTGCCGGTTTGGGACTTTGTAGTCCAAAATCCTGGAGGATGAGGGGCTTCTCGGGTCCGAAAAACACGTCCTCTTTTTTATTTCACCTGGTGCCAGGGGCTGCAGGGAGAAACTATCCCTGTTTTTGCCCTACTTGGCCTGTAAATCCCTAGGTGCCTCCTAATACGGGGTCCTTTCCCCGCAAGGGGTGGCCTCGTCCGGTCTCCAAGGTCTTTTGTATATCCGGCATGGTGTGCAGTGCCACCTCGATGGCGAGTTTCTTATAATCGAATGAATCAGAATCCTGGGGTAATATTGTGAGTTCCTGTGAGCCATCATCCTGGAACAGCAGTGGTTGACTGGCCACCATCTTGGTTGGCCCCGACGAAGAGGATCCCTAAGATCCCGTGGATTTGTGTCCACTCCACAGCAAATATTGGTTCATATGACCATGGTGTGCTATTCTGGGGTCGCTAAAGAGGGTTTTAGCCATACTGTCGCTCTTTAATAGCGCTTGTGGTGCCGCTGTTACCGAGGAGATCCGCGTGATGTGTCCTCACATGGTAGCGCCGGAATCGGACGTCTACTGTTTTATTTTTGCAATTTCCTCTGTGATTGATTGCTGTCGAAACAAGTGACAAGGAGTAGTAGGAGAAGAAGCATCAAGAGCAATAGACGACACTGAAGTCGATGAGAAGGAACGACAACTTCCTTCTGCTGACGTTGTCAAGCCCAGACTGCTGGAAAGGGGATGTGGGCCGGTGAGAGATGCACCGGTTCCTGCATTAGGCTGTAACATTAAATGAGTGGCACTGTTTTCCCACACCACTTTATGGTGATGTTCCATGTGTTAACTCAGGGCCATCGTGCCAACATTATCATCCTGGCTGTGCCTCATCTTCTGCCCACATATCCTGCATACCATCACCCTAACGTCCCCCAGCAACTTGGTGAAAAATTCCAACACTGCCGAATATGGCATCTTCCCTCTACCACTGCATGATGCTTGCCTGCCACTGCTGTTATAAACCCAAGTAGTCTCCAGAGAAGAAGATGGTGGACCCCTCCTGCGTTTGGCTGCAGATCTCCCACCGCTGTCTCACAGGCACACTTCCACCATGCTGTCTCATGGGCATACTGCCACCCTGATGATGATGATACCCTCTCTTCACCCTGTTGGTAAAGATTCCCGTTTTCACTTGAGATGATGAAGTCAACCATTCCAGTACAGCTGGATTTTTGGTCAAAACACGACTGCTGGATGACAGTCACAGCTCTGGCCTATTGCTGCGGCTGCTACTACCACCACCCCTTCTTTTGCTGCTACTTGTGCCAGGTATAGCAACAGTTTTGCTAACCTAACAAATGGTTAGTTAATACCAGATTAAGTAGTTAAATGGGAATCTCATCATAAAATATGAACTTACAGTGTCATGCATTTGACGCTGAAATTGCTCCTTCATGAAATCTACTCTGCTTGCACTAGTAACTTTGAGTAGTAAGGTGTGTCACATGGAAATCAAGTCAACTGAGAAGTGTCAGTTTTGCAATAGTCATCCTTTTACATGTAATTCTCAAGCTGTTCTTATTTGTATGTGCGAAAATAATAGAATAGAATGAATACATTTATGAATAACCCCGCTGCGAGTAAATTTCCCATTTAGCAGAAGAGATTGAACACCAAGATAATGAGGGAAAAGAGTAATGCAAGTCCTCCATGTGAATGGCCCAAAATATTGCAGCATTTTGTTGACAACGTGCCATTAATGTGCTATTACTGTTAGAAGAATGGAAACCACTTGTTCACCACTATGAAGAAAGTGTTCCCTAATATAGATCATATCAGTCCATTTGCTGCTTTTATTATAGGAATGAAAATATGTTGGTTTATATGCTCCAGATAAATATTATGCACTCTTACAAAATGCAGATAAATAAATTCCATTTATGACTATGTTGCTACTACGTGGCTTAGTATTAAAGGGGGTTTTATACTAAAGAAAAAAAAAAGTTTAATACTGCTTAGAATGTTCTAAACGTAAAAAAAAACCAATACTCACAGATTTCCGAGCGCTCCTGGACTAATGCTGCTCACTGATGTCCTGACACAGGGGCATGCGACCACTGCAGCTAGTGAAACCAGAAAGCAGTGGAGATCAGGCAGCAATTGGTGTGGGAATAATGGGGGACCCAAGAGGTGAGTATGTTGTTTTTTCTTTCTTTCGGATAAATACACTGATTAGTTTTAAACATATTTTTTGGCAGGCAACTCCTACACATTTTGGATCTATATAGAAAGATCCCTTCAATACTTGTGACAGAGGCACATAGGTGACAGAGGCCCATAGATTACAGTGTTCCTTTGTATTTTTTTCCTGTTTTGTTGCCTTACAACCTGGAATTAAAGAGGATCTTTAGTATCGCAAACTGGTATGCTTACCAGATAGGTGGCCCATGTACTTTTCTTTTCTTCAAATATAAACCTCTCTGCTCTGCCCCCTGCTGTGTATGGTGCTCTATATGCAAATTCAGACCATCAGTACATGGAGGAGGAGACATCTGGTTTCCCGCTTCTCCTTCTCCCTGGCTGTGACGCCGTCCAATCACAGCAGAGCGCGTCACAGCCAGGGAGGAGATGAGCTGTTTTTCTCACAAGAATAGCCTATGTAAGCGAGTATAGTACTTAACAACCAAAAATAAATTAATGGTCTGTTGGACTCAAACATTGCATATTATGAAATGATGTTCTTTTCATTAACACATTCATTGACACGTTATATAAAATTGGGGGGTGCACTTTAAACTCTCATGGCCCTTATTCAGTAGCTCTCAATTCAGTACTTTATCTGCACCCAGCACTGACATGGCAGCTGCCCAGAAATGACTGTCATAACTTAGTAATTTGCTCTGCATGCTTGGAAGCGATTATTATTCCTGAATTTATGATGCTCATGTCAGAAGCATCTTTTTCTAAAATAAAACAAAAGAAAAACCACATGGCACAGGATCATGATACGACAAATCAAAATGTAATCTATAAGAAGAAAAGGCATAATAACATAGCTGCTCAGCACAAAGCACCTTGCGGATAAGAAAATAAACAGATTAATCAAAAGATGAAGTGATGAGAAAAGCTTATATGTATCTACTTACAGTGCTTCTATCTATCTATCTACAGTGAGGAACAGAATATTTGAACTACCTGCGATTTTGCAAGTTCTCCCACTTAGAAATCATGGAAATTCATAGTGTAGGTGCATTCCCACTCTGAGAGACAGAATAAAAATAAAATAATAATCTGTGTTAATATTTGGTACAGAAGCCTTTGTTTGCAATTACAGAGGTCAAACGTTTCCTGTAGTTCTTGACCAGGTTTGCACACACTGCAAAAGGGATTTTGGCCCACTCCTCCACACAGATCTTTTCTAGATCTGCCAGGTTTCGGAGCTGTCGCTGAGCAACACAGAGTTTAAGCTCCCTTCAAAGATGTTCTATTGGATTTAGGTCTGGAGACTGGCTAGGCCACTCTAGAACCTTGATATGCTTCAACCACTCCTTGGTTATCCTGCTGTGTGCTTCGGGTCGTTGTCATGTTGGAAGACCCTGCCACAACCCATCTTCAATGCTCTGACTGGGGGAAGGAGGTTGTTGCTCAAAATCTCACAAGAAATGGCCCCATTCATCCTCTCCTCAATACAGTGCAGTCATCCTGTCCCCTTTGCAGAAAAGCACTCTCAAAGTATGATGTTACCACCCATATGATTCACAGTAGGGATGGTGTTCTTGGGATGCAACTCATCCTTCTTTTTCCTCCAAACACGACGAGTGAAGTTTAGACCAAAAAGTTCTACTTTGGTCTCATCTGATTACATGACTTTCTCCTATGCCTCCTCTGGATCATCCAGATGGTCATTGGCAAACTTCAGACGGGCCTGGACATGTGATGACTTGAGCAGGGGAACCATCCGTCCAATGCACGATTTTAAACCATGATCGCGTAGTGTTCTACCGACAGTGACCTTTGAAACTGTGGTCCCAGCTCTCTTCATGTCATTGACCAGCTCCTCCCTTGTAGTTCTGGGCTGATTCCTCACCTTTCTTATTATCAGTGATACCCCACGAGGTGAGCTCTTGCATGGAGCCCCAGTCCGAGGGAGACTGACAGTCGTCTTTGGCCTCTTCCATTTTCTAACAATTGCTCCAATAGTTGATCTATTTTCACCAAGCTGCTTGGCAATTGTCCCGTATCCCTTTCCAGCCTTGTGGAGGTCCACAATTTTGTCTCTGAATGATTGTGCGGTGGACAGGTGTCTTAAAAGAGCTCAGACAGGTGCTACTAAGTTAGATTAATGAGTGGAGTAGAGGTGGACTTGTTAAAGGCACAGTAACAGGTCTTTGAGAGACAGAATTCTTGCTGTTTCTCAGGTGTTCAAATACTTTCAGCAGAGCAAGACAAATACATTCTTTAAAAATCATACAATGTAATTTCCTTATTTTTTAATTTTTTTATTCTGTCTCTCAGAGTGGGAATGCACCTACAATGTGAATGTCAGACCTCTCCATGATTTCTAAGTGGGAGAACTTGCAAAATTGCAGGCTGTTCAAATACTTCTGTTCCTCACTGTATATATCAGATCTAGTTCTCATATAAAGAAGAGAAAAATGTTTATGAGGAATGTGTTAAATCTATAAGTACACGTTCAGTATTCAGCACTTGATGCGAGCATGTGAAGTATCATAGGTATATATAGTAATAATTGACTAATTTCAGTTAAATCCGTATCCATCAACAGTAAATTCTCACAGGACATACTAGAAGAAAAGAGAATATAATTACACCTGAAGCATGGCCTACAGCAGAAGTAGCCAACCATTTCTAAAGCCTTTTTTTAGATCAAGTTAAGCAGAAGTGACAATTCAAAGAGGAAACGTGTATTATAGGTTAAAGTGATCTGTATCTTACTAATAGTGCATAAGGGAAACTGAGAACCCTTTTTAATAGCAGTCACCATCAGCTGGGGAGCTACAACCACAGTAACAGAACACCGGCCTATGGTCTGCTTGGGGTGAATACAATTGTTTTCCCTAACCGTGGTTCACATTCTCGGGGATTGCCAAAGAGATGTGATCACCAAGAATCCCCTATTGATCTCTTATCAAGTACCACAACCCTTTCACTACAGTGCCCATCACCATGTCTATTTCCTGCATCTAGCATTGCAACTCAGGTCCAGGCTGTAGTTCTTACATTTTTTTATTTATTATTATTCTTTTTTTTTAATTCAAAAATAAGAACCTAGAATTTTTGGTCTAGGTAATGTAAAAAAATAAATAAAAATTGTATAGAGAAAGTATGACAGGCACACTCTCATATACATTTGTATTATTCTTCAAGTCAATTTTAATTACAAGCAAACGATTCTATAAGAATTAAAATTGAAATAAATAGTATATAATGCAATGTAGCTGATAGGAGAAAGGTAAAACGATATAAAGAAAGGTAAAAAATATATATAATGCAATGTTGCAGATAGCAGCTCTCTCAATATACACTGTATCACCTATTAATATCTAAACATCCTTAGGGTATTTACCCATAGTCAGTTGTTCCTTTGTATTATGGAATTGGACAATTGTTGCTGTCTGGTAGAATTATTTGTATAACTTAGGCTACTTTCACACTAGCGGCACAGACCTCTGGTAGGCTGTTCCGTCGGGTGAACAGCCTGTCAGATCCATACTGCTGCTAGTGACCGTGTGCCCCCACACTGCCTCTCCGTCCCCATTAACTATAATGGGAGCGGGGGCGAAGTTCTGGCGGAGGCACGGCAGCATTATAGTCAATGGGGACAGAGCGGCAGTCCGGGGGCACACTGTCACTAGCGGCAGTTCACTCAACGGAACAGCCTGCCGGAGGTCCGTGCCGTTAGTGTGAAAGTAGCCTAAGTTATAGAAAGAATTCTACCAGACTGCAACAATTTCCCAATTCCATAATACAAACGAACAACTGACTATGGGCAAATACCCTAAGGATGCTTAGATATTAATAGGTGATACAGTGTATATTGAGAGAACTGCTATCTGTGACATTGCATTATATATATTTTTTACCTTTCTTTATTGCATTACATATCGTTTTACCTTTCTCCTATCAGGGACATTGCATTATTTACAGTTTATTTAAATTAACATTTTATAGAATAGTTTGCTTGTAATAAAATTGACTTGAAGAATGATTACAAATGTATATTTTTGTTCCGCATAACACCAAATGAGAGTGTGCCTTTCATACTTTTTCTATACTCCTTTAATTTCATACGGTTTCTGGGTGTACCATTGACAGTGCACCCCTGCCCTCAAAATCCAACTGGTGAGCCACTGTAACTATATACTTATTTAAAAAATAAAATAAAAAAATCGTATTCATTGACGCCAGTAGTTAAAGTATATCGCCACATCTCCACTGAAATTATTTATATATCATGCAAATATTTGTTTGCCTGCCTTTAACAAAATGAAGTATTATTTCCTTTCATTAAAGGGGTATTCCCATCTTAGACAATGGGGGCATATCGCTAGGATATGCCCCCATTGTCTGATAGGTGCTGCTGGGACCCGCACCTATATCTAGAACGGAGCAGGGAGCGCTGGTGCTGGAGGACCCCAGATTTCCCGGGGTGAATCCACCACCAAGTGCTAATCCCCGCCTCTCCCAAAGTGAATGGGAGCGTGCAGTACATGCGCGGCCCATGCTCCCATTAATTTTTATGGGGCAGACGGCAATAGCCGAGCCAGTGCTCTGCTATTTTCGGCGGCCCCATAGAAATGAATGGAGGGTGGCTGCGCATGCGCAGTGCGCTCTCCTTCACTTTCAAGGCGCTGTTCTCAATATAGGTGCGGTGGGACCCGCACCTATAAAACAATGGGGGCATATCCTAGCGATATTCCCCATTGTCTGAGATGAGAAAACCCCTTTAAGTCGCTCCCTTACAGTTTGACAGTTATTTGCAACCCCCCGTTCCAATATGTATCTAGTGTTTATCTTCCAATAAAGTCAGTGCTTTGAACCTGGTGGTCACTGCAATTTATTTTCTTTTCTTTTGTCAACAGAATGATTAATGCACATAAGGCATGCATAGAAGAAGCTCTGTCATAATCATATTTTTGAAATACAGTAAATGGAAGCACTAAAAGTAGACCTTAAAAAATAGACATAAACCCTCATTAAAACAGCAATATTTTGGTCAATATGTTGTATCAATATTTGCAAGCCACTGGAAATGTATGCTACAGAGAAAATATATAAAAAGATTTGGAACTTTTCTGTGTTTTAGCCCCACTTCCGTTTATGGCTTACAAATACTGAATGAGGTTTAACTCATACTATGCATAACATATTTCATTCCAGGAAAGATCAGATTGAATATCGTGTCATGTTTATTCTCCGAAGTGGTGCAGCTATTTATGATTAGTAACTTAAATTATAGAATCAAATACTACTATTAGGGTGGCTCACCCCCAATGACTCTGGTTAGGTGCTAAAAACCCTAAAATGTAATCACCCTATTCAATAAATTGAACAAAAATAAAATAGATTAAAATAATTAACACAATAACAATACTGACAAATGAATGTACAATGAATGTACAGTTGCAAGAAAAAGTATGTGAACCCTTTGGAATGATATGGATTTCTGCACAAATTGGTCATAAAATGTGATCTGATCTTCATCTAAGTCACAACAATAGACAATCACAGTCTGCTTAAACGAATGTGTTTTTATTGAACACACCATGTAAACATTCACAGTGCAGGTGGAAAAAGTATGTGAACCCTTGGATTTAATAACTGGTTGAACCTCCTTTGGCAGCAATAACTTCAACCAAACGTTTCCTGTAGTTGCAGATCAGACGTTCACAACGGTCAGGAGTAATTCTTGACCATTCCTCTTTACAGAACTGTTTTAATTCAGCAATATTCTTGGGATGTCTGGTGTGAATCGCTTTCTTGAGGTCATGCCACAGCATCTCAATCGGGTTGAGGTTGGGACTCTGACTGGGCCACTCCAGAAGGCGTATTTTCTTCTGTTTAAGCCATTCTGTTGTTGATTTACTTCTATGCTTTAGGTCGTTGTCCTGTTGCAACACCCATCTTCTGTTGAGCTTCAGCTGGTGGACAGATGGCCTTAAGTTCTCCTGCAAAATGTCTTGATAAACTTGGGAATTAATTTTTCCTTCAATGATAGCAATCCGTACAAGCCCTGACGCAGCAAAGCAGCCCCAAACCATGATGCCCCCACCACCATACTTCACAGTTGGGATGAGGTTTTGATGTTGGTGTGCTGTGCTTCTTTTTCTCCACACATAGTGTTCTGTGTTTCTTCCAAACAACTCAACTTTGGTTTCATCTGTCCATAGAATATTTTGCCAGTACTGCTGTGGAATATCCAGGTGCTCTTGTACAAACTGTAAACGTGCAGCAATGTTTTTTTTTTTTGGACAGCAGTGTCTTCCTCTGTGGTATCCTCCCATGAAATCCATTCTTGTTTAGTGTTTTACGTATCATAGATTCACTAACAGGGATGTTAGCATATGCCAGAGACTTTTGTAAGTCTTTAGCTGACACTCTAGGATTCTTCTTCACCTCATTGAGCAGTCTGCGCTGTGCTCTTGCAGTCATCTTTACAGGACGGCCACTCCTAGGGAGAGTAGCAGCAGTGCTGAACTTTCAACATTTATAGACAATTTGTCTTACCGTGGACTGATGAACAGCAAGGCTTTTGGAGATACTTTTATAACCCTTTCCAGCTTTATGCAAGTCAACAATTCTTAATTGTAGGTCTTCTCAGAGCTCTTTTGTGCGAGGCATCATTCACATCAGGCAATGCTTCTTGTGAAAAGCCAACCCAGAACTGGTGTGTGTTTTTTATAGGGCAGGGCAGCTGTAACCAACACCTCCAATCTCATCTCATTGTTTGGACTCCAGTTAGTGGACACCTCACTCCAATTAGCTCTTGGAGATGTCATTAGTCTAAGGGTTCACATACTTTTTCCACCTGCACTGTGAATGTTTACATGGTGTGTTCAATAAAAACATGGTAACATTTAATTCTTTGTGTTATTAGTTTAAGCAGACTGTGATTGTCTATTGTTGTGACTTAGATGAAGATCAGATCACATTTTATGACCAATTTGTGCAGAAATCCATATAATTCTAAAGGGTTCACATACTTTTTCTTGCAACTGTATATTACCGCTGATTTTGTAACAGCCTGTATATAGCAGCTCGAGCACGCTCTGATCTAGCAGTGTAGCTTGTCTGCGGATTATGTCGGAACCGCGAGCTGGGAAAGTTTGTAACCGCAGTAAAGTGTCAACATGCGGATAGTAAAATCTTGCTCACTGAGCACTCACCCCACCTGGCATAGGATCTTCACACTTCACAGTGAATTTGAACACACACAAAGTAAAGAAAAGGGAGATGGATCTGGCAAATATTCTATACCTGTTAATACCAGATATGAGTCACTCTTAGAACATCATTTTTTAGACCGAACTCCGCCACATCACAGGTCACGTCCGAGAAACAGGACACCAGAAACAAATTATCACAAGCAGAGAGTCCCAGCACACACATACAATCTAAGACAGAAAAACACCCATCACCAACTCACTCCAGAAAAAATACACTACAGGACAACACAAGAATGGAACCAACATCAGGAATTCACTCCCAATCACTTTTTCACAGAAACACACAAATATCATAACCCAGAATTAAAAAGACGAGGAGAGGAAAAAGGAAGAAAAACACAACCCATATGACGTTATTAGAGAAAGATCACAGTTCAATAGTAAACCTTAGTTCCACTCCACTCACAAATGCACAGATAAGACTCCTTGATAAAGGTCTAAAGTTTGCTCCTACTGGGAAAATAAACAAGTTTGATACATATGTTGGTATCCAGAAATTCATACGTAAACTGTGCTTAAAAAAGTACCATCTAAAAAATCCGATCCAAATTTACGGAATAAATCTATGAAATTCCCAAGAAACTAAATTAGATATGAAATAGCGACATTCCAAAAGAGTGTCGAAAGTGATTTACAAAAAATAAAAAAAGGATATACTAAGATGAATAATTTAAATAATAGAGAAATACAGGCCATCAAACAGCTTCAAAAGCAAGCACAAATTACGATACGTCCGGCGGGTAGGGGAGGGGCAGTGATGATCCTTGACACAGCTTACTACAATAAGGAATGCTATAGCCAACTGTCCGACAGTAATACATATTTGAAACTCAAAAAGGACCCTTTGGAGGACTTCCATGGGACTTTGAAGGAATACTGTCGGAGAGGTTTGGATACCAATATATTATCAAAACAAGAACACGATTTAATCTTGGGCACACAGCGAAGACTCCCTGTCTTCTACTGCCTGCCCAAGATCCACAAAATTTTGAAGGAACCCCTTGCCGCCCTATAATATCGGGGATAGGATCGGTAACGTCTAATCTCTCAAAGTACATCGCACTCTTTTACAACCTGTAGTTAAAAAGATGAGTTCCTATATTAAGGATACAACGCATATAATACAGACCCTTGAAAATTTAGAAATCGAAACAGACTGGATTATGGGGACATTAGACATTCAGTCCCTATATACAGTCATAGATCACCAACAAGGGACGGAGGCAATCAAATCCCAATTGATACTAGATGGTTCACTGGAGTTATCCCAAATAGATTTTTTTGTGGAAGGTATAGGGTATATTTTAAACCACAATTATTTTTTCTTCGAGGGGGAATACTTTCTCCAGAAACGGGGCACCGCCATGGGGACCAGGTTCGCCCCCAGCTATGCTAACTTATTCCTGGCCGATTGGGAGCAGACCACCATCTGGCCTAGACTGGGAGCTGACCTGGCCCTATGGTGGCGCTATATAGATGATGTAATATTTATCTGGAGAGGTACAGAAGACAGACTGTGGGAGTTTTTGAAATAAATAAATAACAATACACAAAATCTGACCTTCACATCGAATGTCAATAAGACATACACAGAATTCTTGGATTTACAAATTTCCAGACAGGAGAGAAAATATATTTGTAGTACCTTCCAGAAACCAACGTCCAAAAACAGTTTCATATTTTTTTCCAGTTGCCACCTGCCAAGTTGGCTAATAAATATTCAGATTAGACAATTCTGCCGGATAAAAAGGAACTGTACGGATAAAAGTATATTTGAAAAAGAGGCCATAAGAATGAAAGATCAATTTATGAATAAGGAATATCCTGAGGAAATTGTCAATAGTGTATTGGATCGGGTCAAGCGATTAGAAAGACAGACTTTCTTCTCTGATGGCTAGAATAAAAATAAAAATATAATACAAAAATAAACAGAACTGAGAGTTATCCTACCATTTAATGCACATTATAAGTCCAATATATTCTGAAACAACATTGGCACTATATATTAGACGATAAAACAATAGGACACTTACTACCAAAGTCAACTTTGATATCTTTCACGAAAGTGCCTAATTTAGGCCTTAAAATAGCGCCCTCCATTAAACAACAAAAGAGGAAGAAAATGTCTATGTTCCAAAACTGGACAAATATGAATGGTTTCTTTAGGTGTGGGAGGTGCACTGCATGCAAAAACACAATATTTCCTAAAAGAACACTAGAAGTGCCATCCACACAGAATTTGTTTTCCTGGAAGATTAGGGACAGTCTGTCCTGTAACTCCTCCAGTGTCATCTACATCATCCTGTGGTATTCTTGGCACTGCGGTGTCCCTTTGGAGACGGGCCCCCATCCCAATATATCTGCAAGATATTCCACAAACAAACGTATTGTCTATTCTCATAGAGTTTCAACATCCCCACATTTGTTACTGTGCAATGTTAATTACTTTCAGCTGTTTTAAGTATTTTAACATTTATATGTAAATTGTATCATTTATTCATTTGGGGTCTTTTCAAGGAATGAGAATGAACTTTCGAAACATTGAAATTAATTGCAATTCCAATTTCAGCAGTCTTGGTCATAAAAATGCATCTGCTGGAAACAATTGTTTAAAAAAAGACTGCATCAGATCGAATTTGTCTTTTTTAAATCCGCTGTTCCAGGATTTACTTTTTGCCATTGTGTCTGCTTTAAGATTCGTTCCTCCAGGTTTTTATTATCACTGAGTAGAGTATAAATAATGGAGTCTTAGCATATGGAGTATAACCACTGAGGAAGAGGTCAGCAAGACCTCGAAACGCGTCTGGTGCTGTACACTGATGCTTTGAAAGATTCTATTAAGCATGGCCATACGATTTAAAAACTCTACGGACGAATCCAGCGATCTGTGGGACAATCTTTCAGCCACATTAGAATACAATGCGAGAAGAAACCCGGCCCGTGACTTCGTACTCAAGTTCCCGCGAGAACTACACACGGAGCTATACACAGAGCAGCTCGAACAACTGCATGAAAGTCGGACCCAACCACATCTTCCAGAGTGATATTTTATAGCCATTTTATTGTCAGTTTTTTTATTGTGTTAATTATTTTAATCAATTTTATTGTTGTTCATTTTATTGATGCAGTATTAAACATTTTGCTTGCCCCATGATGTATTGAGTGCTTGCCCACAAGTTGTATTGTAATTATAGAATTAAGTCCACAGTAATTGTAAAGAAACTAAAAGCTTCTGCTGCACTGAAAGCTCCTAAAAGCATGGTGGCCTCCATAGTTCTTAAATGGCAGAGGTCTGGAACAACCAGGACTCTTCCTAGAGCTAGCCACCCCAAAAGACTAAGTAATAAGGGGTGAAGGGTCTTGGTAAGACATAGCCAAGCACCCAATGGGCACTGGCTGGAGCACTTCACCAATTTGGGCTTTATGGCAGAGTGGCCAGAAAGAAGTCTCTCCTCAGTAAAAGACACAAAACAGCCCGTCTGGTGTAAAAAAATAAATAAAATAAAAATAAATAAAAAATAGCACTTAAAAGGACTCTCAGGCTGTAAGGAAAAAAGATTAATTAAAACCAAGATTGAACTTTTTGACCTCAGTCCTAAGCCTTATGTCTAGAGGAAACCAGGCCCTGCTCATGGCCTCTCCAATTCCTCTTTTTTTTTTTGCCTTCCTCTGGATCAACTTGCATAACAGGCTGAACTGTATGGACTAATGTCTTTTTTCAGCCTTATATACTATGTTACTATGTATGTTATAGTGAAGAATGGTACTGTCAGCATCATGCTGTGGGGACATTTTTAATCAGCTGGGACAGGAAAACTGGTTAGGATTGAGGAAAAGCTGAATGAAGCACAGTAGGGAGGTATTCTTAATTAAAAAAAAACTGATCCAATGTGCTCTGGAACTCAAACTGGGCCACAGGTCATCTTTCAAGAAGACAATGACTCTAAGCACACAATCAAGACAACACAGTAGTGGCTTAGGGACAAGTCTGTGAATGTCCTTCAGTGGTTTACCCAGAGCCCTGACTTGAACCCAATCGAACATGCCTGGAGAGACTTGAAAATAGCTGCCCAGCGATTTTTCCCATCCAACCTGACAGAGCTTGTAAAGATCTGGAGGGAAGAATGGCTGAAAATTCACAAATCCATGTGTGCAAACCTTGTGGCAACATACCCAAGAAGGCTGGAGGCCGTAATCGCTGTCAAAGATGCTTCAACTAAGCCCTGAATAAAAGACCTGAATACTTATGTCAATGCAAGATTTTAGTTTTTCCTTTTCAATAAATTTAGCAGATATTTCAAACACTGTTTTCACTTTCTCATTATGGGGTATTGAGTGCAGAATGCTGGGGAAAAGCTAGATTTATTTTATTTTTTTAACACAAAAAGCCTTTTTTTTTTTTTTAAACTCAGCTTCAGTTCTGAGTTCAGTTCCAAGTTTTAAACTTCTTTTCCACTTTAAAATTCAAGCACCGAGGTTATTTAACAAAGTCTTGCATGACTCTGCAAATAACTAAATTTGCCTCACCAGAGGCAGTACATTTCAATGCTGTACGGAGACGGATCTCTGTGCAGCATTAAAACAAAGCTTTTAACGAAGCTATCGTGAAATTACAAGCCCCAACATGCTCCTTCCACTTCTGTGGGAGTTCAGAGAACAGCCAAGCAAGTGTGCACGATGTGAGATGAAGTTTTACAACACCTGGAGTGCCGGAGGTTGCTGAACCCTGATCTACTGTTTTTATATACTGTGTATGGTCTGAAGAGTTTGACTCATTAAAGGAAACCTGTGAGAATTTAGGCACCAAAACTGCCAAAGGTTTACAATGATGTTCTTCTATATTGTCAGATTAAGCATAATGCAGAAAAAGAATTTAAAACGTTGTATTCAAATCATCTGCAAGGGGTCATGGAGGTGGAGACACAACTTTATCTGCATACTGCACACGCCCTGGATGCTAATGGATGTGATGGTATTCCTGGCTGTGGGATGTCAATCAAGCCAGGATGAGAACAGGCCAACACGATTCTTTTGAGGAGCAGCTCCACTACCATGACTCCTTTTTCTATGTTATGCCAAATCTTCCAAAATATACAAAATAATTTTTTTCTGGACCTGTCACTGTCCTGGATAACATAGTATTGACATGATTATGTACTCTAAGTAAGGGTACTTTCACACTAGCATTAACGTTTTCTGGTATTGCGTTCCGTCATAGGGGCTCAATACCGGAACAAAACGCTTCAGTTGTGTCCTAATGCATTCTGAAGGCAAAGCATTCTATTCAGTATGCATCAGGATGTCTTCAGTTCAGTCCCTTTTACGGTATTTGGCCGGAGAAAATAGAATAGATTTTACATTTGCTACCGTGTATAAAAAAAGCCAGAGAAGCTACAGTATTATATGTAATAATCTGATATTATAATACAAAGTTAGGAATTATTTTAACAAATTCTGTGATAAATTGAGGTTTTACATAAAAGCCAAGATGATTATGTTCTAAAGCAGAAATGCAGCTGAATACATTCTTTTTCTGTCATGTATGCCATTACTTTTTATTATCCTCTCATATATAGAAATAACGTGTCAGTGCTTCCTATATAAATTCCCGAATTGAATTTCTAATCCCACTGTCACTCACCCACAAAGCTCAGAAGGTGCCTCCTATTGTTGTCTTAGTCAACAATATTGCATTAAGTGACTTCAGGAAGAAGCATACTGACAATCTCATGGCTTCATTTACTGAGCTCGTATGACAGTAATTGAACAGAGAGATGTTGCTGACTAATTTGTAGCTACAGTACAATCGATTACCGGCCAGACCACTTAACAAGCTGTCAACTAGAAAAGAGAGCATTCTGTATTTCAGAAAGTAATACATTTAGAATATGTCATGCCATGAATGTTGTCTTGTAGTCATGTTTGGGAAAAATCTAGTAATAATCTTTATTAAAGAAAAACCTGAAGATTTATTTATAATTAAGAATTGCTTCTGCTTAGGTCATTGAGCTGAAATCCACAAAGAGATGAACAATTTGACTATCACAGGGAATTATAACTGAAGAACATGATTAATTACTCATGCAGTGTATCTACTTGTTCCCTCTGCCTTGAAAAAAATTGCATAAAATTCTATGTCCAGCCTATAAAAAATAGCAGAATCATGTATGAGCCCTTAACGGGATTGTCCAAGTTCTAAAATAACTAAACCTAATTTTAAAAAAAAAGAATTTATGATGACCAGTCAAGCTCCTGCTGTTTCCACTGCCACCGCTGGTCTGTGTTTACAGGGCTGCAACAGTGATGCAGCCGGATATACCACGTGACTGCTGCAAATCACTGGCCTCGTTGGTCTTGTGCCGTATACTGCTATTGAGGCCGTGGACTGGCAGCAGTGGTCTGGTAAGGTACATTCTACAACTCATAACCGATGCAGCCTTGCAAACATATACTAGCAAGGAGGACAAGATCTTTGGTGCTGGAAATGGTGGGGGTTACTGGTTAGCATACCTCAATTTTTTTTTATTATAAAAAGTGACTTTGGGCAGTTTTTTTTAAAGAATGGACCACCTCTTCACACAACTTTTTTTTTTACATTCTTCCTTTATATTTCCAGGTATACATTCCTCCTTTATATTTCCCCTTTTGAATCCACTTCTGGCTTTGGATAAAAAAAAACTGTCTTTTTTTTTTTCATAAAAAAGAAGCCATGTGTGAAAGGACATGGACTGTTTTGGGCATTATGGATGCAAATGAATCACAGTAGTAATTTTGGATAGAAATGTTGTAGGAGTATATAAACTGTTTCACTGATTAGTTATCCTACTAAAACTTAGCTTTTATAATATTCAATTAAAAATAAGTCCCACATATATAACAATGATAGACTGCGTATGATACATCTGGCTATAATAAGCTGTATATGCCGATACACGTATAAGGTACTATATATTGGATGAAGATACAATTGGATTACTTCTTATATTTGCCACTCACGGTTTGTTGTATAAGAAATAGGCGGTCCTTCTTTCAGATATCCAGGCGTGTAGATAGCTCTGTGCGGTCCCCAGAGGTACCTTGGTGTGCTGGAAGGTAATGTCAATAGTTGTTCAATCACCTTGTATTCTGGGTCCTGGGACACTAAGACAGGAGGAGAATCCCTATACAGCTAGTGAGACCCTGGGGGAGCTATTTTAATGCGCTAACATACTGGAGCATTTGACATTATGTGCATGCCTCTAATGAGCCGTTCTGGATACCTGGTTTTTATTTTACTCGGTACCAGAATGGCATATCCTGCCTGCGCGGGCTGGAATGCAGGACCTCTCCTCGTGCGTTCCACAGAGGACCTCCCTGATCTATGCGCATGCGCGAATGAGAATACTTCCGCCTCCGGACGCATCATCTCAAATGCGCCGGGTGGAACGCATGTTTTTCGCTCCATGCGTTCCACAGCGGACTCCCTTGGCTCCTGCGCATGCGCAACTAAAGCACTTCCGCTTCCGGACGCAACAGCTGGAACGCACGCCACTGCATGCGGTAAGCAACTCACCACTATGTAATTAAGCTTAATATCTAGGGTATTTAAGGGGACAGTCCTAGACACTCGTCCTGGACTGCATCTATCCAGTGGGTCTACCGAGAAAGAAAATCGATTGTGCCTAACAGTTATCAAGCTGTTACTTCATCATACTATTTACCCCCTGATGAATCTGACAGTATCCACTGTCATAAGTTAAATTGACATCTGGCTGCTGTTATTTGGAGGACATCTATAGGGTGAGAAAAACAGGGATAGCCACCGATAAGTGGGGTCGCTCCTTCTGGGGTGATTCTCCCGCAATTAGGCGGGAGACCTCTCCGCTTTCAGGCAGGGTCTCAGTAGCTGTATAGGGATTCTCCTCCTGTCTTAGTGTCCCAGGACCCAGAATACAAGGTGATTGAACAACTATTGACATTACCTTCCAGCACACCAAGGTACCTCTGGGGACCGCACAGAGCCATCTACGCGCCTGGATATCTGAAAGAAGGACCGCCTATTTCTTATACAACAAACCGTGAGTGGCAAATATAAGAAGTAATCCAATTGTATCTTCATCCAATATATAGTACCTTATACGTGTATCGGCATATACAGCTTATTATAGCCAGATGTATCATACGCAGTCTATCATTGTTATATATGTGGGACTTATTTTTAATTGAATATTATAAAAGCTAAGTTTTAGTAGGATAACTAATCAGTGAAACATTATGGATGCACCTTATTATTATTTTTGCCGAGAGCTGTAACTTTTTATTTTATTTGCCTTTGCTGTATTAAGTATTGTTTTTGTATGGCGAGTTGTATTTTTTAATGGAAACAATTTGGGGTACATATAATGTATTGATCTCCAATGCGGGCCATTACAATATATACAGTATATAAGGTTGGGAGTAAGGTAGGTTTCAGCTATCTTTTTTGGTTTTCAAGACTGCAAGGTGTTAGAGGGAATGTTTGAAGATTATTTTAGAAATTTAAGTATTCATCATTCCATTTTTGGCATGTGAAAATTTCCCTGTACAGTAAACAACCCTTACATTTACTGATTACCTTTACAAGTGTCTTCCCATTCAATAGCATTCCTAAATATGGCGAACATTACAATTTGGTCCAACAATATTTACTGTGTTACATCTAAGATGTATTGTTACTGGTATTAAAAGGGGGGAAAAGCTGTCGCCATAAACTCCATTCCTGTCACTGAAGGGGGATAGCAGTGACCAAATGACTTGTGCTGAAAACTTTTTAGCATTGTGAAGCTGAAAGGATATTACTGGCATTGGCAAGACATCGTGATTGTGTCTGTTCCTTGAAAAGTTCAGTTTAGAGTGAATCCCAGTGATTGTATTACTTTATTTGATTGTGGATGAGGGAACACTAGTCCTATGAAGAAGAGAGCTGTAGTTGGAGGATTTATCCACTCATGGTTGGGATCAGTGGGTTTCCATCACTTTTGATGGCAGACAATGCAGCATTACTCTTCACATAAAAATGACAGACCACTTTATATCAATATCCATTGTGGATGGAAGACATGATGCAAATGTGAACATAATCTTATATGAATGCAAAAACTTTGACTGGTTAGAAGAGCCAAAAGTGTTATTAAAAAGGTAGTTTTTTTTTGTTCACTGTCTTGGTTTAATGTGTTCACATCTTCATGGAAGGTAATCGTTAAGGAGGTTTCTTATACGATTGATGGTATATGCCTAGAATATATGATTGGTGCAAATATGACTTAAAGAGAATCTGTCAGCATGATCAACTCTTTAAACCAGGCAAATTTTCTGGAAGGGTTGATCATGCTGATTAAAATGATACCTTAGTTATGTTTTATGCACATTAGCTCTTTCAAGCACCAAGGGGCCAGCCAGAATGCTTGGAGCACTGCTATTCTAATGCCCATCTCCTCTGGGCACTACTTTTTGTTGAGCAGGGAAATATATCTCATCTAACCCTGTATCCTCATCCATTATTTGGCTCTCAATCTGCTGCTGCTGATTCCCGAGCAGCGCTGATTCCAACTGCTCATGCGCAAAGTGCCAGCTCAAGTGAGCCATAGTGCAGGCTCAAGAATACAGGGCTAGACGAGATGTCTAGCCCTGTCAAGCTAAGGGGAGATGGGCATTAGAATAGTAGTGCTACAAGAGTTTTGGCTTGCCTCTTGGTGTTCGAAAGAGCTAATTTGCATAATAATACAAATACTAATGTCTCGGGAATGCTGCTTGGTGGAATATGACTGGGATATGCCACCAATGTCCAACTGGTCATGGTCTGTCTGCTTTGACCATCTCTAAGTGATAAAACTAGTTTGTGGCAATAGAAATGGGAATCTGAATAAATAACAGACTCAAAGGAACACTGTCCTTATTCATTCTTACAGCAATCATAATACAACTCCAGCCTATCATTTTACTCTAATTCATAACAAACCTGTTTTCTCTCTTTCTAATTGTATTCTCAGATATCAGTTTCTGAAATGAAAAGCCTGAAGAGCATTTCTGTGCCGTGATGAAAAGAAGTTACACAAACAGAAGACCTTCTTATATTTCCAAGTGTAGAATAAATCCTTAGTATTATGTGTCTATTAATTAGATGATAGATGTGTGAAATTTATAATCAAATATGTATTTCTGCTCAAATGACACACTGAGCCTGCTTTAATATTTGTTGAAAATGAGAGCTTTATAAATATATATATATATATAAAACCAGAGAATGTCATCCCGTCTTTTGCTTGTTTATCTGTTAAAAAGTAGGTCCTTTCGGGCGACTGTGCATCGTGCCACTGAACTGTAGTAACTGCATGCAGTTTAGTGCTCCTTGCCATGCTTTCTCTGCAAGTACAGATGAAGGCGAGTGGTTACCAAAGTTTGCCCATACTGTGTACACTCACCACATACAGTTCTGCAGCTATTTTTTATTCCACCAATAGCTGTTAGTACAGTCGAATAAAAAAAAATATATATATTTAAGATCAGAATTAGAGAAAGTTGTATATGATATATGTTACTTATAGTGATGCTGGAAAGGTTGTGAAGCCTTCACAATTTTTTACATTTCTGCATAAATTTGACCTAAAACTACATCAGATTTTCATGCAGTCCTAAAAGTAGACAAAGATAACCAAATCAAACAAATTGGTCAAAAATATTAGACTTGGTCATTTATTTATTGAGGAAAAGGAGCCAATATCACATGACTGAGTGGCAAAAGTATGTGAACCTTTGCTTTCAGTATCTGGTGTGACCCCCCCTTGTGCAACAATAACAGCAACTAAATATTTCTAGTAATTGTTGATTAGTCCTGCACATTGGCTTGGAGGAATTTTAGCCCATTCCTAAAATATTCCAGATTTGCTTCAGCTTTGTTATGTTGGTGGTTTTCTTTCCATGAACTGCTTGCTTCAGGTCCTTTGACATTTCTATATTGCATTAGTCAGGTCAGCTTGACCATTCCAAAACATTATTCTCTAACCATTCTTTGGTAGAAAGACTTGTATGCTTAAGGTCACTGTCTTGCTTCATGACCAATATTCTCTAGAGAAGGGGTACTCAAGTACTTTTTGTAAAGGTCCACGTATGATACTCCTAAGTGAACCCTCACAGCAAGGTGATCCCTTGGTGCCCCCACACATTATGATGCTCCTTAGTGCCCCTGACATTGCGATACCTTCTTAGTTCCTCCCCACAGCGTATGAATACCCTAAGTGCCCCTCACAGTAGTAATGCCCTCTCTGTGCCCCTTTCACAGTAATAATCCCCATTGTGCGCCTTTCACAGTAATAATACCTATTGGGCCCCCTTTACAGTAATAATGCCCATTGTACCACCTTCAAAGTAATAATGCCTATTGTGACCCCTTAATAGTAGTAATGCCCATTGTGCCCCTTCACAGTAATAATGCCCTCTGTGCCCCTTCACAGTAATAATGCCCTCTGTGCCCCCTTCATAGTAGTAATGCCCTCTGTGCACTGTGCCCCCTTCAGAGTACTAATGCTCACTGTGCCCCCTCCAGAATAGAAATGCCCATTGTGTCCCCTCTGTGTTAAAAAAAAACAAAAAAACACACAGTAACTATTCACCTTGTCCCGTTACTGAAGCTCACAGTCTTCTCTCCCCTGTAGACACAGATTGCTCTGCAGCACTGTGTGAGCAGAGCTTATGCAGATTTCCAGGATGCATGCTCCGCCCACACATGCCAGCAGCGCAATCTGTGCCTGCAAATTGCGGATCCATTGGCCATAGGCCCCAGGAGGGAGCTGTGAGGGGCTACTGGGGTCTGCTGCCATAGCAGTGTATTCGGGTGGACCGGGGCAATCCAGAGTTTTACGATTTCCACCCATTTGGAGTATGCTAATTTGGATGCCCAGAAGGGGACAACATGCAAATGAGAAGCCCAGTAATAGTGCAAGATATTAGGGACCGATAGGCCACCTCTACCTGTGGCCGCAAGCATAACCTTGTGGGGGATGCGGTTACGTTTACCTTGCCATATGAAGTTGAAAATGGCTTGTTGGAGGAGGCGGAGTTCTGACATGGAGATTTGCACTGGAAGGGTCTCAAAGTAATATAGCAGTTTTGGGAGGAGGGACATTTTCACTGCTGCTATGCGACCTAGCAATGATATGTATAGGGGTTTCCATTTTTGAAGAGGGACTTAAGCTCACGGAAGAGGGGCGAGAAATTACTGGAGTACAGTAAAGCATACGTGGGAGTAATATAAACCCCCAAGTACTTCAGCATGGTATCCGACCAATAATAAGGGAAATCGCTCTGGAGTAGCGCTAGGTCACGGGCGGGTATAAGGACAGGCAGGGCCTCCATCTTAGAAGCATCGATCTTGTATCCCGAAAGGGCACCGTAGTGGGATAGAGCCGTATGTAAGTTTGGTAGTGTACTGTGGGGGTTGGTCAGGGTGAGGAGGACATCGTCCACGTAAAGGAAGATCTTAAATTCCTTATCGCATACTTTAAGTCCCTGGATATCAGGGTTCAATCGTATGTGAGCCGCAAAGAATTCTATGCATAATGCAAAAAGAAGCGGTAAGAGTGGGCAGCCTTGACGCGTACCGTTAGAGATGTCAAACGGAGTGGAGGAGCTGAAGGGCAGTTTGATAAGCAACGAAGGGGAAGAGTAGAGGCTGAGAATGGCTTGTAAGAAGGGCCCTGCGATGCCGAAGGTTTTCGAAGAGGAAAGACCAGATTAGCCGGTCAAAGGCCTTTTCTGCGTCAAAGCTCAGGACAACTGTGGGGGTCGAGGTGCGTGTCGCGACATCAATCAGATTGACAGCCTGGCAAGTGTTATCTTCGCCCTGTTGATAGGGGATAAACCCCACTTGGTCCTTCGAGCAGCAAGGATACGGGTGAAAATCTTAAGGTCCGAGTTGAGAAGGGCGATCGGTCTATAGCTAGAGCAATCCTGAGGGTCTTTACCTGTCTTGTGAATGACTACAATATGAGATGACAGCATAGATGGCGGGATTGGGGAGCCCTGTAGAAATGAGTTGAGTAAGGACAAGAGGTAGTACAGGTCCGTGAACCCGTCAGGTCCCAGTGATTTGCCTAGGGGGAGAGCTTTAATCACATCCCTGAGTTCTTTGACCGATATAGGGTTGTTCAGGGAAGCAACTGCTTCTGGGGAGAGCCTGGGCAGTTTACAAGAGGATAAGTAATTCTGTAAGCAGAGTATTGGGGGTGTGTGTGAGGGTTTATTGGTCAGGTTATAAAGTTTGGAGTAGTAATCACGAAAGTATCGAGCAATTGCCTTTGGGGGGATATTGGGGGCAGCCGGTTGAATCTTTTACTGCCTGTGGGGCACGTTTAGAGGCAGCTCCCGTAACTGACGAGCCAAAATGGTATGGGCTTTATTTCCCTTCTCATAGTATCTCTGCTTGGAGTAAAGCGGCATGCTCTCCACATTATGCATAGAGGCAGCCTTTAGTTTTGTGCGGGTTTCTACTACTTCCCGGAGAAGAAAGAAGCTCAGCCTGAGGCTTAGTCGGGATTGTAGCGAAGTAATTTGTGCTGTGAGCTCTCGAACCCGGAGCGTTCTGTTTCTTTTAAGCCGTGAAGCCCATGCAATACACTGGCCCCGGACTACGGCCTTATGGGCTTCCCAGAGCACAGCCTGAGACGAGACCAAGCCAGTATTTTCCCCAAAAAACGTATGGATGTACCCCGCAATGTCCACGTGGGTAGCCAGTGATTTCATTAGGGAGTTATTTAATCGCCAATGACAAGTGCGTTGCGGTACAGGTTGAGAGGAAAGGGTGAGGGTGACGGGGGCGTGATCTGATCAGGGGATAAGTTCGATGGAAACATCGCACATCATCTTCAGAGTCAGAGTGTTGCCAAAAAAGTAATCTATCCTGGTATGTAGTTTATGGGGGGTCAGATAGAAGGTAAACATTCTACATGAGGGGTTGTCCACCCTCTATAGAACGTCTGATCACGCTGCAGAAATTCCCAGCCAGGCAACACTGGGTAAAGGGTAGGGGGTGGAGAAGGGAGAACCGATCTGCATTCTCTGAAAAAATTATGTTAAAATCCCCACCTAGGATCCACGCGGCCGGTGGTAGGTCCTGGAGTTTGTTGAGGACCTGACGCATGAATGGAAGCTGGGAGGTATTGGGGGCATACACATTACAAAGTACGATGGGGCGACCCTGATAGGACCCTTCTAGAATAACATAGCGGCCAGCGGGATCTATATGGGAGGAAGCTATTGAAATAGGGCATGAGGCCGATAGCAATATGGCAACACCTGCCTTCCGGCGACTGAGTAGCTAGGAAAGCGTGTGGGTAGGAGAGGGCGAAGATGATGACGTTTCTGCAATGTGATCAATGAAAAATCCTGAAAAAGCTGGAGCCGGGCCTCCCGGAAATCCAGAAAGTTTATCATAATCGCCTCTTTCCGGGTAAAATCATGGACGCAGAATATAATGTCCCTGGTTTGGGGGGTGGATCCTTTCGGACAGAGAGCTCTATAAACCCTGTCCAGCTCAGTGGTATGAGACGAGGGGTCCCCCATAATTTTGTTGAAGAGCATGTCCAGGGTTCCCTGTATGTCCTCCTCTCCTGGGGGCTCAGGGAGGCCACGGATTTTGATGTTACTCCTCCTCACGATTATCTAAGTCCTCTATATGACGCTGCAACTCATGGAGCCCTGCGACCTGTGAGGACACCGAGGTGTGGAGTTGAGAGACACAGGACCGTGTAGTTCCGTGTTCTTTCTCTAGGGTCTCCACCCGGGTGGCGATAGAGTGTAGGTCGCCTCTAACCGCGGAAATTTCAGAACGACATGTTGCGGTGACTACTGTAACCAGAGCCTGAAAGTCCCCTTTAGTGGGCAGCTGAGAGAAAATGGAAGCACAGTCCGTGGGGGGGGGGGGGGGGGGCGCTATAGGCACTGTGGTCAGAGTATGGGGACTGTGAGGGGGTAGGGGCAGCATACCGCTGCATGGAAGGAGTAGCCCCTATAGCATCCTCAAGAGGAGAGGGGGCAGAGGGCACTGCCCTGCCCCTGTGGTGTGTAGATCTGGGGGTCCCCTTCTGCAGGGAGAAAGAGCAGGGGGAGAAGAAGACTGTGGGGGATCAGAGTAGTTCGGCTGAACACTGACCAAAGGGGGTCTCCCCCACCACTGGCGGCTAGGAGCATGCAGGCGCCATCTTGGATTCAAGGTGTTCTAGCTGGTCTCAAGTCCGGGGTGGTGATAGAGAGGCTGTAGGCAGGCAGGCCTCCACAGCCACGGCGGGCGGCACTTGGTGTGCTTGATCAGCCGGGGGATCCACTGCTTAACGTTCCCGGATCTCCCTGCACCGCTGGAGGAGCATCTCAGCCGGAGCCATCAGGTCTGATGGAGGAGACGCGTCGCACTCTGTCCTGATTGCAGGACGAAGTCCTGGAGGGTGCTTCGTTGTGGGAGGTCCACAGAAGGTAGGGTCCCCTGGAGGGCTTTTTAGGCAGCTTCTTGCCCATAGAGGGGAATCGGTGCTGTGGGCTCAGAGCACCTAGTGTAGCGGCTTGGTGGCGGAGCTGGGCACTCACACGTCCTGCTCCATGTGCTGCTAGGCCACGCTCCCTCAAATTTCCTTTACTTCTACAATATGTCTGACCGTGGATTGGTCCGAACTCATTAGAGATGGTTTTGTAACCTGTTTCTATGAGCATCAAAAACTCTTCTTCTGAGGTCCTCAGGAGTCCCCTTGGTTCGTGTCATGATACACTTCCACAAAAATGTAAATGAATCATGTCATCCTGATTGTCATCCTTTTGATTGAAAACACGAGGTTCACATACTGTTACCAATCACAGAAATGTGTAATTCTCCTCAATAAATAAATGAAGTCCGATATTTGTGCCTTGTTTGTTTGATTTGGATATCTCTATTTTTAGGATTTGTCATGAAAATCTGATGTAGTTTGACTTCACATTTACACAGAAATCTAGAGAATTCTGAAGGATTCACTAAATTTCAAGCACATTGTGATAGGCAAGTCTTGGTCACAAAAGTAATTTTTTGAAGAAGTAAACAAAAAGACAAACTGACCATGTATATAAGATATAGAATTGTTTCTTAATAAATGGAAAAACGATATGAGTCATCTGTCCTCGGATGAGAGAGACTCATGCAACACTTTCGCTTCACAAAGTGGTATCTTAATGCAGATTTAAGTGGAACATCGGATAGGTTGAAAGTGGTTATTACAACTATAATGTGCTCAATTAAAGAGGGAGAGGCGCTGCCTAGACATCCAGATGGAGGGTTAGGGGTTTTGTTGGGATAATGGGGAGATTTAGGCTACTTTCACACTTGCGTTTTGGCTTTCCATGTGTGAGATCCGTTATGGGCTCTCACAAGCGGCCCATAAAGGATCAGTTTTGCCCTAATGCATTCTGAATGGAAAAGGATCCGCTCAGAATGCATCAGTTTGCCTTTGATCAATCTCCATTCCGCTCTGGAGGCGGACACCAAAACGCTGCCTGCAGCGTTTTGCTGTCCGCCTGATGAAGCTGAGCCAAACGTCAATGGGGACAGATCAGTTTTCTATGACACAATCTGGCACAATAGAAAACTGATCCGTCTCCCATTGACTTTCAATGGAGTTCATGACGGATCCGTCTTGGCTATTGTACAGATCAGTCATGTTCAACCTTCGGCCCTCCAGCTGTTGCAAAACTACAACTCCCAGACAGCCTACACCTATCAGCCTACAGCAGAGCATGGTGGGAGTTGTAGTTTTACAACATCTGGAGGGCCGCAGGTTGAGCATCCCTGGTACAGATAATACAAATGGATCCATTCATGACGGATGCATGTGGTTGTATTATTGTAATGGATTAGTTTTTGCAAATCCATGACGGATGTGCCCAAAACGTGAGTGTGAAAATAGCCTTAATGTTTCTCCTGTTTAATTTGTGCTATCTGGAAAACTGTCCACTGTATATTTAACAGCATGACATGTCAATTCTATTTGTCTGTTGGTGACCAATAAAAACTGTTAATAAAGAAAAAATATAAAATTGTAGTAGGTATATTAAATGTACTAGCTGTTAGGGAGATTTATTAAAGCTTCTACACCAGATTTACTGGAGTAGAAAAGTTACAAAATTTTGTTCAAAAATGTTGTGCTCGGCAACTCACTAAAATGTGGGCAGGGTTTGGGCAAAAGCGGACAGAACGAGAGATTAAGCTTTTTTTATGCCAAAAAACTGGAGTAAATTTCTGCAGAAGTCGGGGTAGGTTTCAGTTTCTATTACAACAATATAGATAATCTAATAGAGACCACCTGAATCAAAGAAGCTCCTTGGATTCACGACCGCCCGTCCAGTGCTGATAGATATACACACCGTTTGGTGACGGCAGACGTGTGCATCAGGGTGTAGGAATGCTAGGATTGCTGGCCCTAATATCACCCTCGGGCCCTACAATGGCCTAAATGGCGTGACCACGGTATTCCGCGATCAGCCAATGCAGGAACCTACCCCTGGAATTGGTGCGCCCTAATAAGCCCTCAGCTGCCTAGTCCCTACACGCATGTTTCGCAAACATAGAAGAGTGAATGACTCATCAGGGGAAACACGGAGCCTGGGCTGAGACTGTGCAGGGAGCGCTGACAGATGTCATCAGCGGACACTGCACAGAGGCAAAGTTCAGACCACAGTCCAGATAAAAGGAAAATGTGGCCAAACCTAATAACCAGTGAGAAGGACAAACTGATACTCGTCCTAGCCACTGCTAAACACTAATGGCGCATGGGCTGATGTAGCCTGGGGAAGCGCTCAAAACCGCCACCTTTTAAACCAGGACCAATCACCCCCACGAATTGGATGCGCCACCTTCTCGATTCCCATTGCTCTCAGACAGCCAGGGTTGCCCTGATGGCAATCATGGACATGTCTGGAGATAACGGTGTCCCTCTGATTGGCAATGTCGCCAAGGTGCTCGCCTAGGCGTCTACGCAGAGGGACACCGTTGCCAATCAGAGGGACACCGTTATCTCCAGACATGTCCATGATTGCCATCAGGACAACCCTGGCTGTCTGAGAGCAATGGGAATCGAGAAGGTGGCGCATCCAATTCGTGGGGGTGATTGGGACCGTGTTTTACTCCAGAGAGAATCCCGCTGGATCTATATTTTAGGCACGGTCTCACCTACCGGCCTAAATGAACAGCTTAATTATAGCTGTTTTATTTAGACAATCTATACTGGTCCCCCCATTTTTGGACTTATTGATCTATATGGCCTCGATATATCCCTCATTTAACTTATTGTTATGCCATTTGCCTCCTCTCTGTCCTCCTCATTTTATTTGTATAGTTTTTTCCTCATTTTCCCTCCTTCTGTTTCTGGGTGTTCGTATACTGTCATCCTAGCCAGGATTCTTTTGATTATCATGTTTGCCTAATTGCCTTATTCATGTTTGCACAGCTACTTAACCTGTAGCTGCGTTTTCCGGCGGTGTCAGGGAGTAGCGTCCCGGTCGCCTGGCAACTGCCGTGTGGTCTCGTATAAACAAACGGGATCGGGCGCGGTGACGTAACCATGCTCACAGGCGTCTGCTGAAGAGACCTCCCCCCTCTGTGCGATCCGTTTTTTTTTTTTCCGCGCATTTGCGCGTTTTTTCGCGCATGCGCATCGCACTGTCTATCATGGGTGGGAGTGTCCTGACCAAGCCTCTTTCTGAGGCTCGGTCCTGGTTTAAAAGGTGGCGGTTTTGAGCGCTTCCCCAGGCTACATCAGCCCATGCACCATTAGTGTTTAGCAGTGGCTAGGACGAGTATCAGTTTGTCCTTCTCACTGGTTATTAGGTTTGGCCACATTTTCCTTTTATCTGGACTGTGGTCTGAACTTTGCCTCTGTGCAGTGTCCGCTGATGACATCTGTCAGCGCTCCCTGCACAGTCTCAGCCCAGGCTCCGTGTTTCCCCTGATGAGTCATTCACTCTTCTATGTTTGCGAAACATGCGTGTAGGGACTAGGCAGCTGAGGGCTTATTAGGGCGCACCAATTCCAGGGGTAGGTTCCTGCATTGGCTGATCGCGGAATACCGTGGTCACGCCATTTAGGCCATTGTAGGGCCCGAGGGTGATATTAGGGCCAGCAATCCTAGCATTCCTACACCCTGATGCACACGTCTGCCGTCACCAAACGGTGTGTATATCTATCAGCACTGGACGGGCGGTCGTGAATCCAAGGAGCTTCTCATCTAAGCGGTAGGACCACCGGGTTTAATTTGAGTGCCGCCGAGCACCATTGTCTGTTTTTGGGTTCTGGTTGATTGCACCTGTTCTCCGTAGGTGTACCACCGCGCTGCTCCTTTTATTTTCTACAATTGTATCCAATCATCATGGGACCAAATTTTCTATATTATGTGTATTAAATGTTAAGTTTTAAACTGATCACTTACCGTATATTTAGGTTTCAGTTTCTGTTGCACTGACATCCCAAGATGGATGCACCAGAGTTATTTAGAGGCTTAGCCCATAATCGTGAAAAGTCAAAACTCATAATTGTGGCAAAAGCAAGCATTTGGATAATCTACTTAACATGTTCAGCCATTGTCCATTATAAAGACATATCACAGCCAGAATTACCGCACATCAAGAAATGTATAATGTGTGTTATCTGGAATATTGCTATGCTGCAAGAATGAAGCATAACTAAAGAAATACGGTATGTTTTATAGCCTAAATCCCTTCCAAATGTAAGCCAGGTGACTCCAGCCAGTTGTACTTCAGCCACACACAAAAGTGTGAGCTCATGGGATGCACAAAGAAGTTTTCTTTCTATACAGCACATTTCTCAGTTTTAGCAGCTACTTGCCTAAAAAATTGTGGAGCATCTATTCTTATGGCTCTAGGGCAGGGCTGGCCAACTTGCGGCTCTCCAGTTGTTGTAAAACTACAACTCCCACCATGCCCTGCTGTAGGCTGATAGCTGTAGGCAGATTAGGCATGTTGGGAGTTGTAGTTGGCTATCCCTGCATCTGTTATTCATCACTCGTAGCAGTGAATGGATAGTGTCAGACTGTGCAGGGACAGCAATCCAACTGGTAACATCCAATTGGAAATTCAATCATAAACTTCAAGGAGGAATAATGGAGGCACCACTGAGTTATATGAAAAGACTAGCTGAAGTCCTAATCTATTTCATTTAATGTTTGTGTGTGTCATTAAAAGATATCAACACTATCCACTATAACAGTGACATCTACAGCACCTGCCCCCTTAACAGTGACCTCCACAGCCCCCCCCCCCCCCACAGTGCCCCATCCCTTTAACAGTGAGTTTCACAGCACACTACCCCGTTGACAGTGATCTCCACAGGGTCTGCCTCCTCAACAGTGGCTTTAACAGCAATCTGCCCCTTAACACTGATCTCCATAGTAGATCATGCCCTTAACCGTGACCTCCACAGCAGCCTGCCCCTAGGTTGGCCAGAGGTCCAGTTTTAGGCCGGACACTCCAGATTTCAGACTTCCTGTCCTCCGTCTGGCGCAGGGCCTGGACAGACTCAAGGATGTTCTTTTGAACAGCTCGCTCTCAGACAGCAGCACTGTGCTGTCTGAGTGTGAGCTTCAGGGAGAAAGTCACATTCCCTCCCACCTCTGCAGCTGAAGTAGATTTACCTTCATTTTTCAATCTCTGTCGGCTGAGGGGTGGGAGGGGGCGTGGTCTAACCATATCAGGGACGTGGCTTGGTGATGCCTGGGGGCGGAGTTTTAAGTTCATCTTTTAAGGGTGGACACATTGTGGCAGGGGGCATGTCTGGGCTCCTTCCTGCAAGAGTGACACCCCTCTAGGCACCTTATTGGCCCATGGCACTACATTTACTTCAATAGCGATTATCCTGGTGACAGATTTCCTTTAAAGCTCACCTACAGCAGTGACGAAAAATTGCTGGTTTGTTATGGAAACCTGGAGTAAAACTGTGTATGTGGAGGCTAACGCCCTGCGAGCTTTTATTGGCTGATAAGGGTCATGTGACTAAGCTTCTATTGGCTAATGCATATTTTTGGGGGAATATCTCAGGAACTAGAGAGCTGAGACCTGGTCTAAAGTCTTCCCGGACACCTGATGTACCTGTGTGCCAAATCTAGTCATTGTAAATGCGACGGTGCAGATTCCTTTAACGGACATACATACACACACACATACACTCAGCTTTATATATTCGATGTTCCTGAATTGTTATTACATGGGGAATAAAAGTAGTTACTAAAATAGACATGCCAGGAGAGGTTACAGGTCCTCTTTAATTGCAAGGAACCTGGTTTACCATAATCTATTTCAAGTTATTTAAGTATTTAGAAGGACAAACTTACCCTCAAGATCTACTTGAACGTTTGATTAATGTTTTCACATAATATAAATTCATATTTTTCAGGCAAATTGACAAATATATGGGCCTAGTCTCTCCCCACACACCTAGTCTATTGCATTAATCCTTTTCCTTTAAACACTGACCAAAAATATAAATGCAACACTTTCGGTTGTTCTCCTGTTTTGCATGAGCTGAACTCAAAGATCCAAAACATTTTCTACATACACAAAAGACCCATTACTCTCAAATATTGTTCACAAATCTGTCTAAATCTGTGTTCGTGAGCACTTCTTTGCAGTTTGATCACACAGCACAATGCCACAGATGTCGCAACGTTTGAGGGAGCGTGCAATTGGCATGCTGACTGAAGAAATGTCTACCAGAGCTGTTGCCCGTTCAATGAATGTTCATTTCTCTACCATAAGCCGTCTCCAAAGGCGTTTCTGAGAATTTGGCAGTACATCCAACCGGCCTCACAACCGCAGACCACGTGTAACCACACCAGCCCAGGACCTCCACATCCAGCATGTTCACCTCCATGATCATCTGAGACCAGCCACCTACACAGATGCAGCAACAATCGGTTTGCATAACCAAATAATTTCTGCACAAACTGTCAGAAACAGTCTCAGGGAAGCTCACCTGCATGCGTGTCATCCTCATCGGGGACTGGACCTGACTGCAGTTCGCCGTCGTAACCGACTTGAGTGGGCAAATAGTAAAAATTTTGGCGTCTGGCATGTTGGAGAGGCGTTCTGTTCACAGATGAGTCCCGGATTTCACTGTTCAGGGCAGATGGCAGACAGTGTGTGTGGCTTCGTGTGGGTGAGAGGTTTGCTGACGTCAACGTTGTGGATCGAGTGGCCCATGGTGGCAGTGAGGTTATGGTATGGGCAGGCATATGTTATGGACAATGAACACAGGTACATTTTATTGATGGCATTTTGAATGCACAGAGATATTGTGATGAGATCCTGAGGCCCATTGTTATGCCATTTATCCAGGACCATCACCTCATGTTGCAGCATGATAATGTACGGCCCCATATTGCAAGAATCTGTACACAATTCCTGGAAGCTGAAAACATCCCAGTTCTTGCATGGCCAGCATACTCACCAGACATGTCACCCATTGAGCATGTTTGGGATGTCGGCGTATACAACAGCGTGTTCCAGTTCCTGCCAATATTCTCCAACTTCACATAGTTATTGAAGAGGAGTGGACCAACCTGTTTTTCTGACCCCCCCACCCAGTAAGGAAAAACTGTGCACATTTCAGAGAGGCCTTTTATTGTGGGAAGTATATTCATGCTGTCTAATCAGCACCTTGATAAACCATCCTACCTCACAGGTGTGGCATATCTCAGCAAAGAAGAAGTGCTCACTAACACAGATTTAGACAGATTTGTGAACAATATTTGAGAGTAATGGGTCTTTTGTGTATGTAGAAAATGTTTTGGATCTTTGAGTTCAGCTCATGCAAAACGGGAGAACAACCGAAAGTGTTGCGTTTATATTTTTGGTCAGTGTATTTGTGATTGTAGATAATGCCTGTATAAGATCCTATGGTACATCACCATTTGTCCTCAAGTAAACATGATGTTAAAAGGAATCCAGACTATTGAACAATCCCAGATTAACATACGTGGGACTATTTGTCAAAATAGGGGAGTTTTATCATAGAGTGGTCTTCGAAATCTCTTGCGCTGCCAGAGGATGTATCTAACAGCCCCATCAAAAATTAGGTGCATCCTCCAGCAGTCCGTGCCAGAATGAAATCTATGGCAGCTATGTCTTCCTTGGCGCCAGTTTTCTGATAAATGTGTCGAGACCATTGGCCATGTCCCTATCGTTATTTCAGAAAGTAGTGAGTAAACACCATTTAAAAAGTAATGGAAATATGGAGGGGCACTCACTAAATGGGAATTATGGTACACAGCAATGTTTAATAGAACACTCCAGATAATTGGACATGATAAAAATGGAAGGAATATAGTAAAACATATCATAAAATACACATAATAATAACCACAATAGAAAAACACAGGGACCGCTTCCCGCGCCCTGGCCCTTAGCCACTTGACTAACTACCCGCTGTCCCTCACACCCTGTGTATTAACAGCTGGCACGTAAGGTTGTATGATACAAAGACACAACCAGTGCTTTTGGAACTATTCCCACATCTCAACACACACCTGTGGCAGCTTTGGTGTTTTATTATGTATTAACCGCATTCATTTTTATTATTAATATGTGTATTTTATGATACGTTTTACTATATTCCTTCCATTTTTATCATGTCCAATTATCTGGAGTGTTTTATTAAACATTGCTGTGTACCATAATTCCCATTTAGTGAGTGCCCCTCCATATTTCCATTAGTTTTGCATTCTTTGGTACGGGCGAGTCCAGTGAGGTGTGCACCCAGTTTGTTGCATTCAATAGGTGAGCCACCGAATCATTCCTAACATTTAAAAAGTCCCAACTTTTGGTTTGCAACTTTTTTTTAAGCCACTGAACTGGCGCAGGGGAGATTCATACTAACTGAATTTTATTTTTAAGAACACAAGTCATTTTGGATATTAGGCAACATATACAACTACAATGCCTTTATATAAGGAACAATAGATTACAGGCACAGCACATATTTTGGACGAAATCATTGCCATTTCAGAAATATTTTGCCGGCATTACTATAAGCCTCTGTAGTAGCATTGTGTTCATTTTCTCCGTACATTTATGACGCTAGCATTTGAATTTAAATACAAAAATACACAAAGGTGATCCGCTTGTGAAGATGTATACTCAAGGTCAGGCTAACATTAGGCGATGAAAGACTCGGTATTTCAATAAGGATGTTTAGATTTATTCCAAAATACAGAGGATAAACATTCTTAAAAATGATAAGGGTTATGAAAGGTTTTAATATTCCATTCTCCCTGAACGTTAATGGAAATGTCTTTTATGAAGGAGCAATTTAATTAGTGCTTCAACGTCTTGATAACAGTGCCGGGCCATCTACTTTTTTTCTAAACAATTTCTAAATGTTCCTGCTTTCACTCATATGACATATAAATGAAAAAGGCCCTTAGAAAAGTACCTGTGAACAACATGCAAGAAGGCAGCCATTTTATGATCTGAAGCAACATCTGTGAGAACACTCTGTTCTAAACATTTAAACTCGGTACCCCAGGAATACCACTTGCTAGCAGGTTGGGTGCCTTTTCTTTTTAATGTATATTAGAAGAAAAGTAAAGGGGATCTCCTGAATTTACATATTGATGTCCTCTTCTCGGGCCAGATTATTAATAGGAGATCTTTAAAAATATTAACAGCACTCCAATAGATTTGATGCAATTAATTCAGGAGATTATTGTGATCAATATGAGATCAGTGGAGGTCCAACTCCCTGCCGATAAGCTGTTTGAGGAAGCTGCGGCACTCATTGGAGCTCTGCAGCGTTCTCGCACAGCGCCGGTCATTTGATAGCGGCTGTGCTTGGTATCGCAGTTCAACCCTATCCACTTGAATTGGGATGAGCTGCACCTAGGTCATGTTAGCGATGAATGTGACGTCACATGGATTTTACTTACTGAGCTAATAACATCACCACATCAGTCTCCACGATTTACATTAAAATATACTAGTATTACGGCCCTGTGTCTTTTATTTTGTATATAAAATCAGTTTTATTAATATGCAAAGTACCTCAATAAGGAGCCTAAGGGGACGTCCCTCGGGCAGTCGGAGCCCAGCACTGCCCCACTGCTAATTTATTTACTCCTCTTCGCCTACGTAATGTTTGTGCAGCGCCCTTAATCCCGCGCATGCGCCCTGCCAGAGGGACGTCCCCTTGGGCTCCTTATCGAGGTACTTTGCATATTAATAAAACAGATTTTATAGACAAAATAAAAGACACAAGACTAGTATATTTTAATGTATATCGTGGAGACTGATGTGGTGATGTTATCAGCTCAGTAAGTAAAATCCAGGTGACAATGTCCCTTTAAGCGCTTACAGAGTACCGTGGCCTCTTTGTACAGCTGAGTCCTGGGACCCCTGTCAATATCATATTGAGGACCTATCCTAAGGATAAAATTAGACCTTATTGGCAGTCTGCTGTATCAAAAGCTTTAAATGCAGTTTCTAAAGATAAAGTATTATTTTACGCTTTTATAAAGTACTGGTGCAGGCGCATGTTGAATATGCAGTCCAGTTTGGGCCATATAGTCCTAAGATATGATAAAGCTAAAGAAAATACAAGTCCAAATTGGTCTATCCTTGGTGTTCTTACCTTCCATTGGATCTACTGGGAATTTGTAAGTACCATATAAAAACATTGAACTTGACAGACTTAAAAGGGTTTTAATACCGATAACCTTTCATCAGGATAGGTCATCAGTATCCGATCGTGGGGGCAACTGCCAGGACTCCTGCCGATAAGCTGTATTTGAAGAGGCTGCTACACCTTATTACGTCAGTGATGTCACATTCATCCATCACAGGGCCTAGGCGCAGCTCATCCCCATAGCACAGCCGTTGTCCATTGGATGGCACTCGGTAAGCAGCGAGGAAGCTGCGGTGCTCACTGCAGCTCCACAACCTTTTCAAACAGCAGTCTTTTTTTTAAACTCACTATGTAGCATAGCCTTGTAATATATTTTGCCAAATGTGAACAGCACATCAGGTACATGAACTCAAGTAAAAGAAATAAATACTCTGCAGAGATTGACAACCGTATGAAATAACTATATAATTTATTAGTTGACCAGGTTGTGTTAACATTCTTTCGGAGAGGACAGGGAAAAACAGAGGGTTTCAATCCAAAGTATCTTTGTCACAGCACATGGAACACAAAAATGAACTTCAGTGATACATTTCAAGTCACAAGAATATATGGGGTCATTTATCAAACTGGTGTAAAGTAGAACTGGCTTAGTTGCCCATAGCAACTAATCAGATTCCATCTTTCATTATCCAAAGGATCTGTGAAAAATGAAAGGTGGAATCTGATTGATTGACATGGGCAAGTAGGAAAGTTTTACTTTACACCAGTTTGATAAATGACCCCAACAATTTTCATTCCTTTTATCGGATAGGGCACTAAAACAATGGTATCAAACCCTTATAAATAGACAGTCATATCATGGCCGCTATACGGCAATATCTAGACCTCAGCCAAGCAATTGAGAAAATAGAATGTCTATAGGCTGGTAAAGAATGTACAATATAATAGACAAAGATGTCAGACTATATTTTAAACCTATACGGAGAAGGTTGAATTCAGGACAAGTAAATGTGCATTATAATCATTAATAATAATTTTAATATTTAATCTTAAATTATTTAGCGGCCAAACTACCTTTGAATCTCAGTGCAGTAAAACATACACACATGCATTGATGCATATCGCATCAATCCTATATGATCTCCATTCATTGCATTCAAGTCAAACAGTAAGTCAAATCCAAATGTCTTATTAAAATTATGCTGGAATGTCAAATGTTCCTCTACTTTAAAGGAGAATAAATGGTAGCATAGGCAACAGACTTAAAGGCCATACATTTTCATATAAGAGAAAAATTGTTTAAAAAAAAAAAGTTCAAAACAGTTACAGTCCATGGAATAGTATTTCTAAAACCAAGATATTGTACAATTACACAGTGACCCTTTTAATTAAATCTCCATTATACTTTGAAGGGTTCTCCAGCATTTAGCAACGTAATGCCATAGAATTGGCTTGCTCAGTGTATTGTGGTTTCTCTTCCATGTTCAAGATGAGACAATAAACAACTATCCAAGGTAAGGCCTCACAAATCAAGATGCATGATAAATAAAACGGAAACATAAAACTACTAGGGCCACAGACCACATAACTATAAAGATACTAGATCAAAACCTCAAAAAGTATGAATTAATAAAACCCGCAATTAATAAAACGTGTTCACTTTATATTAAGACTTTTCTATTACACGATTATGGAATGCCTAGTTCCTCTGTCAGAGGTTGGTTTCCCTTTGCTTTAGCCCATATGTACTAATCTCTTAGTGCAACAGTAAATTCACTAGACAGCTACTTAAGAAGGTTTTGCAGCATTGCCGTAGCATACGTTGGCCGGGCTTGTCTACTTTCAATCGCATTACTCAAGTATTGAATTCCACCACAGCGCTCCCAAATCTCTTCAAACTGTCTGGGCAAAATTTCTGCTCCACGTTTTCTTGTTAAACCGGTTTCTTCTAAACTTAATTCGCACATCTCCATGTCATCTTTGCCTGAAATCGGTACATTTTTAAGATGATTAATATTTTTGTAATTTGTTTTTAACAAAGTGTGCCCACCAAAATTCCAGTAGACTAGCTTTCATAGACTTTAAAACAATTAAGACACATTTTCAGATGGGACAACCTCTTGAATTCATCAAAGCTCACAGCATCCTATGGTAGAGATATTCAGTTAAGTCTTACAGTAAAGAAATCCATTGCATGCCCTTTTGAAGTATGGAATGCTCACCTGCGGTAGTACTGAAGTTGTCCTGTCCTCAAAGAATTAAAAGGGGTTGTATCACTTCAGCAAATAGCATTTATTATATTGAGGAAGTTAATACAAGCGACTAACTAATATATTGTTAATATCCACATTTCCATGGTTATGACCACCCTGCAATGCAGCATTGGTGGCTGTGCTTGCACACTATAAGAAAAAGCACCAGCCTATGTGAGCTCCCACGGTCCCGGCCACCAGAGAGGCTGGAGCTTTTTCCTATAGTGTGCAAGAATGACCACCACTGATGGATTGCAGGGTGGTCGTAACCACGGAAACAAGCAGTGTATTACGTGATGGAAATATTAATTAAGCCAACAACGGAAGCAATACAGAAAATAACAATACATTAGTAAGTGGTTTGTATTAACTTTCTCTACATGATAAATGCCACTTACTGAAGTGAGACAACCCCTTTAAGTGATTTTATTCTGCTCCACTAACTTAATAAATACATCTTCACTTTAAATAAAAATGACTCAATAAGGTTAGAGGCCTGATCAATGTATGATTGAGAATGGAGGGAATTGTTCTTTAAATACCTCTTAGCATCAGACTAAATAACTAAAGCACCGGTATATAGACCTTGTAGAAAAACCCAATATGCCCAATGTAAGACTAGTGGGCATATAAGAATGAAGAGAAAGATCTTTAGGACTCATGCACACATTGGCTCCCCTGACCAGAAATGACTGCAGCATAGTAATTTATAAATCACTATGATACCTTCAGCTTGGGTCAGGGGAGATGCTGACAACACACAGACCATGTTTACTGGGCCAATCATGGTCATTTGCATGAGCCCTTAGGTTAAGGTTGGCTTTAAGATCTAGCCCTGTGGCACAAAAACTAAGGTATCCAAACTTGGGTATAAAAATACTAAAACGTATACAGTACTCACCTCCACTACCTGGCAGCTGACTATGCAGCCTTACTAGCCACAGCAGCATCATATTAACTTGCTCCACATTGTTTATTTGGTCTTCATTGTTAATGGCCGCATGGTTTTGCGGATTCCCGCCTGGCCATTAACAACGAAGAATGAATAAACAATATCATTGTAATTAGTTATGATGATGCTGCCGTGGTAGTTGACGTAAAGCGGCCACAGCACAGCCGATTTGTTTGGCCGCATCCTACAGACTTCAGGTCCAACACTTGACATGCTGAACCAATTTATTTACGAACACATAAAGTTCAAAGTATGAGCATTCCAGACATGTGATGTAACTCTATAAAGCAACTAGATTTAAAGATGTCTTCCTACATATAATTTATAAATGGGATTGGGACATTTCCTGTCATCAATCTACAAAATCAGGGTAGGGAAAAGGAAAAAAAGAATAAAAATACAGAATAGACAATTAAAACATAGTGCAGTGATTAGAACACATACCAGCTACCAGCATGATTGGTGGCTTATCTGGATGGAGTTCCATTTGACGGGCAATCCATGGTCCATCAAAATGCGCATACCACCATCCTTTCTTCTTGTTCTGAGGCTCCTTGTACTGGTCAGCCGGGCGAATAAATGGAATGCGGAAGTATCGTTGCTGCCGGTTCACCTCAATTTCCTGTTGTCTGGCAGGCAGCTGCACCACTGGGTTCTGCTGGGCTGTGCACACATAGTACATGTCACAATTCACAGGAAAAACGTAAGGAACTGCTCGGTTATGACAAACTCTGCCAACAATCCAGTGGATATTTACTCTGTAATGAACAGTCTAGAATCCAAGATACATTTATTCAGCACGGCTAATGGCTCTATTTGAAATGACCACCATTATAGTATAGGAAAGGCAGAGAGATAGGATAATAAGCCTGCGCTGCACTATTGGCCTTTCACTGGTATTACTGCCTGAAGCAGGGCAAGTCATATTACAGAGTACTTGCAATGATACTTTTATTGCAGTGCCAGCCTTTCAAGTCTGAATATGAAAAATGGTGTACTTTAAAAATGGTTGAAATTACATTACATGGCTCAGTACTTCCTCACAATATTGGCTGGAATCATATGAAGCTCAATTAGACTAGAATTTGTAAAATAGATTTATGCTTCTGCAAAAGAAGTAAAACTGCTAGTGCTTCTTCTTAAAGGTACAGTAAAAAAGTATTGTTTTATCTACGTTTGCTTTTTGTAAGACGCTAAGTAAAGGGCGGCTGTAATACTCTTCATGGTAGGATACCCAGAAAACACTTCACTGAATTCTGGGAACCAAACATACATGTACAAATTATATTAGCACCAGCTGTTAGGGTTAGTGTCCCTTTATGACAAATGTGTGTCTATACAGCAAAACCTGGGTTATATCATGTGAATGTGTTTCAGCTACATAAAAGGAAACTAAAGGGGTTGTGCAGCCAATACAAGTCAGAATAGGTCACCAATATCGGCACCCCTGCCGATCAGCTGTTTGAAGAGGAGGTGGTGCTCATATGGAAGTAGCGCTTGCACAAGTGCCTATTCCTCTTCTTAGGATAGGGCATCAATATTTACTGGCTGCACACCCCCTTTAAATATTGATATCATAACTGATAAAGTATTTTTAAATTATTTGCCTAATTAGGGGATTCCGAATATTTATTAAAAAGTTTACAAAAACTTTGCATGTTTCATGGATGCAGCATGGTGGCTCGGTTGTACAGTTTCCATGCAGAACTGTGGAACTGGGTTCAAATCCGACCAAGGGTGACATCTACATGGAGTGTGCATGTTTGAGTTGCCTCCGGATGCTTCGGTTTCTTCCCACACTCCAAAAAACATACCGATACGTTAAGTTGGAATTCAGATTGCAAGCGCCAAGCTGGACAGGGATCAACATGAGAGATGTTTGTTCAGCATTGTGGCATATGTTGGTGGGGAGCAGTTGCATTTTTGGATTAAAATGATTCATTTCAATCAAAAAGAACATAAAAACCACACAGTATGCTTGTTACCTTTAATGTATGTTACATGATGTAACTTTTTTCAGCCTTCTACTCTCAAGGATCTACCACACTCTAGCGGTCTGCGGCTTGCATGGTACTGTATATGCTTAGACTTGTAGATTTACCGGTTTCAGACCCGCCACCCTTACCCAACTCAAGTAAGAGCAGAGCTCATACATAATAAAATACCGCTTCTTCACCTCCAGCAGAAATTCACAGCAGCTGACGGGATATAGTGTCAGGAATAGAGAACTTTGTTGACAAGAGTTGTAATGAATGCGACTACCGAGTCATTACATTTTCTTTGATGATTCAGCGAGTTCCACTTTGAAAAAACTTCACTTTTCAATCTGCAGATCCAATATAAGCTGACAATCTTCCCATAGCATATGACAAACACACTGTATGTGCATGTCAGCTTCTTTCCAACTTTGAAAACGTATCTTTGTTTCCATAGAGATAAAGTGCACGGCTGCGTGGGTTCCACAATTCTCAATGACGGCCAGCACAATTCAGTAATGTTCATGGAGGCCTGAAGCTAGCCATCATGAGTCTTTCCAGGAAGTCAAACTACTGTACCAACGTCAGCATTCTGCAATAAGCACCTCAATGACCGGGAAGTTAATTCCCCGCGGACCAACAGGCTTACCAAAATTTCTCCATTGCAATTCTAATGTTAGGAACGGTCTCGTCATTTTTATAATGAGTACATCAGAACAATGAATTTTGGTTACAGAACATGTTTCAGTTACTGCAGCCGTCTCTGTCTAGCCTAACAGTGGCTTTAAAAAGGATCTTGTTCATGTGTTCAGTTGGATATAGATTGGCATGAAGAATGTACCCGTCATGATTGTACTCCTTTCTAAGCAGTCATTTCAGTTTATTTGCACAATAAAAGGTTTCACCAGAGACATGTGATCGGTATGATACATCATGGCAGAGACCAACCATGCCCCAGCTCTGGGAAAGAACAAAGTAACTGTAGAAAAGAAAGCAACCATCGCCCATAAGCTCTGCTGACCAATCTCCATGATGACTGCAGAGGAGACCCCAAGGAGTCGATGAGGTGACCCTTTTATGCTGATTGTTATAGGCAGATATCAGTGCAAATTGCCATGTGATCATGATGTAAGAAAACATTCTGCATCTGTCCACATACTGTAGTCATAGGTATAAATGGCTGAAAATATTTTACTTTTAGTAATGCCCAGACTGTGTGGGTCATTTATCAAGACTGGCATTTTCATTGCCGATCTTGATATCCCCCTGCATCGATGCAATTATTTTATGAGGAGAAGCAGGCCTCGTCATAAATTATGCACATCCTCAGACAGTCTTTGCGCCTTAAGTGAAACGAACTCCAGCTTGTGGCGGGAGTAGATTTCAATCATCATTTAGGCACAATGAAGGCATACGTAGTGAAGCCGATGGCCCCGACCACACCACGCCTCTTTTTTTTTTAAAGGGGCAAATGTGGCGCAGAAACGTCACTTGTGCCTAGGCGCAATGGCATTTAAAAAATTGCAAACCCACGGTTGGTGACTTTTACTCCAGAAAACTGGCATGGGGCATAGTAGGTGTATATAGGCTTGAGGTAGCCCCAGCAGCAATGTTTTCTATGCATGTCACATGGCAGCTGATATACTGCAGACTAAAACCCACCACACCATCTGAGACTGTTAGCGCCACCTTATGGTTACCTTTATTTTATGAAAGCTGTTTGCTACAGTTATGTCTCTCAACACTTAACCTTTAGCTAGAGATATTACAATGGACTTTTTTTGTAGGCATCAATCTCTAAAACAATGACTAAGGTCTTAACCAAAAAACTTGCTTCGGTCTTGTGTTCGCTATGGTTTTATAATTTTACTGGAAATGAATACAACAAGTACATACTGTATGTAAAATGGCACTAGCTAGTTATTTTTCAAAGATTTCAGAACCTTACGCAGGTACAATATTCTCCTGAATGGAGTCATTAGCATTTTAGAGGGTGCTTCAAAATGTCTACTCAGCGTTGTCCCCAGACCCCACATTCTAAAATATAACTGCTGCTAAGAATGAGGATATAGTAGTGGATTGGGATATGTATGTACATACTTTCCTCATGAAAATGACTAATCAGTGCACAAAGCAGAAGTGTAGGCAAAGTGAAACAGTGCTGACGGTGTGAGAAGGCAGATGATCTGCAGTACTACTCATGTATTACTGGAGAATATAGTCCAAGGTCGTGGTGACAGAGTCCCTTTAAAGATCCTGTACAGTGCCACACTTGGGCCCTGGTAACAGTGATGTATTCCCTCAAGTGAGATCACTCCACTGATTGTTATTTTAATATTGTTCCCCCATTTTTCTCATGCCAGGTTATGGTGCCACTGTTGTTATTTGCCAGGGGGGCTTATAGCCGCCCCAAAAGATATGATGCCATGGTTATGACTATGAACCTACTAACTAAGTTGTTGAGGCTTCATTGACTTCCACAACTGTAGCAAACAACCCATTGGTTAGTAGCAGAAAGCATGAACACCTTTCCCCCTGATCTCAGGTTAGTGGTTTTACCATCTGGGCACTTACTTGTGTTGGTCATAAATGGAGCAAAATCTGTAAATAAATATCATTTGGAATTGAAAACATGCAATGTATCCGACAGCCATTAATGGGGGGAACATTACTAATTCAAGCATGCAATTTCTTATTTAGACGCAAAGTATGGGAGCTCTGATTATACATTATAATGATGAGCTAATGCAGGGGTGCCCAGCTCATAGGTCCGATTGTGGACTGCCTCCAAAAGGATTTTGTGCGTACTATCAAAGTAACAGTATTTCTTATGGAGACATTCATCAGAAACTGTTTTTAGGTGTCTTATTTTTCTCCACCAGTTCTCTACTCACAACTCAGTTTTCAATTTGAGTTTTTTTCAGTTTTTAAGGAACACTAAATCTAGACATGAAGACAAAGTGTAATTCGGAGATACAATGCTTGCTTCAGGAACATGCAGAAAACCCTAAGGCCTCTTTCACTACATGTTTTTTATTTTCCATTAAACATATCCACAGGTTTCTTTAGAAATAACATAAGCCAAAAGAGCCTAGATTTTCTCTTTTTGCGTTCCTGTCCATTTTTTTTATTGGGTAAGCAATAGAAGGATCTGTTAAATGGATTGCATGCAATAGGATAAATTTTTATCACATTTCAAAGCCTCCAATTGACACAACCCTGGTCTAAAAACACAGGTCAAACGATCACGGCTAAGCTGCCATAAAAATCAACATCAGTTAGCATCAGTTTTTGGAACGGATCCAGTTTCTCTAAAAAACAGATTGTCTGCTGGAAATTAAAAAATGTGGTCTTGTATAAACCTTGCAAGGAACAGGGGCTAATTTCCAGCTGGCAGACAGCGGATGGGGTAGGGTTCCTTCTGCAGTGGCTGAGAAGGAAGAAGGGGTCGGCTGATCTCCTGGGCATCCAGAGAAGACTCCATTATATATTCCTTAGGACTCTTGCACACAAACGTGGTTTGGTTCCGCATCCGAGCAGCATTTTTTGCAGCTCGGGTGCGGACCTATTCACTGCAATCGGGCCGCAAAAGATGCGGACAGCATTCCGTGTGCTGTCTGCATCCGTTGCTCCGTTCCATGGCTCTGCAAAAATTATAGATCATGTCCTATTCTTGTCCGTTTTGTGGACAAGAACAGGCATTTTTATAATGGGCAGTTTGTTCCATTCCGCAAATTGTGGAAGGCACACGGGCGGCATCCGTGTTTTGGAACTGCAAAACACGGCATATTCATGTGCAAGAGGCCTTATAGGAATAGTCCTCCTCTACAGTAATCAATCTTTAAAGGTGCTGTTTAACTTAGAAGCTGACCGACGCAAATCCTTGAAAACGGTGGTCAATTACAGAAAAAGTGGCAGTCCTGCCACTCCTATGACTCGGCCCATGGCAGGGTTTGAGGACATGTGAGTGGTGTTTTTTAATCGGGCTTTGAGTTGGTTGGCTCCTAGGTCGGACAACCCCTTCAAGTAAGGGGATTTGTTTTACAATTTATGTGTATTTCTATATGTAGTGCTTATTCTTGAATCACTATAATATCTAATATTCTCTATTATACTCCTTGTCAAATCATTATCATTTTCAAGATGTCTGTTGCTGACAGTGACCTGAAACATTCCCTTTTACGTCCAGCAAGTGAAATCCCAGAAAGACTTTTCTCAGCTGAAGGTGTGTGGCAGGTCTATGCTCAGTCTGATATATTTTACCTACACTGATATACTGTAGCAAACATGGTACACGAGTGTGCTTTAGATCAAGAGAATTGTCTGGGCCGAGATCTGTGCTGCTGAAATGTTTAGCTCATAAAGTATTGCTAGACTACAAGAAAACTTCAACTAGTGATAAATATTAGGCCAATAGTGGTTTTGAGACTATATACTTCAAAATTAACCCCCTCCTCCTGTATGGATATTGGGCCTTAGTAACCAAGCATTTTCATTTGATTTGTTTCATTCCAAGAACTATAACTTTATTTTTTTCTCAACGATGTAGCCGTATGAGGGCTTGTTTTTTGCAGGACAAGTTGTAATTTTTAATGGCAATCATTGTTAAACTTTTAACTCTTTCTGGGAAGGAATGGAAAAACAGACAGTAATACCGCCATTGGTTTTTTTACATAGTAAATTTTGTGATATTCACTTTGCAGCATAAATAGCATGATGTATCATGCAGGATAAATTACATGATAATTATATATTGTTCGGGTCATTATGGATGCAGCAATACCAAATATATGGAGGTGATTTTTTATTTTATTTTTCCATTGGCAAAAGGTGTATTTTTTAACATCAATATATTTTTTTCAAATAAAAGTATTATTTAAGTCTTGATTTTACACTTATTACTCGTATAAGGGAACTCTGACAGGTGATCCTTTGATCTCTTACATAGTAGGTTGCACTACTTATGTGGTACCATGTACTATGCAGTCAGTAGAAACTGACAGGCAACATAGTAGGCTGCGCCACTGGCCTAATAGATATACACACAGAGGGCAGACCTGGAGGCTTCCTCGGACCCCCGGCTGCCATGTGTAGTCATCGGCACCCTGCAATTTCATTTGCTATGGTGTCAATGGCTGACACAGAGAGCCCCCTTCCTCTAAAACTACTTGAAAGCTGTGGTTGCTATTGACTGCAGCATCTAAGGGGTTAAACAGACAGGATCAGCGATCCTGTCCATCCAGGCCATTAGAGAAGGAGACTCTGTCATACAGAAGACTCAATGGTAGAAATGAAACTCCTGTACTCCACTGCATTGGTTCAAGTGCTAAGTTTTTTAAACAAGCGGATATACAGTTTAAGATTACTTTGCCTTCTTCAGAGAACTGGATGAGCCGCACTAGGTCGTGGGAGAGGAGGAGGGCTGGAGCCCAGAAGAAGAAAAGTTTGTGGGTAACACCCTTGGTAGCGCTTTGTGAGTGTGCACTGTGGCCCTAGATAGGTGCAGTATGCAGATGGGCAAATGCCCTAAGGAGATGGCGCCATATGGAAGACTCACACAGTACTTAGACTTGCCTGCCGTAAAAGGGTGTCTGCCTAGAGTACAGCATCTTAAACAAGTTCTCTGGGAAAAATTAGATTTTCTCAAGCATTTCATATTTACTTGCCCCCGCCATTCCAGTCCTCTTCACTACTTCTAGAGTCTCTATGTTCTAGTCTCCAGAGTGTTGACATCCGGCGCAGCATGGCCACTGGCCACAAACTCACTGACTGTGTCAGAGCATGTGACCATGACCATGCTGTACCGGATGTCAATGCTCCGGGGACCGGAAGATGGAGACATAAGAAGGCAGGCTGCTGGCACTTAAGAAAATCTTATTATACCCAGAGAATCCCTTTAATGATGCAATGACAGATATTTTTTTTAATTAAACAGTGCCATTAAAGAATACATCTCGTGAAACAAGCCCTCATACAGCCATGTTGATGGAAGAATAAAATACGTTAGGGTCGTGGAAGGCAAGGAGAAAAAAACGAAATTTCATCAACAAAATCAATTTGATCCTCATATTACACAGTGAGAGTCTGGTTCAAGTACCTAGACTATGATGATTATGATGCAGGCAACCAATCTCAATGCGTATATAAACATCCATCACAGAAAATAAGTCAATGAGAAACCTTCCCCAACATCTATGCCAGGCATCCTCAAAGTGCGGCCCTCCAGATGTTGCAAAACTACAACTCCCAGCATGCCCAAACAGCCAACAGGTATCAGCCTACAGCAGGGCATTGTGGGAGTTGTAGTTTTACAACAGCTGGAGGGCCGCACTTTGAGGATGCCTGATCTATGCTATCACAAGTGTTCAACACCTTTCTGAACATGGCGCACAGCAATTAATGTGCCCATAAGATGTAAATCACTCTTACATATGGTTATCTATACATATTAACCTGGTCCTTTAAATAAGGATTAAAGTCTTCATTCAGGGAATTTAACCTCGAAAAACCTATCTTCCAGCAGTTGCAGGTACTTCTATGGGAAGCACAAACTATTTGAAGTAGTGTATAAAAGAAATGAGAAGTATTATCCTCAAGGATTATGTATTTAGAATAAAAATTGATTCCGGCTTTTCATAAGTGGAACAAAACAATTAAGAAAACACTTATTCGAAGCCGAAGCCTAATTCCGTGACCTAGTGAATGTAAATAAGGTAAGAAGAATTGCTGCACTGATATATATTAATATGTACACGGACTATAATTACTAAGCCCAGGCTTACCATAATCTGTAACTGACTTGGGGGCACGCTGGTCAGTTTCTGTATTGCGCTTCTTGTTCTTTGACTTCCAGGCATGATAAACTTTGAGCCGCCTATGAAATTCTTCTCTGCATGCTGCCAGCAACTCGATATCTGTTCACATTTATGGAGGAAAAAAAAATATAAAAAAAAATACTCTGGTTACTGCAACCATGTGGTATAAGATGTACGTCCAATAAGACTGACTATACCCCTAACCCCTTATAGGTAGCTAATATGTATACGTTTTCAATCATTTGTGCTCTAGGCTAACCATGCCTTCATTTTCTGAGACAAGAAGGAGCTATGCGAGTCGTCATTGCACGTGAAGTTTTTTTTATTTTCACCAAGGTCCTCTCTTAAATTACCCTTCTGGTCAATTATATAGACAGAACCTACCCTTATCACTCTTAAGGTAAATAACTAGTTTCAATGTGATAAGAAAAGAAATAGGCTTTTTAAAAGAGTCCTTCTGACTTTTCCTAATGTCCACTGAGATACGGATCAGGCATGCTGGATTCCAACTATCCAATCCTTTCCCATGGATATAAGCCACTGCCAGGTGTCTCACATTGGCTCGTTTCCCTCTTCCTACTAAGAAAACATGCATTTTCAGCCCAGTCAAGGATGAATTTGTATGAGAGGATCTGGAGTTCACAGCCCTGCTTTGTAGCGGATCGAGCTCATCGCTGCTCCAATTGACTTCTGCAGTGAGAAGCTCGGTCTACTAGAAATCTGATCTGAAGTGTTGGACTTTTTTCAAGCTGCAGTTTTTGGTAATATTTATAAAGTTGCTCATGCTAAAAAATAGACTTGCATCCTATCACCAGAAGCTAGATCACAGATCAAGACAGAAACCTAAGTGGTCGATCTGTCTCTTTAACTTATGATCTTGGTCCTCTAGTCTCCACTGGGCTCCATTTCTTGTTCCCGGCTCCTGGAAATGCCATGGAAGGCACACTCATTGGGGGAGATTTACCAAACTGATGTAAAGGAAAACTGGCTTAGTTACCCATATCAACCAATCAGATTCCACGTTTCATTTTCCATAGGAGCTCTGAAAAATGAAAGGTGGAATATGATTGGTTTCTATGGGCAACTAAGCCAGTTTTCCTTTACACCAGTTTGATAAATTTCCTCCCATACTGAGTGATTGGATGAGCAGGCCTTTCCTGGTGTTATTGGAGCACCAAGCAGGCAACAGGAAGCGAAGAGCAGAGGGAACCAGACCAGCCTGTGAGGAGCAGCAGTGGGGGGATCAGTAAGAGTGAGTACTGCTTATTTTTTTTAACCCCTTGTGGCCCTTTTGTTTTTAAATTAAAAATAGAAAAAATATTTCCCAGGAAAACCCCCTTTAAAAGGCTACAGGCACCTTTGGGGTATTTATCATTATTATTGCATTCTACTTATTTTGGGCCAAAAATATTTTCCAGTTGGTCTTTATTTTTTTTTTAAATTACAGTTTTTCCTCTACAGCTTTCACTTTCACTGCATATACAGACTGTTGCTTCTCCTTCTCGGTGAAGTTGTCAGAGCTCTGACGGCTTTATCTGTAGATCTTATCTTTAATTTCCTAACAGCTTATAAACATTATTATAAACTAAAGTCTTATAAGTTTGACAAGAGTTTAGCTTAAAGGTGTTGTCCGGGTTCAGAGCTGAACCCGGACATACCCATATTTTTACCCAGGCAGCCCCCTTGATGTTAGCATCGGAGCATCTCATGCTCCGATGCGCTCCCTTGCCCTGTTCTAAATCGTGCAGGGCACGGGCTCTTTTGTTTACAATAACACACTGCCGGGCGGAAGTGTGACATCACCGGCTCTAATGGGCACGCTTTAGTGTTGCCCTAGCTGTTTTACTGACTAGAACAGCGCTAAAGCCCGCCCATCAGTGCCGGTGACATCACCGGGCTACCTGGTAGCCCGGTTCCTCACTGGAACTCCTGAAAATGCCTTTACCCTGCACGATTTAGCGTAGGGCAAAGGAGAGCATCGGAGTATGAACTGCTCCGATGCTCAAGTCAGGGGGCTGCCCGGGTGAAAATGGAGGTATGTCCGGGTTCAGCTCTGAACCCAGACAACCCCTTTAAATGAGGGTTCAGGAGTTTTTAGGGAACTAGAGATAAGGGCAACAGATCGAACCGTTAGTGCAGCCCTAGGTAGTATTCATTGAGGAGAAGCAATAGTCTGCAAATGCAGTGAAAATGAAAGCTGTAGAGAAAGAAAACTGTTGGATTTATCAAAAAACAATTTTTAGTTCAAAAAAAGGAAAATTCAATAATAAAAAAAAATTCCCTCACAGGGGTCCATGGCCTTTAACTACTGAAATCATTTACAGAGTCAGTATTCCCTAAATGCAGAAATCAAACTGGAATACCTGTAATAAACCAGCAAAGACTCATATATAATACATACAAGAGCATGTTTTTGCACATGGTAAATCACTGTCAAGTCTTTTGCCCAAAGAAAAAAAAAACTGCAGAAAACTTAGAACAACACTGACTTCAAGGTAAATCTGATTGGAGAGACAACTTCCACTAGAGATTGGGAATTCACAATATATTTATATGCATGTCAGTGTTCCCAGCTGTTTAGTACAACTGCATTGTAAATTATTCATTGCATCATGACATACGATTCAAAAGAATTCTCATTAAAAAGGTAAAAAAAATATTTACTCATTTAACAAGTTGAGCAACGCTGGAGTTTAGAGGGATGAGACCAATATTCTGAGATTTAAGGGAGTGCATGTATTTATGTTAATCTTCTGAGAGTCAAAAAACAACACAGGACCAGCGTGTTTTTTGTAATGGCACTTTTTGGGTCAATGGCATTGATTTGGAATGACAGCATGCACTGGGTGTGGTGTTTTTTCCCTCATTTCTAGGGGGGTTTGTCACAAACAACTTTTTTTGCCTTGCTTGAAAAAACACAAATGGCAAATGCAATCAGAAAACCCAGGACAAGAACTATGGATGTCAGCACCCTTAGGCTACTTTCACACTAGCAGCAGCGGCGGGTGAACAGCCTGCCGGATCCGCTCCGGCCCCATTGACTATAATGGGAGCAGGCCAGAGTTCCGGCGGTAGCACGGCAAACATGCCGAGAGGCCGCCAGAATAAAACTACGAGAAGGTTGCCGCTAGTGTGAAAGTAGCCTTACTCAAGCTTTCTCAGCAGCTATATTTTCAGCACCTACAATATTATTTACTAGCCATTTTTTACCTGTGTGCTGTGTAAGGTGTCAATGATTAATATTTCTCCATTACAGCCCCAGCTGTCTTCTTTGTAGACGTAAGATGCAGTATAAGGGCTCTTTCACACAAGCGGATCCCTTGTGTGGAATCCACTGCGTGAAAGAGAGCCGAGCCCCGTTCCGTGCCTCTGTGATCTTTTTACTATAAAATCACAGTGAGATAAAGTTGCCAACGTGGTTTTGTAATAAAAAGATCACAGAGAGGCACGGAGCATTATCAATCATGTTAATGCTCCGTGTCTCTGCTGTCCGGAGCGGGGCTTGGCTGTCATTCACGCTGCAGATGACACGCACAGGATCCGCTTGTGTGAAACAGCCCTTAATTCTTCATTTTAAATCTATTTTTACCTTTCAAGAACCACAGGGCAGCCATCTTGGCTGAACTGCAGCTCTGCTTTTACAGTAGGCATCAGGACATCACAAACAACTTATTGACTTCTATGGGAAAATGCTGTGCACATGCTCTGTGACATGTGCAGAGATTATTGTTTAGGGAGGTGGGGGGTGAATTGTGACGTCAGCTTTATAAAAGATGTGTTAGCTTTCATGGTAATCCTGCCTGTGATAATAATGAGAGGACTGCTGACAAATGATCTCTACAGAGCAGGAAATGCCTATTATACGGCTCAGAGGCCAGAGTAAAATCTAAATTATTTAAATTTTGGTTGGGATAGAGACTTGATTTAAATAGGTAATTTTGTGACAATACATTATGTGGACTAGGGATCGACCGATTATCGGTTTTACTGATATTATCGGCGATATTCAGGATTTTGAACGTTATCGGTATAGGCATCTATTTTGCCGATAACGTATGGGGAACAAGGATCGCGCTGCTGACAGCGCTCTCCATGTTCCCTCAGCAGCACAGGGGAGAAGGAAGCAGTGTCTCCCTCCCCCTATGCTGCCGCTGCTACCAATAAGAGGAGGGAGGACCAAGAGGAGGGGAGGGGCTGTGGCCACTGCACCACCAATGAAGATACCTCTCTCATGAATTCATATACAGGAGGCGGGAGCTGGCTGCAGAATCACATAGCCGGCTCCCGACCTCTATGCGCGGTAGCTGCGATCTGCGGTAGTTAACCCCTCAGGTGCCGCGGATCGTAGCTACTGCTCATAGAGGCCGGGAGCCGGCTACGTGATTCTGCAGCCAGCTCCCGCCTCCTGTATATGAATTCATGAGAGAGGTATCTTCATTGGTGGAGCAGTGCCCCCCCAACATTAGACATTGGTGGAGCAGTGCGCCCCTCCCCCAACCCAGAATTAATCATTGGTGGCGCAGTGCGCCCCCGCAACCCCCCCCCCCCCCCAAAGTAGTATTATCATTGGTGGCAGAGGTCCCCTCCGCTCCTTCTCATTACATTGGTGGTGCAGTGGCAGTTCTGATCGGAGCCCCAGCAGTGTAAGCCTGGGGATCCGATCGGTTACCATGGCAACCAGGATGCTACTGAAGCCCTGGCCGCCATGGTAAGCTTAATGCTTACAGAGCAGCAGGGACAGTGTGAGGTCCTATTCACCCTGATAGAGCTCTATCAGGGTGAATAGGACAAGGCCCTCTAAGGGGGCTAATAGTAAAAAAAAATATATATATATATATATATATATATTAATTATAAATGAAAAAGAAAGATTTACAAAAAAATAACTACACGTTAACAATGAACATTCATTTTCAGCAGATTTGAGTAGGAATTTCACAGATTATCGGTATCGGCCCTAAAAAATCAATATCGGTTGATCCCTAATGTGAACTACATAAATCACTCATTTGGCATGGTAGAACAACCAAATTAGAGACACTAATCAAGAAGTCAGGTAGAGAGTTTTAGGCCCCCTGCACACGAACGTAATACATGGATGCCGTTCCGTGGGCATTCCGCATCACGGATGCGGACCCATTCACTTGAATGGGTCCGCAAACCGGAGATGCGGAATGGTACGGAATAGAAGCATGGAACGGAACCCTACGGAGTGCTTCCGTGGGGCTTCCTCCCGTACTTCCTTTTCCGCAAAAAGATAGAACATGTCCTATCTTTTTGCGGAACAGCCGGATCGCGGGCCCATTCAAGTGAATAGGTCTGTGAATAGGACTGTGCTCGTACATTGCGGCCCGCATTTTGAGGGCCGCACCACGACCACGGGGCGCACACGTTTGTGTGCAAGGGGCCTTATACTTAGGACTCTAGCATATTCATGAGGAGTGTGCTCTTCTCACCTATACTAGCTGCCTCTGTACACTGCAAAACATGGCAAACAGCACACTGCTGCAGTCCTCCACCATAACCATGGTCCAGGTCCTCCTTATTCAGTCTCTATTCACAGATTTAGTAGCATCTCAGACATGAATAATTTACAAAATTGTTCGTATGAGTTGTTAAAGGGATATCAAATATGTGTAATACTCTGTACTAAACTGCAGCTGTTAAATTAAAAAAAATACATCTATTGTATTTTTGCAACTTTTTATTTTATTTAGTGCTTTTATTTTTATTTTATGTTTTAATTAGGTAAATATTGTTATTAAGCGTAAAGTTTACACAATAATTGAAAACAATCTGCAGACGGTAGCAAAGTTGTAAACTTCCAGCAACACAACTGGGTCAGTTGTCTTCTCCTGCAGGATTACTACACTCTCCCCGCAGCAGCCGTCACTCCTGTCTACTTAATGTGCACGCTCTTAATTACACACGTCTTGCTCTTTAATAGCTTGTTTTGTCGACTTACCACACGAAGTATTGATTGCATCTCTGAGCTCTGCGTATTTCCACTTGCTTAAGTCATACTTCTTGACACTGGCAGCCGATTTTGTAGCCTGGACTTGCACCCCCCTGTAACAGCACCACACACACAAGTCATTTTATGCAATAAATGACACTAAATACCAACTACAGGCTAAACAATAAAAGGCTTTTTGAAATTGAGGGAGAATAGAAGTCTGCAGGATGGCGGATGCAGCACGTCGACAAATATTTGGTTTCTGCTCCAAAAGGTATATTTTAGATTTCACTTTTGACAAAATAATAAAAAGTGTGATGCACTAGCGGATTTTTGCGTAGGAATACAGAACAGTAAAGACCTTCAATGATCTACAGCATTAAGGAAAGCATTCACAGCAGAAGTACTCTGATGATACAGCTATATTACCAGCAGTTAGTCAATTGTTCACTTTTATGGCACAAGGCTTGGGCACAAAGGCCTGCATTGAATTAAGTGTCACAATATATTTAAAGAACTTCTAAAAAATATAAGGGACTTGGTAGAAGCATGGATGCCATTAAGTGAACCTATCTGTGGGTGAAGAACAATGCTGCAGATCTCAGAGCTGTGTTCTAGAGCAATGATCTTTTCATTGGTGATCTTTGACCTGCATTTCCCGAAAGAATAGCTGATGGGTATAGAAAGTAAAGGCTGTTATGTATTATGTGCATACAGAGAAGTCTACACAGTGAATCGACTTCTAGTTTATGGTGACGACCTTCGTGCTCCTTGACCCAATAAAAGGCTCCACTGACTAATGTTTTATTTTTTCAAACTGAAGGTTACAGAAACCTGAGGACGAGGGGTCCTAAAGTCCCTACTCTGTCCCCACTCAAGTGCTCTGTCAGTCTCATAGAAGTGAATAGAGCTGTGGCCAACCTACCCCTCCATTCAGGGATAACAAAAACAGACTCTATAGAATGTACAGCGCTGTGCTTGGTAAGCAGGGAGAAGGCCATGGCGCTCACAAGAGCGCCGATGCCTTCTCAAGAAGCTGACCGGTAGTGGTGTCGGACCCCCACGATCAGATGATGACCTATCCTGAGGATAGCTCATCAGTTGTAAAGTCTTGGAAAAGCTTTTTAGGCTACCCATTAAAAATTAAACTGCATTTCTCACAAAACTAGGTAATAGAATACCATTGCTCAAGTTCCATGAACCAAAGACTAGACATCACATAGGACTGTGCTTCCAATAAAAGTATAGCAGGTAATGTGGAAGTCTTCTTTATAGGTAGGTATACCCTCTAAACAGACAGAAGATTGCACCTTGGTCATCTCTATCATATCGGAAGAAGGGACCAAGCTCAGTTCTAAGTGCTGTCACATTTTTAACTTGATTCATTGCACATACTGGAATCCTGACTGCCAATGAGGTCTGGACCTGGAGCATCAGTTTGTTTAAAGCATACAAGCCATTGTGTCTACTGCTCAGCCATCAGCTATTGCCTTGCTGTTATCAGCAGTTTTACCACAAACATAACGGCCTATAACTAACTGCTCCTGCTTGCTTCTTTCATAATCCAACATAATCTTTCAAACTGAGGCACCTATTCAAAACATCAAGCAAATCTACTTTAAATTTCTGCTTGTTTTTGGTCTTTAATTCACATTTTGGAGTGTTATTACATACTTTCTGCATATCACAGCTATCGTATTCCTGGCTAATATCAATGGCTTAGATAAAATCAGCTAAAATGATTATCCAGCTATCAGTTTGCCTTCAATCTTTCCTTTTACAACAGATACAATGGAATGCACTCATCAAAATTAAGAATGTCCACGCACAAACTGGTAAATAGTGCTTTGTGCATATAGCTTTGCCATAGGGGTTGCACTTCAAAGGGAATCGGTCACCAGCGACCTACATTTTGTTGATTCAAGTTATGAAACTTTTTCTTAATATACCAATTTGGCATTCAATGAGGGTGTCATCATTGATCTTGTTGCACCCAAGTTCCACTCCTTTCCGTGGCCAACCCCTCCCTCGCTGCTTTGCCACTGCCTGGCCCTGTCAATCAAAGCAGCAGGGATGGGACTGGCCACAGAAACGAGCAATGAGAGTATATGTGGAGCCCTCATTACACCAAAGGCCTAATTTACATAAAGTATCATAACTCATGAATGAAACCTCAGATCAGCCAAGGAAAAACAGCAGATATTTCATGGCCATGTCATGTCCTTGTGCACCAAACACTACTTAATGGGCACTGTAAATCCTGCTATACTATTACTAGCCCAAACAACCGCTCCGTTCTGTATGTCACAGTGTGACACTGAAATGGGAATACAGACATAATTAAATTAGCATACATAGCACAATGTCTTTAGGAGGAACTGTATGGCACAACATTTTACTAAATTATACCAATCCACAATAAAGCAAGGGTTTTATAACAACTGCAAACATAAAAAAGATTGCTTAAACATCGTACAAACACATTTAATCCGCAGTGCACACAGAGATGTCCATAAGCAGTTTAGGAGAGATCTCGCAGACAAAGCACTTTGACTTTCTCCTAGTTATCCCCCATCTTCGGCTACAGAACGGCTGAGTGAACGTGCCTAACGTAACAGACACACTGAACAGGAAGTTCAAGAGAGGGGCAGGGCCTAACAAGACGCATTGAAATGGCAGCAAATGGATGTGACTGCACCACTATAGGCGTCCCTGACCTTGGTTCCTCACAGCCACTTTCTCTCCCACTCCCCTGGGATCTATCATCTGCATTTCTCATTTAATTCAATTACATTTGCCCTCATTTACCCACTAAGACACAGCTCAGCAGTGCAGAGAAGTGTGTGTCTGTGAGAGGCTAGCATTTCTTTCTATAAGTTGTCAAATTCTAGGAGCTGTAGTCCTTTCCTTATACTCATTCCCTGTAACGTCCACCAATAGCCCATAATTACACTCTAGAAATGCTGAGAGTTGTAGTTATCACCTATTATATACCTCTCCATGTAATGGCCCCTGATGACTCATAGTAAGGGTCTGGACATGTTGGGTATTTTAGTTCTCTCCTCATACCCCTCTCCCTATATTTTCTACTGATGCCCCATAACAACTGAATTGTAGTTCTGTCCTCATATCCCTCTCTATGTAAAGACGCTGGTGTCCCAAAACAGTCTGGACATAAGGGTAGTTGTAGTTCTCTCTCTTTAAGACCATGCATCCAAACTCTACATCTTCAGCAGCATCTGGACAGAGTCCATTTTTGTTACCATCTTCCGTGTATGCCCCTGTATGACATCCGTCTGAAACAGTCATTTAAAGTATGTCATGTGACAAAACGTTGTGCTGTGTACATAGCTTTACATGCTTAAGCAATAACGACTATCACTAGAGAGGAAGGTCTGATGGATTTCTGGTAGACGGGGGAAGAATTCAGACAGAACAGGTATTTTCTCTCACATACTGTCGCAACAAACCATTGTCTGGATTATACTTATATATATTTAAGTGGGAAGGGTGATCTATCTTTGTAGATTTAGCATTCTGTAGTCTATTACAGCTCTACATGGTGGTAACCCAGCTTTTGCAGGAACCTGAAAGGCAAATCTGCCTAGCTGTGGCGCTATTTAGGAGAGAGGAGTGGGATTTATCTTGGTTGATTTAGTATTCTGTAGTGTATTACAGCTACATCTGGCGGTAATCAAATCCATCTGTACTATTTGTAACTAGGAGATTCCTTCCAACAAAATAGTCACACTCATTGTACAGAGAAAATGTATCCACACTAAACCCAGCCCCCTCCTCCTAAACCTCCTGCCTTACATGCATCAGCATGAAAGGGGGGAGAGAGAGGGGGAGGACAAATGGCTGGAGCCCAAGAGAACAATAGATTGCTTTTCTAGTTTATTTTTCATGGTCTGCAATTGTGATATCTAGCGAAAACAAGAGCAAATAACAAAGACACATAAGGAGATTATGTTGCTGTTGGTTCTCTTTCAGTGTTTGCTTTCTGAGTTTAGTTCCCCTTTAATGCTGACAATACACATAAGAGTGTGACCAGAATGCTGCTCATCAGCCATCCATCAGATCATTCGTGTGAACGGCCACAGCAGCTATGGACCTGAATTTTATTACATGACACGGAGGCTCCTATTGCTATCTCTTTCTTTACTAAAATCATATAGCAGCAAAAAAAAAAAAAAAAAACGAACAAATCAATCAAAGTGGAAACCATGGCAACTGACTCCTCCCCACTGTGCCAGTATAACAGTTCTAGTCACTGTCGACTCCTCCTCTTTCTTTGCTGCTCTCCTCACAGATAAGTACAGTGGTCTCATTGTCTGTGGGCTGAGCGTTATTAGTATTATTGTATTATGGTATTAGGTATATGTTATATATTATAGGTTATATATATTTTATGCTTCTCCTTGTAGTCCTCATTTTGGTGAGGTGTGTCATTCCTCCCCACTCTTTCCTTTCTGCCCTTATTGGTTTTTTCCCCTAGGCACAAGTTTTCCCTTTTAGGTTTTTCAGTCTCCCACCTGTAGCGCTGCTGGGTTTCGACCCCACTCCCTGTGCGGCCATTTCGCCGCTCCATAACACTCCTGTCACCCACCGCCACCTCTGCGCCGCTCCGCTTCTTCTTCCTTCTGGGCGGCCGAAATCTCGCGAGATTTCGGCCGCCATTTTACCTCACCAAGTCTCCGACGTTTTTTCGCGCGCATCCCGCTCTCTCCTCTCTGAATCGAGCGTGATCTCGCGGTATTTCGCGAGATTTGCGCCGATTCTCCTCAGAAGAGCTGCCGGAGCCTCAGTGTATCCCTGCTAGCATATAGTTATCTATACTTGAGGGTTTTTTGTCGCCATTTCGCCACATTAGGCTATATATTTATACTGCCCTGCTTAATAAGCCACATTAGGCCCTATTAATATTAGCCCGTTGTTGATAAGCCACATTAGGCTCTATTAATAATACCCGTTTTTGATACAATGTCCAAAGTGAATATGGGTGGGTGTGAATCTTCCCCTGAAATTGTGGAGGTGCCCTCTAATACACAAGAACAAGCTGCCATGTCTGTAGAGGCACAAACTTCGGCTATTCAGCGTTCAGTGACTGCAGCTATCCAGGCTGCCATGGGGTCTATGTCCACGACCATATCCACTTCAATTTCTGAAGCCCTTATGGCCGGCCCCTCCTCCTCCAAAACTTCTAGGTCCCATCCATCTGAGACCTTACTACCTGCCTCCAGAACCATTAAGACTGGTGGAACTGAAGCCACCCAAGATGGCGTGCCCCGTTCACGCAAAAGAGACTATGCCCGCCAGGCAGAAAAGGCGAGGCAGTGGAAATGCGCTAGAGCGCAACAAGATTATGTTTCGGGCTCTGAACCCGACTCAGATGAGGAGGCTCAGTATCGTTCTATCGAATTTGAGGACTTGGAGGAGGACGATCTTTTGGATTTGGACCTTCCAGGTCCATCCTCGAGATCTATGACGCCACAGTCTGCTTCCATGGAGGTTCCTTTGGAATCCTCAGCCATTTTAGATCCCGAGGGTGAGCCCCTATTTGATCCCGATACATTACATCACCCAAGGTCTGCAGAGTGGCTCCCGTCCTCACATGTGGCAAAGTACCTAGAAGCCCGAGTGCGCCAGCCTCTTTCTAAGGAGGCGCGCAATAAAATGAAAGCTGAGTGCCCCAGACCCATTATTCCAAATAAAGTCTGTGAGACACCTATTGTTGACCCGAAAATGTGTCAATTCCTCTCTAAGTCGGGCTGGAACCCAAAGAAGGGTTTAGAGTCGGCCTTAAAGTCCTGTCAGGACAAGCTGTTAGACCTATTGGGCCCTCTAACAAAAATTTTTGAAATGGCTGAGTCAGCCAAATCCCAGAACTCACTGGTGGATCCGGAGGAACTCCGGGGATGGGTTCAGCGGGCTGTGTGCATAACAGGCAACGTTAATACGTCACTCTCCATAGAGAGAAGAAAGGCGATTCTTTTTAAAATAGAACCCAAACTCTCTAATTTAGCCCTCACAGAGGCAGGTAAAGAGGCCCAGGGATTACTGTTTGGGGACTCCTTTATAAAGGACCTGTCCCGGTTCGTAGGAGCCTTCACTGCCCTTGACAAGGCCCAGACCTCGATGAAACGAGTATTCCAGGGTAGGGTCTCTCACAGGGCCGGCAGCTCCAGGGGCCGCCTGTCCGGCCGTTCTTCCTACCAGACCCGTGGTTCGGGTCGAGGCTCCTTCCCCTATCGTCCCTACACACAAGAGTTCCGGCAGCCACCCGCCTTCTTCCCCACCCGAGGATCAACTTGGCGTTCCCGCGGAGCCAGGGGTTCATCTAACCGACGCCCTTTCGGTAAGTCGACTTCCAACATCTTCTTTGACCCCTTGGGTAGGGGGCAGACTCCGTATTTTTTCCCATGTCTGGTCAACCATCACTGCCGACCCATGGGTTCTTTCTACTGTACGGGGATTCCACATAGAACTGATTTGCTCTCAGATCCAAATTCCCCCTCCACATCCTATAGTTCTCCCGTCCTCAACGCGCCGGTTGTTGCATCAGGAGCTGACGGCGCTATGTCAGAAGGGTGCCATAGAGCGAGCTCCCGTATCCACGGAGGGAATCCCAAGCAGTATCTTCCTGGTGGCCAAAAAAGGAGGTCAAATGCGTCCAGTAATCAACCTTCGGGCCCTAAACGCTTTCGTGCGGTATCGGCACTTCAAGATGGAGGGCATTCACCTTCTCAGGGATTTGCTACTCCATGGCGATTGGATGGTCAAACTAGACCTGAAAGATGCCTACCTGACAGTGCCGGTAGCCGAGTCGTCCAGGGATCTTCTTCGTTTTCTCTGGGGCTCGGAGATATGGAGATTCACATGTCTACCTTTCGGACTTTCTTCGGCCCCCTGGTGCTTCACCAAACTTCTACGGCCGGTCATCTCCTGTCTCCGCAGTCAAGGGATTCGTCTGATTATTTATCTAGACGATATCCTCATCATGGCCCAGTGCCCTTCCGTCCTGCTTACACATCTGCAATGTTCCATGGACCTGTTATCTCGATTGGGTTTTCTTCTCAATCTAGAGAAATCGACTTCGACTCCGGCCCAGTCCATAGAGTTTCTAGGCTTCACCATCAATTCATCCACGGAGACCCTCAGTCTCCCTCCTTCCAAAGTGCGAGCCATCCGCAAGGAACTCCTTCATTCCCTCTCTCTTCCACAAGTCTCCCTACGCCACCTGGCCCGTATAATAGGCCTTCTCTCTTCGTCCATCCAAGCAGTGTTCCCAGCCCCTCTACATTATCGGGCCATGCAGAGGCTCAAGATTGCCCACCTTCAATCGGGAGCATCCTACGCGGATTTGATCACCTTGGACGAGGACACCAGAGATGAGTTGTCTTGGTGGGTCCACAACCTGGAAGTGTGGAATGGGAAGGCGATTTTTCGTCCCCGTCCGGATATCACGATAGAGTCAGATGCCAGCCTTCTAGGCTGGGGAGCTTACAGCAACGGTGTGTCTACTGGAGGTCGTTGGTCGGTAGAGGAGTCGACCCTTCACATCAACGCCTTAGAACTGCTGGCGGGTTCTTTTGCAGTTCGCAGTTTCGCGAGCAACCTGACCAAGGCTTGCATCAGATTACGGATGGACAACATCTCTGCAGTCAGGTATGTCAATGCCATGGGAGGCACGCATTCTACAACCCTATCCCACCTGGCGCGGGATTTCTGGACTTTCTGCCTTGCCAGGGAGATCACGGTGTCGGCAGAGTATATACCAGGGCCTTACACAATACCCATGCGGACTGGAGCTCTCGTTTTCTGTCGGACTCCAGCGATTGGAGATTAGACACCACAGTCTTCTCATCCATTTCATCCCGTTGGGGTCCTTTCTATTTAGACCTCTTTGCGTCTCGCCTTGAACTCCCAACTCCCACGGTTTTACAGCTGGCGTCCGGATCCAGACGCAGAGGCGGTAGATGCATTCCTTCAAGATTGGACAGGTCACATTTCCTACGCCTTCCCTCCGTTCGCTCTGATCCCACGAGTCTTAACTCTAACCCGCCTTCAGGGAGCGGATCTTGTTCTTATAGTCCCGTTTTGGACCACCCAGTCGTGGTTCCCCCAACTTCTGGAGTGCTTAATTCAGTGTCCTCTACTTCTT